>NC_140802.1:29827261-30427261 GCF_037176805.1 Vigna unguiculata
AGTTGTAGCGGTTAGTTACATTTCCATTTTCATCCATAATTAGTATTTTCAATCCAATCTTCTTTATTATTTCACTGTAGAATCTGTTACATATAGTTGTCCATGAATGAATATGGAGCGAGGAAGATAAAGTCCAACTTTAGAGAGGGTTTATAACTAATTAAATTAAATATTCACAATACATCACACAAATTCATTTCTTAATTAAATTAAATATTAATATAACTAAAATTCATTTCTCAATAAAAAAATAATATAATTAAAATCCAACTACAATACATCACACAAATTTTCAATTAAAATTTAATACAATCATAATTTCGTAATTTTGCAACCACAATTTTGTATAGAACCAAAACATAATAACATTTAGTATTTATTAATTATAACGTTAGTATTTATTACTTTTCGTATTTATTAATTATAATGTTAGTATTTATTATTTCTTGTATATATAAATTTATATTAATGTTATTCGTGATGGATAAGAAATTGCTTCTTTTGATTTATTTTCCCTCTTTTATTTTATTTTAATTCTTTTCATATTTTTATATTTTATATATTAATGCTATTCGTTAAGACTGGTAAAAGATTATTTCTTTTGATTTATTTTCCCTCTTTTATTTTATTTTAATTCTTTTCATATTTCCATACTTATTATTAAAAAAACAAATATAAATAATTTCAAAATTATATATTAATATTTCGTGTTTGAAACAAAATATTATATTTTAAAAGTGCACAATATAAAATAAAGTACTAAAAAATTAAATTAAATATTAAATTATGTAATTAAATATTAATGAGAGAGCTTAAATACCTTCTTTTTTCACCAAAATCAGTATTAAAATAAAATCATTAATTATTCTACAAACTTGAAAGAAACTACAACTATAAAAGAAAAACCTAAAATTTATCATATCATAAAAAAACTCAGCAAAAAGTAAAGATATGAGGTTGTCATCCCTCTGAATTCTACATACTACATAGTCCTTATCATTAGACTTACTAAAACCACTACATTATCATCAACTAATATGGGAACATAGTACAGAGGATTCAATCTCTCGAATTCTGATGATAATAGAAACTTTTACAATCAAAGAAACTTTCCTTACCACTGTTAAGTTTGGCTCGTATCACACTACATTTCTTATTGAGCTCTAAATTCACGTGGACTATAATACTCTTCTTTTGCTTTGTCGCTCTGAATTCACCTGGACTATAATGTTCTCCTTTTACTTGGTCCTCTTCTCTGTACTCATATGGAATGCCTAGTCATATCACATCAAAAGAATAGAAAACAAAATCAGTCACGAAACCAAAGTTTCATTAAAGAGGTTCTTTTATATTATATATATGTATATGTATAAAGACTAACGAAAAAATAAATTTGAAAATTAGTTAATTAACTTATCAATTCTCACACTTCAAAAGAAGATGACGTATTTAAAGGGATAAATTAGATAATGGGACGACTGCAAAATATTCCATGAATGACTTAATAAGCAATAATTCATATGTGTTTAAATTAGTTCATATGTGTTTAAATGATTCGATTATATTAAAACATATTATATGTCAGTGAAACAATTTCATGAACAATTTCTTATTATATACCCGAAACGGTGATCAAGAAATGAACTTCAACCTAAAAGGAAGAATTGAAAAAAAAATCAAAAGAATTGAAAAAAAGAAACTGATGCTCACAGGACATTGAAAGAATAAGAAAACATCTTAAATAAAAATAAATGTGCATAACCTAGATTTAAATGTAATAACATTGAACAAATATCAAGACAGTATGAATCCAATCCTGAAAGAATAAGTTGAGAAAATGGAAGACAATTGCAGGATCTGATGATTTTGAGCACCTGAAATTAGCATTTTGCAATTAGCGGTGGTGACGGACATATTAAATTTAAAAAACTGATGCGCACAGGAAATGATTGGCACCAAAGGCTTGGATCTTTACCAAGGTAACCAATCACTAAATAGTTGCTTGTGAATAATGTTTGTGTGACCATCCAAGTGCTCCACCACATTCCCCTTATAGAAATAAAAATCCCACTTACCATCCAACAATTAATGTGTTTTAAGGACAATAGTAACAACTTCCATACTAAATAAATTACTAAAGCAATGTTGATTTATAAAATTGTATCATAATCAAATTGCTTACTACTACAATGATATAACTTAACAAAATGATATAACTTAACATGTACTATTAAACGTTTTTTATTTGTAGTTCATTGAATTTTTTCTTTTCAATGGAAGAAACCTATTTCACCTAGGTCTATCCATGATCATTAGACATAAAATGATACGATCTATGCTTAATGATTAGTTAAAATTTTTGCGCGATCTTGTTACAAAATTCTGCTATGATTTTTATTTGCTTGGCTCTTGTACACTTTTTTTTCTGTTGTAACGTCATAATTCCTTATACATCCAATCACCGAATCTTAAGAATAACAATGATGATATAGTAAAATTTGATAGAAGTAACATGCCAATATGTTGTGATGATGAAATGATAATAAAACAGAAATGTCTTGCTAATAAAACAATGCCTCTGCTGGAAGATCACAATGCAGTTAATGAACTTACTTCGATCTTGAATTGTAATTTGTGCTACCTTAAATTGTATTATGTATAGACTCCAACACTGCCTAAGACAACAGTTCCACCTTGGGTTCCAATCAACAAATCTGAGTATGTCAGAATAATGGGATAAAGCTTCAGAAAGAGGATCACCAAGTTGTAGAAGTTGTTTAGTGTGCTTCCACTTAAAACGTCCTTTTTTACTGTTTATTAATCACGTGTGCATGGTTCGTTGCTTGGGTAACCCTGCACGTCACATACACACGGACCTTTCCTCTTAGCCTTTATATACCCACCTTTCTCTCTCTTTTTGTACACAAAACTATCATTCAATATACAGTTTCTCTTTTCTTTTCTTTTCTCTGTGCTTTTTGCTTTTCATGTTGAGTCTGAGCGAATATGCAACTTTCGCACTGCATGCCTAACGCTCTGCTGCATCTTCAAGTGTTTTTGATATGCCCATACGATTCTAAGATGGTATCAGAGCACTTCATTTGAAGTGCTCTACTGCGCATCTTTGATCGTTCTTTCTTTCTTTGTTCTTTAATCTGTTATTGCATTTCTGGTACTTCTTTCTTTCTTTCACCATGAGCAAAGATTCATCTGATATCATTTCTGTCAATAGTTACCTATACTTGCATCCAAATGAAAGTCCGGCTGTTGCGTTGGTCTTGCCGGTCCTAGACATCAACAACTATCATTCATGGAAGAGGTCCATGACTACAGCTCTCATTGCAAAGAACAAGTTCGAGTTCGTTGATGGATCAACTCCTGAACCAGCAAAGGATGAAGACATCTATCAAGCATGGAGAAGGTGCAATAACATGGTGGTTTCTTGGCTCGTTCATTCGGTGTCACCGTCCATTCGTCAAAGCATTCTGTGGATGAGCAAAGCTGAGGATATTTGGAAAGATCTTCAAGCAAGATATTTTCAAGGGAATCTTATACGCGTTTTTGATCTTCAAATGGAGGCCTCTTCCATCAAGCAAGGGGATCTTACGGTAACCGATTATTTCACTAAACTCCGCATAATCTGGGATGAGATAGAAAACTTTCGACCCGATCCTACATGTTCTTGCAAGTGTTCTTGTGGTGTAATGACTTTGATATTACAAAGAAAGGTGGAAGACCAAGTGATGCAATTTCTCATAGGCTTGAATGAACAATATAATAATGTAAAATCTCATGTGCTTTTGATGGATCCCATGCCTTCGATCAATAAGATTTTTTCATATGTTGCTCAACAAGAGAGACAAATCATGGGAAATAACGCTTTCAATGACATGGAGGTGAAAGTCAATGCTGCCAACAATCAAATAAGTTGCACTTTTTGTTGGAAGAGCGGCCATCTTGAAGCCAATTGCTACAAGAAAAATGGGTTTCCCCAGAACAGTGACAACAAGGGTTTCAAGAATGTAAATAAGAAAGTTTGTGTTCATTGTGGACGAAACGGGAACACTATAGATGTTTGCTATAGGAAACACGGGTTTCCAGCAGGATATAAGTTCTCCAACAGTAAAGCTAATGCTGTCAAAACCATGGATGATCAACAAGAAAGTAGTCAAGATAATGTGACTCAGGAACAAGACTTTCGTCCGACGCAACAACAATATCAGGCTCTCATGAATTTGCTTCAAAGCAATAACAAAGAAGGTTTAGCAACGGAGGCACATGCAAATAAGATCAATATCATTTGCACATATTTGACTCAACGAGGTAACAGTTTTGTTGGCACTTGCATTCTTGGTAAAAATAATGTTTGGATCTTAGACTCAGGGGCAACAGATCATGTATCTTGCTCTTTGAAATACTTTGAAACTTATATTAAAATCAAACCCATTACTGTTAATCTCCCAAATAACACTTTTGTTAATGCCACACATAAAGGTAATGTTAGATTAAAGGATCAGCTTCTTTTAAAAGATGTCTTGTTTGTCCCTTCTTTTGGCTATAATTTGATGTCTATCTCCAAGCTTATGTGCACCCTCAATGTTGAGATTATCTTCACTTCTAACCTTTGTGTCATTCAGGATCAGATTTCGAGAAAGAAGATTGGTATAGCTAAATCCAATCATGGCCTTTATATCTTCGATGATCAAGTTTCTCCTCTTGTCAATTCTCAAAACTGTAATAGTGTAGATGTTAATCTTTGGCATGATAGATTGGGCCATTTGTCTGATGATAGATTAGCCATTTTGAATCGAAAACATTCATATATCAGATATAATAAGACTGGTAGATGTGACTCTTGCCATTTTGCTAAACAGAAAAAGCTTCTGTTTCCCAGTTCTATTTCTTATGCGAATAAATGCTTTGATATTTTGCATGTTGACATATGGGGACCATGCACTATACCCTCCTTGCATTCTCATATATATTATCTCACGATTGTCGATGGTTATTCACGCTTTACATGGGTTTACTTACTATATAACAAATTTGAAGCTCGAAAATATCTCGCAAATTTTATATCTCTTGTTAAGAATCAATTTGAGATGTTAGTAAAAACTATACGTAGCGATAATGGCCCAAAATTCAACATGAAGGAATTGTTTGAGGCTGAGGGCATCGTGCACCAAACCAGCTGCGTGGAAACACCAGAACAGAACGGATTAGTCGAACGCAAACATCAACATTTGATGAACGTGACTCGTGCTCTTCTTTTCAGGTCATGTGTTCCTTCTGCTTTTTGGTGTTATGCTCTAGAATATGCCACTTATCTTGTGAATATCACTCCTACACCTTTATTGAAAAATGACTCTCCTTTTGAAAGATTATATAAAAGAAAGCCTGATCTCACTATTTTACGCGTTTTTGGATGTTTATGTTACAACGGAACTTTGACTGCCAACAAGACCAAGTTAGACCCTAGGGCTGATCTTGGTATTTTTCTTGGTTTTAAAAACAACACCAAAGGATACATGGTTTTTAGTCTCAAAAATCATGGTCTGTCAGTATCTAGGAACATTGTGTTTCACGAAGATATCTTTCCATACTATAATATTTCTAATGATAAAAGAAACACCAATGAACCTTCTCTACTTATTGATTCCTTTCCCAATCTCGCGTATGAAGAAACTGAGAATACTTCCCATGAAACTGTGAGTCACAATGATAATGTTCAAAATGAAAATAATGATAGCATTACTTCTCGGGATCATGTTTCTAGAACTAGGAGGCTTCCGTCGTATCTAAATGATTATCATGTTTACTTTAACACCTCAAAAACAATCAAACATCCTATAGAGTCTTACATCTCATATTCTAAACTCTCTCCACACTTTAAACACCTTATTTGTTCACTTGACAATAACAAAGAACCTGCCACCTTCGAGGAAGCCACGGGCATCAAAGAATGGTGTAATGCTATGAACGAGGAGATAAAAGCCTTGGAGCGAAATAAGACTTTGACTGTTGTTGACTTGCCACCTAACAAGAGTGCTATAGGTTGTAGATGGGTGTACAAAGTGAAGTTCAAAGCCGATGGAAGTGTTGAGAGACATAAGGCACGCCTTGTTGCCAAAGGCTACACACAAATGGAGGGATTGGATTTCTTAGATACGTTCTCCCCTGTTGCTAAGCTCACCACCATTCGACTCCTTTTGTCTCTTGCAGTTGTAAAGGGATGGCACTTGAAACAATTGGACATGAACAATGCGTTCCTTCACGGAGAGCTGAACGAAGAAGTATACATGGCTCTTCCCTCTGGTGTAAGTTCCAACAAACCTAATCAAGTTTGTAAATTGCATAAGTCTTTGTATGGCCTTAGGCAGGCTAGCCGCCAATGGTACGAAAAATTGACAACTCTTTTGCTATCACATAACTTTAAACTTGCTAAAGGTGACCACACTCTCTTCATTAAAAGGTCTGACACCAGTATAACTACCCTTTTAATATATGTGCATGACATTATATTAACCGGGAACAATATCACTGAGATCAATAACATCACCAAAACTCTGGATGATACTTTAAAATTAAGAATTTAGGAGATTTAACCTTTTTCCTTGGTCTTGAGGTGGCACGGAGCAAGAAGGGAATACACCTTTCACAGCGCAAATACACTTTGGACCTTCTGCGAGAGACGGGTATGCTCGCCTCAGCACCTGTTTCCACCCCCATGAATTTTTCTAAACGTGCTATAGTAGATAAAGGTGTCCCTCTTTAAGATCCAACTCCTTTCAGAAGGCTTGTCGGCAAGCTCATATACCTAACCAATACTCGTCCCGACATCACTTACGCTGTTCACAATTTAAGTCAACATGTTTCTTCACCAACCACCGTGCATCAACAAGCCGTTTTTCGAATCCTGAGATATTTAAAGCAGAGTCCGGGAGATGGCATCTTCCTTGCTGCCAACAGTGAGCTCAAGCTCAATGGCTTCAGTGATTCGGACTGGGTCGGATGCCCCGAAGCACGAAAATCCTTGACTGGGTGCATTATCTATCTTGGACGTTCACCTATAGCGTGGAGATAAAAAAAGAATACTGTCTCGAGAAGCTCTTCGGAAGCTGAATATAGAGCCCTTGCCTCAACCACATGCGAGCTTCAATGGTTGCTCTACCTGCTCAAAGACCTTCATGCTGAACATACACAACCAGCGCTTCTTTTCTGTGATAATCAATCAGCCTCACAAATTGCTTTAAATCCCGTGTTTCATGAGCGAACGAAACACATTGAGATAGATTGCCATGTTGTGAGAGAGAAGGTTCAACAGGGAATCATCAAGCTTCTGCCCATTAGCACGAAGGAACAACATGCAGACATTCTCACCAAAGTCCTTGCTCCTGCTGTCTTCCATTCCATACGTAGCAAGCTGGGAATGCTCAACATTCACTCCCAGCTTGAGGGGGGCTGTCAGAATAATGGGATAAAGCTTCAGAAAGAGGATCACCAAGTTGCAGAAGTTGTTTAGTGTGCTTCCACTTAAAACTTCCTTTTTTACTGTTTATTAATCACGTGTGCATGGTTTGTTGCTTGGGTAACCCTGCACATCACATACACACGGACCTTTCCTCTTAGCCTTTATATACCCACCTTTATCTCTCTTTTTGTACACAGAACTATCATTCAATATACAGTTTCTCTTTTCTTTTCTTTTCTCTGTGCTTTTTGCTTTTCATGTTGAGTTTGAGCGAATATGCAACTTTCGCACTGCATGCCTAACACTCTGCTGCATCTTCAAGTGTTTTTGATATGCCCATACGATTCTAAGAAGTCCGGTTGAAAAAAATCAGAAGCAATACACTGATCTAACATATATAAAATAAATTATCTGGATTTAAGTGCATAACCTGGATTTAAGTGTAGTAGCTTTGAACAAATATCAAGATAGTTTGGATCCAATCCTGAAAGAACAAGTTGAGTAAATGGAAGACAGTTGCAGGATCTATAGATTTTTAGAACCTCAAATCAACATTTTGCGATTACTAGTTGTGGCAAACAGATTAATTCAAATAAACAGATGCGCACAGATTAAGTGTAGTACCTTGTAGTTCCCAAATGTTTTCGCTCTTCATCAGAACTCAACTTTGGAATCAAGGGAAAGTAATACCAACAATCTAAACTCCATAACAATGTAATTATTGTTTAATCTATAACAACAATCTAGCATAGCATTAAATAATTTCTCTGTTATCAAAGGTGTCAACACCCAATTTTGTCTAGGTAAAAAATAAAATTTTGACTTTGATAATAATTAAGAGAAGAGAAAAATAGAAGAAAAAAATGAACATAGAGTATATACATATATTTTTATTTTTACTTTCTATCTTATTATAACTTTAGTTTTATCTTTTTATTTTTATTTTTTTATTTTACTTTCAGCTTGTTTTATTGTTTTTATTTTATTTTATATATCTTTTTTTAATATATTATAAAAATTAAGATGAGGTGAAAAGGTGGAAATTGGAAGTCAAACGTAAGTCCTCTGCTGATAGTTCCCTCTCCATGCAAGGAAAACGTTCAAACCTTCATATTTTACTCCATCTCTTTGTCTTTGCACAAAAATAGAAATGTTGGATATCTGTGTATGTGTATTACTATGGCACGGCAGTCGTAGAGCAAAGGTATAGGATGACTGGAAGCATAGCTATTGAAAAGGGGACACAACTTCCAAGCAGAGGGGAGGATTTTACCGTTTCAAAAATACAGTTGATAACACAGGCAACAAAGAGGGAAGAGAGCAGGAGAGATCGGGGGAGCACAAAGAGGAGATCTCTCGGGCTAGAGACAGGAGAAGGGGTTGGAAGAAGAGAGTTCATGTACAAGGGAGGAGGATAGCACTTGAATAAAGAAAAAGCAAGCAAGCCATGGAGGAAAGAATGGTTTGAGATGGGAAGCCACCGATAGAAACTGCACTGGTAGAGACTGCAAGAGGTTGGTAGAGACTACAAGAGGTAAGTATACTTGAATGTTTGAACGTTTGAGGTGAAACTGATGTTGTTGTGTTGTGCTTGAGAATGAATAAAATGTAGTCGTGTATATTGAGCTTTGCGTGTCATTTATTCGATTCATTAGATCTGTGTACATTACTACATTATCATTGTTTGAATTCTCCGTTATCACCCTCGACTAAACCCTTCGCCATCATTCATCACCACATAGCCAACCAGAATCAACTACCGATCCTCACCCTTGTTTGTTCGTTCACTCTGATAGTTGGCATCAGCAATACACAAAAAAAACCCATTCTCCATTTCAATCCCGTAGCATTCCCATTCACCTCAACATCACAATACCATCTCAACCTGCAAACAAAACACACAAGCAAAAAACCAAACCAGAATCACATCCATTCTTCATCATCTATAGGAACCACCCATTGATTCTGTTACAGCCTCGCCCCTGTAATTCAACATCACACAAGACTAGAACCCCATTTCAACAACAAGCGTTCATTCATGTCCTTGCATTACATTCATCATTAGCTACATCCAATCGGAACAGAGAAATGAAAAAAGGAATTGAGCCGCGTTGACGGGAAGCCGCCGGCGAGTCAGGGTTTCTCGCAGAGGACTCGTGTGCAAATTGGTGCTAGGGTTGAGCCGTGTTGATGCGAGGAAAAGGGAATTGAACTAGAATCTCCAACGGTGTTCCAAGTTCCCGGCAACGGCGCTACGATGGCGATTTGGGTCGCGGTGATCTATGCATTGTCGGCAGTGGCCTTGGACGCTGGAGCAACGGTCGTTCAAGTCGTGCCTGGGAGGAGGGAGAGTGAAGGTCGCGTATCCTAGGCTCTCATCGAGGTCTGTGGTGGCGTCGTTGTCGCCAATAGCGTCTTTGGCTGGTTGCAGCGGGGAGATGATCTCTTGGGTTAGATGAGTGCGCGAGAACGAGTCTTTGAGCCGCTGAGAACGAGGGCGACGTCTCCAGCGTCAATAGGTGCCGCCGGTATGCTAGCTGCATGAAGGCGCGGTGGCGTGGTGATGCAATGATGAAGGTGGTGTGTTGGTGGACAGTACCCATGAGGATATTTTTGGGGTCGAGAGTGATAGAGAGGGGGCTTGGCTCTTGTTTTTTCAAGCAACTAGGGTTTAGGTTAAGTTCACCATACCACATCTCATATTGGGCTGATTAGCCCACTTCCCTTCTTACACCGCCACTTTTAATATTCTCACCCTCCCACTCTTGTGTATTAGAATTGAATTTGTTTTCTCCGCGCACTCCTTTTTTATATCTGCACCTCCATTTATTTGAGTTGGGTTGTTTCTGTTTTTTTTTTCGTGCACCCCTGATATTTGTTAGCACCACACCCCCATTTCTGTTTTGGATTCGTTTGTTGTTACTGTGTGCAACCCATGTTCCACTTCACACATCTCTAGTAACTACCTGCTGCACCACCAGGTTTACTAACTCTACTACTCACTTGTGTTTTATTCCTATTTTGGGTTTGTTTTATACTTTACTTGTTGTACCCCACCTTTAATAAACACACCTCATTTACTTCATGTATCTCCCACTAATTACTCATGCATCCCGTATTTTATTTTCCACTTTTATCCTTCTTAAATAATTTCATCCTTTTATTTATTTATCTATTTTTTATTATTCTTTATTTTATTTTATTTATTTCAAAAAAACAAATATATTTGAAAATTATCAAAATTACAAAAATAGGAAAATCTAAAAATTCTTTTTCACTTTACTGTGTCTGTCCGGTCGCTTGCACCGCGTGACACTCATTTTCAAAAATACCAAAAATAGTTTTCTTTCTCTTTTAGTGTTTGTCCGACCGCTTGCGTCGTGTGACACATATTTTCAAGTAATTCAACAAATACAAAAAAAATATAAAATTTCAAAAATATAAAAATATCAACATTTTCAAACAACTATGTTTCTCCTAAGAACTACGTGGTCCTTGATTCTCCACTGTGAGATACGTAGGAGCAAGGCCAGTTCTTGTCAGGTTCACCTCCAAAAATCAAATCATTTTCTTTGTCTTCCATATATCTTTTAAGAACTACGTAACCCCAATTTCTCATTTTGAATGAGAATACGTAGGACCAAGGTCAATCCTTGTCGGGCCCAAAAAATTAAAAATTATTTTTGTTTCTTTTTAGCATCTTTGTCTCTTTATTTTTGGGTAAAATAACATTTTGAAAATCACATAAACTTTGCATATTTAATTAAAGGTACCGCCCTCGGGCGGGCGTTGTAGGGTGCTAAAACCTTCCCTACATGTAACCGACTCCCAGATCCAAAATCTAGTTTTTCGCAAACTTGTCTTATCTTTATGGTTTTTCGTAGTTTTCCAGAATAACTATGGTGGCGACTCCTAAATCTCTTTTTTAAACTCATTTTCTTTCTTTGTTCGCTGTCCCCTCGTGATCTCGGTTGCGACAAAAGGATCAAGCTTTTGTTTTTTCTTCTAAAATACTTTAAATGAATAAATAATTATGATTGTGATTTTAGACACAAACACGCATAAAAAACCAAAGAACATTAAATGAAAATGTCATCACAACATTTGTTTCCTCTCTTCATCAGAAGTCAACTTTGGATTCAAGGGAAAGTAATACCAACATTCTAAACTCCATAACAATGCAATTATTGTTTAATCAAAACATGTGAATAATGAAAACAATTAAAATTTGAATGTAAAGAACATAATGTTGTACTGCAATCTGCTTTAGAGTAAAACAAAATCTTCACCTAAAAAGAAACAACTGAAAGTAAATTTAAGATTTATATGCTAAACAAAAAAAAATAACTTGTCTGATAGCAACAGAAACACCAGAAATAGTTTACTTTTGTAAGGCCCAATTATTCTGCCTTAGCATTTTAAGGGTTGCCTTACAACTGTTGGGCCTAAAGGCTGACCCAAAGGATAAAACCTTTTCCAGTTACCCTAACGTTTCCACTTTCATTCATTCACAGATTTGCAGCCGTCTCCCTCAACTGTACCACTAGAGCTCTGCTAGGGTTAGCTTTCCCGTCTCGAACTAGTCCGCTCAAGACCCAAGTACTACTTTCTGCTCCATGTAAGTAATTCTAAACCTACTGCCCTTACTCCCTAAAGCCCTTCTTCGTATTCCACCGTTTAGGGTTCGGTAATAATCTTATTTTCCTACTGTTCTGTCAGTTTCCAAGGCCATCTCTCGAGTTGCTGTACTCCGTAGTCCCGTGTCGAAGCCTCGTGTAACCATTTCCAGGTACGGGAAGCTAGGGTTCGCCCTTTTTCTTTTGAGTAATATTGGTTGTGCCTCTGTTTTGCCGTTTGGTTGTGTTTGATATGTTATATGAACTGGGATACGAGGAATTTGTGCCATTTGTGATCTGTGGAGTGTAAATGCATGAGAGAACAAAGGTGACCTCTGGTTTTCTCGCCCAAGCGAGCTTGTCTCGCCTAAGCGAGATCAACAGAGGCTCGCCCAAGATGTTTCACGCGAGCGGTCGCTCAGGCGAGCCACGTTGCTCCTGAACGAGCGAGCATCTCGCCCAAGCGAGACCTTGCGTGAGCTACTGTTCCCCTTTTTCGAGCCCTCGCCTGAGCGAGACCCTTCAGCCTAAGCGAGGTGCTGTGCGAGGCAGTGCGATGTGTGGATGCTTTCTTGACCTTGTATGAATAATGCTTGCTTGGTTTTAAGTATTGTGTTGAAAGTATGAGATAAATGAGTATGTATGAGTAGTGTAAAGTTATGAGATGTGAATAATGGGTTGGCATGAGTTTATCATTGATTTCAAATGAGATGGTTGGTATTAAAGATGCATGATAATGAGAAGAGTTGGAAATCCTTTATGCATGAAAGGCTTATGATGAGTTGGAATGAGTTGGGCCTGGAACATGAAAGGCGTTGGCTTTCAAGATTGGTATGATGAACATATACATGCATGGTGAATGTTCTTGGCTGTATGATCATGTTTGGTCGATCTTAGTGCATAATTCCTTGGGGTCTCTAGGTGAGACTTTCAGGGTCGTGCTTTAGTGGTCGGGACGTAATTCCATGGCCCCTCTTAGTGGGTGTCCATGGTGGTGCCCCATATGTATAACCAGGTAAGGATTCAAGGTAAGGTTGCATCCTGACACTCTAAGGAGTCAGTTAGTCTCACCTAGAGCGGACTGACTCCTGTGGTGAGAGTAGCAGGAGGCCTGAAATTCTTTAAGGACTAACCTTGTGGTGAGGGAAATTGATTCATTGTTGTCGCAACCGAAATCACAACGGGACGACAAACCAAAAAAATAAAATTTGTAAAAACAGAGTTTTGGAGTCGCCACCATAGTTATTATAGGAAACTATGGAAAACCATAACAAAAAAAGCAAGGTCTGCGAAAAACCAGAATTTAGGTCCAGGAGTCGATTACACGTGGGGAAGGTATTAGCACCCCCACCACGTCCGTCCTAAGAGAATACCTTTAATTAAATGTGCAAAAGTTATGTGGTTTTTTCAAAATATTTAATTTTCCCTAAAAATATTAATAAAAGATTGTACAAAAAACAACAAAACTATTTTTTTGATTTTTTGGGCCCGACGAGGATTAATCCTCGCTCCTACGTATCTCCATGTCAATGGAGAATCAGGGTTACGTAGTACGTTTTGAAAAAACTATTTGGAAAACTATTTAAAAAATGATTTAATTTGTTTTATAATTTTGAAAACCTTTTTATTTAAATTTTAGTATTATTTTAAAATTGGTGTCATGCAACGCGAGCGGTCGGATAGACACTTGAAATAAATTCTTGTTTTCTAATCTTTTATTTTTTTATCTTTTTAAATCATTTATATATTTTTCATATTTTTTTAAAGTTATTTTAAAATAGTTATGGATGTCATTGCGACATGAGCAACCAAATAGATATAAAGAATAAACAAAGAAAAATGTTTTTTTATTTTTATATCATTTGTATATATTTTTAGAAAAAATAAAAGTCTAAATTGGATGTCATGCGACGCGAGCGGCCGGGCAGACAATAAAGAAATGGGAAAAAAAAATTTATGATAAAAAAAAGAATGAAAATTAAAAAAACTAAATCAAAAGATGAAAGAATTGAGAATGACGTACCTTACAAAAATTTCAATATCTCCTCACCTTTTCTTTTTTCTTTCTTTGCTTCCTCTTCTAATATTTTTGTGTTTTTTTCACAAGAGAGATAAAAATGAGAGGTGCCTATGTGGGTGATAATGAGAGGAAGAGAGAGTGTAGAGAATGTTTTCTTCTTCTTCTTCTTTCTACTTCCTTCAATGTTTTTTTAAGAGATATAAAAAAGGAGGTGTGTATGTGAGAGTGGTGATGGGAACGAATTAGAGAAGTGTAGAGAATTCTTTTTTTCTGGTCATGATAGAGTGCGTATTTATATTCACAACTTGCAATGTCAATGCAATCTCAGCCTTAATTGTAACGAACAATATAAGGAAGGAATTGGTCATGATAGTATCAAATTATGAGTATCAAATCGCAGCAAATTAGAGCACAAAATTAATCCCAATTAATAATATTGATTCTTACCATTTGAAGAAATATTGCTTCTAATTATTATTATATAATTAATTTCTCTATCAGGAACAAAGGTAGAAAATATTTGATTTATTGGGTTCATGAAAATTAATAACAAATTGGGCTCTTCCCTCTTTATTCCTTTTTTTTTCTTTTTTTTCTCTAAAGTTGATGTTTGAAAATCTTTTTGAAGAAAATTTTGTTTCACATTTTTTTTATTTTCCATTAACTAAAAAACCCTTTTTTTTATTTTTTTTTATTTTTTTCGAAAATAAATTTATTCACCCAGACGAAATTGGGTGTTGACAATTGTAACACTGTAACACATAGCTCGGGGGTGAGCAGAGGTATCCACCACAAGTGCAAGCATCCGCTGAATCCGACCAGGTTATATGTATCCGGATGAGTCGAGTCGTGTCTTAGTGTATTGTTTGAAAAGTCATAACATGCTTGGGTGATATGTGTGTATGGTATGGTGAATATATATATTTGATCGTATGGATGAAATCTTTGGTGCTCTAGCTTACCCTACTTTCTTTGTTGTGTGTTCTACTGTGTGGTACTCCCTTTTGCGATGATCATCAACTTGTTGGTGTGAGCAGATGCGAGGAACACCCGTGGGCAACAGGGAGGTGATGGTTCCGCCGCATAGTCCGTGTGGACTGGACTTTAGTTTCTTTTGGGCTTTTCTTTAGGGCTATGGCCCATGTATTTGTTTGTTCTTGGATTTATATACATTTGGTAAAACCGTTATCCTGTTTTTGTTGGCATCGTGGTGTGCCTAGTTTTGTAGGGGTGGCGTTAAGGACCCCAAGACTGCGTTGTTATACTAGTATGCTTCAAGACAACTTAAGGTACATGAGCATAACTATCCCACTCATGACTTGGAGTTGGCAGCCATAGTATTCGGCTTGAAGATCTGGAGACATTATCTGTATGGTGCTTAGTTTTGCGTGTTCAGTGACCACAAGAGCCTCAAGTACTTGTTTGATCAGAAGGAGCTGAACATGAGGCAGAGGAGGTGGATGGAATTGCTAAAGGATTATGACTTCGAGCTCCTATATCATCCTGGGAAGGCAAATGTGGTGGCAGATACCTTGAGTAGGAAGATAGTGCACATTGCACACCTTATGATTAAGGAGGTGGAACTATTGGAGAAGTTCAGAGACATGAGGCTGCAGGTGGAGTTGGGGCCCGAATCCATTAGTTGTAGTACTCTTGCTATATCTAGTGACATTTTGGACTCAGTCAGAGAGAGGCAGTTGTTGGATGCCAGTTTGAACAAGGTCAGAGAACAACTTGGATCAGATGAAGCCAGAGACTTTGCTTTGGGTGATGATGGCATACTGAGGTTCCAAGGTAGAGTATGTATACCTGATGATGCAGGGGTGAAGAAGTTAATCCTTGAGGAAGGACACAAAAGTCGTCTTAGCTTGCATCCTGGCATGACTAAGATGTATCAGGACCTCAAGGAGACCTTCTGGTGGCAGGGGATGAAGAAAGATGTGGCCCTGTTTGTATCAGCCTGTCTGACCTTTTAGAAGGCGAAAGTGAAGCACTAGAGACCCGGTGGGATCCTATAACCCTTAGAGATACCAGTGTGGAAATGAGACAGCATCTCCATGGATTTTTTGACCCATCTGCCACGGACTTTTAGAGGACATGACACCATCTGGGTGATCGTGGATCGACTGACCAAGAGTGCCCACTTCTTGGCGATGAACTTGAGGATGTCCATGGCCAAGTTAGCCTAGTTGTACATTAAGGAGATCATAAGGTTGCATGGAGTACCTTCGAGCATACTTTCTGATAGAGACCCACGATTTACATCCCGGTTCTGGCAAACCTTACAAGAGGCTTTGGGGACCAAGTTGACTATGAGCTCAAACTACCATCCCCAAACCGATGGCCAATCAGAGAGGACCATTCAGTCACTTGAGGACTTACTGCGGACGTGTATATTGGATCACCTGGGGGCTTGGATGAGGTGTTGCCCTTGATCGAGTTTACCTACAACAACAGCTTTCATGCGAGCATTGGCATGGCGCCGTATGAGACTCTTTATAGTAGGAAGTGTAGGACTCCCCTATGTTGGTATCAGGATGGGGAAGCAGTGCTTGTCGGACCAGAGTTGTTGGAACAAACTACGGAGAAATTCAAGATGGTGAGAGATAGGATGCAAGCCTCTCAGAGTAGGCAAAAGGCTTATGCAGATCGTAGAAGGAGACCCTTGGAGTTTGCGGCGGGCGATCATGTGTTCCTGAGGGTGACCTGAACCACTGGTGTGGGAAGGGCTCTCCGCTCGAGGAAGCTCTCTCCTAAGTTCCTTGGTCCATATCAGATCACGAGGAGGATTGGGCCAGTGGCTTACGAGATAGCTTTGCCCCCCTCAGTTGGCGAACCTTCACCCGGTATTTCATGTATCACAACTGAGAAAATATGTTTTCGACCCGTCTCATGTGCTAGAAGTTGAAGATATAAAGATTAGGGAAGACCTCACAGTGGAAGTACCCCCCATCACTTTAGAGGATGGCAAGGTTGAGGAACGCCGAGGAAAGGCCGTTAGTCTTGTTAAAGTCATCTAGGATCGGAGGACGGGTGACTCGACTTGGGAGTTAGAGGAGGACATGAGAAAATCACATCCACATTTGTTTACCTGGTGAGTCTTAATTTTCGAGGTCAAAAATTTTCTTGTTGGGGAGAATGTAACGCCCAATTATTCTGCCTTAGCATTTTAAGGGCTGCCTAACAACTGTTGGGCCTAAAGGTTGGCCCAAAGGATAAAACCTTTTCCAGTTACCCTAACGTTTCCACTTTCATTCATTCACAGATTTGCAGCTGTCTCCCTCAACTGTACCACTAGAGCTCTGCTAGGGTTAGCTTTCCCGTCTCGAACCAGTCCGCTCAAGGCTCAAGTACTACTTTCTGCTCCATGTAAGTAATTCTAAACCTACTGCCCTTACTCCCTAAAGCCCTTCTTCGTATTCCACCGTTTAGGGTTCAGTAATAATCTTATTTTCCTACTGTTCTACAAGTTTCCAAGGCCGTCTCTCGAGCTGTTGTGCTCCGTAGTCCCGTGTCGAAGCCTCGTGTAACCCTTTCCAGGTAAGGGAAGCTAGGGTTCACCCTTTTTTCTTTTGAGTAATATTGATTGTGCCTCTGTTTTACCGTTTGGTTATGTTTGATATGTTATATGAACTGGGATACGAGGAATTTGTGCCATTTATGATCCGTGGAGTGTAAATGCACGAGAGAACAGAGATAAGCTCTGGTTTTCTCAAATTTGATAACGCTGTCATTGACGCGATCAAATTAATACTACTAAACTATAGCAACTTCAGTATTGCTAAGATAGTAGTCAAGAAAATAGAAAGGGTAAAGTAACCCTAAGTCGTCTCCAAACGAACACGGAATTGATTTTTAACAAGTTAGTTCTTATAAAATCTATACAAAACGGTTAGTCAAATAAAATAATAAAATTATTGGAAGATTAAGATAAAGGAAAGATAAAAAAAGATAAAAACAATAGTAAAGAAAATAGATTGATTCCATTGCTTTTTCAAAATAGATTCATCATCGGTTATCTAAAGATTATTGCTCAATTAATTATTGTTGTAAATTTACAAATTAATCAATGTAAAGTCTCAATTAATTTGTTGGCGTTCTCACTTTTAACCAAAGTACAGTCTCAATTAAAAGTGAGAACTTTTAGATTATCCATAGTAAATTCAACCAAAGTACAGTCTCAATCAACTTTACTATAACTAATCATGTCTATTCTTTTATCTCCTCACCAAATAAAAAAGCTTAATTAATCAAAGTAAAGTCTCAATTAAGTGTATTTAGAGTAAATACCTTTAACCAAAGTAAAGTCTCAATTATTGGTAAAAACTCCTTTAATCATATGAAAGTTTCTAAATAAAATCAAAGTAAAGTCTCAATTCAATTTAAAAACCCTTGGACTCGTATGACCAACATGCATATAGATTTAAAATCATTACTTCTTACATGATTCAAAGATAAAAGACATAGATGAATTAAAATCTCAACAATAATAAAAAGAACAAAGAAATTAATTGATCTAACCTCAGAATCCAATTAAGAAATTACAATGGAATCAACCCAAGAAGTTTAGAACTCCATGAATGCAAAATAAAAATAGAAGAATAGAGACAAGAAAAGAGAGAGAAAGGAAACGAAATTAGGCACCCCTAAGGGTTCCAAAACTCCGAAGTCCCGAGCTTGTCTTTTTTCTGCTTCTCCCTTGGTCTCTTTATATAGGAATTGGACTGGGCTTTTCTGTTGCTAAAATCTCTCAAATATCTTTTAAAATAAAGATAAAGATAAATATTTAAAAATATTTGGAGAGATATAGACTATTTGACAAATATAATTGGTTGATAATATCAATATCAAATATAATTAAATTAATTAATTAATTAAAGATATATGATAAATTATCACCAATTAGTATTTGTATTAATTTTCCAAATCAACCCTTTGCAATCTCCTTAAATTATCTTCTAAAGAATCCAATATCTTCAAGATATATTTGTTTGTTATGGAACTAAAAAGATTCAAGAAGATCTTGTCATATTTGAAAAGATTTGGTAGTTATTATCTTTTAATATTTTATGATATAATTAAATAAGATAATTATTTAAAAATATCAAATAAAATATCTAAAGATATATTTTCCCAAATTATGTTCTATCATAAAGATAAAGAAAACCGCAAGGTCCAATTTTTCTTTCCTCTCTTCTTGGTTTAGCCAAACTTCTTCACTTTTTCAAGCTTTTCTTGTCGTCTTCATGCAATGCTTGGCTTGGATTTTTGTGCTTTTGATAATTTCTTATTCTTGGATTTATCTTTAAGGTGTCATGAAGCTTTAATCAATTTATTTCCACACCTCCATGAGCTCAACTTAGCTGCAGCTGCATTAACACACTTCAAAATATCCAAAGAACATTTATGCAACTAAAAAGCTATTTTTAACATGTTTTTGTATCTCATGCTCAATAATCCCAATAATAGGAAATCCCAATTAAATCAATCTTTAAGCACACAAATTCAATTAAATACCCAGAATTAAACATTAAATGAGGGCAAAAATACGCACTCATCATACCCACACACTTATCCTTTTGCACTCCTTGGCAAAATTGAGTAATTTCAAAACTTGTTCTGAGGTATTTTATTTCACATCAACACTGGATCAAAGCAATGAACATCATTGGAGACAAATCAATCTTCTAGAAATCAATTATCATGTATATACAAACAGAAAGATTCTATTTTTCACACATGAGTTAATCTTTTGAATTCACAAGACAATCAATTATGAAAGAAAGTACTCAAGTTAAATGTGTATTTTCTCACCAAAATTCGCTCAAGTGTTTTGGCTTGTGTTTTCACTCAAAATACTCATGCAAGTAACCACTTGTAATACTTAACAAGACTCTAATATTCACAAACTTTCAAAAAACATGCATTAAAAGATCATGAGGACTCTTTTACAGGTTATAATGGGGCCAAGGCAAAGGTAGGAAAAATTTTAGGATTTTTGGGTTTTTGAAATTTAAATATAGATAGAATAATGGATCATAATTTCAAAAACAACTCTTTTGTGTTTATTGCTTGTTGCTCTCTCTCTCTCTCTTTTTTAGAAAGCAATTATTATTTTTTTTTCATTTCAGCACTTTTTCATCAACAATTTTTCCTTTTGCCATTTTTTTTAATTTGTGGGTGAGGTACTCAGCCACACACTTTATTCCTCAACAATTCCTGAACACAATCCATTAGCTCCTTCTTTCTTCCTAAGGTAAAACATGGTCTTTTTCTTTTCAATGTTTATGCAATAGGCTTAAAACAAGAAAAAGAGGTTTAAAGCTCAAAGGGGCTACCAATGGATTAATATCAAGGTGGGCTTATTTGGCCAAGTAGCTAAAAATAAGAAATGCCTCAATCATATCAAATCATGCATATTCACCTAAGTTGCAAAACAAAACAATCAAGCTAAATATTTGAGTATAAACAAACATGAGCAAGTCACTCAAGAAAAAATAGGAATGGTACATGGCAGTCCATCCTTTGCATTAAGGCTCAAGACTCACAAGATCATATTCTTTCACAAAAGATTTAATCAAGAAATTCTCAAATCAACTCAATTAGCAAATCATAGAAACAATTCACTCATATCAACATGACTTTTATTTTTCCAGAATTATGATCATCCCAATTATTGAATCAAATCCTAAAAATCCAATGTCAATATGTTTTATTGAAAACAGGGAAATATTTTTGGTGGATTTCTTAAGAGACATATTGTTTAAAAGTTCCACTTAGTAAAACGTTAATACTTTCACAATTTTCTCAAAAAGAAATCACAATTTTTTTTTCTTTTTAAATGAAAACAAAAACAAAAAATTGAAAAACAGAAAAAAGAAAAATTCTAAATATAGTTTGTTTCCCCCATACTTATTTCAAAAAAAAATGTCCTTGATGGACTTATTTTGGGGAGGAAACGAAAAATCTTGTGACTATTGGCTCAATCTGGCCATATGTCAAAATTTATTTTCTTTAATTTTATAAAGTACAAGTCAGCTTGTACAATTTTATTAAAGAAAACAAAAACACATATTTTTGAAATTTTTTTAATATTTTTAAAATTAAAAACAGAAACAAAAAACAAACATGCATGCAAATTAACTTTTCTATCAACAATGATTTCAAAAGAATTTGAATATAAGCTTTTTATCCGTTGTAGCAACCTTTCTTCTTTTTTTGCAGCCATGTCAACAAAGATAACCACTGAAAACTTATTTGTATCATTTACATCAACAAACTTGATGTGTGGAGTGTGTGGCTTCAACTCAACTTGAGCATCATCAGGTGCATTCGGATGGTTAATCGGATCATCAGTAATCCTTGTAATCTCATCTTGTGAGCACAATTTTTCACCTGGTGTTGTCGACTCTACTGCTTCATCATTAACCAAGTCAGTTGCATTAGTAGATGCTTCAGCTGCATCTTTGAATATTGTTTTCTCTTCAACTGCACTTGGTTCCTCTATTGTATTGTTCTCACAACTTTGCTCTTGAAAATGATCATTTGTACTCATATCCTCATCAACGGGTATAATTTTATATTCACATTGAGCAGCATCAACATATCCATCAGTAGATATGTTTGTGTGAGAATCTTTAATTTCTTCATCAGCAACATCTTTAGCAAAATTGATATGTCCATCAGTAGACATATTACTTTGAGCATCATTATATCCATCAGTAGATATATCAATGTGATGTGATTCCGCTATTGGTTTTTCAGACTGACTCTGCAAGCTTTGTGTGGCGGCATTCATCATCTGTTTATGATCTGTCTGATTCATCTTCATCATTTCAGTCATCATTTTCATCATATCTTCCAAAGTGACCTTTCTCACTGCATCATTCATTAGCTGACTCAAATCTTCAGACATTTGTTCAGCTTTGATGGCCAACTTCAGAAGCACATTTTTGATTTCATGACGAAGTGCATTAAAATCTAGATTTTTAGGAAATCTTTGATGGGGTTGAGGGGTGGTATTAACAGTTACAAGTAATTCTATGAAGTTGTTCTTACTTGCATCCCTCAACATATCAGACAATATTTGCTTATTTTCGTACCACTCTTGCTCAATATTTCTGCATCTTTGATCAACTCGCAACCTTTCATCCATAGACTCTAATTTCTCTATAACTTCACCCATTAATATCATAACTTCCCTATAGGATGGTCCATTGGTTGCTTCAAATTGCTGTGGTGGTACATATTGTTGTTGAAAACTATTTGGAACATATAGTTGCTGAGGTGGACACTCAGAATATGGTTGTTGCTCATATCCCAAAAAAGATGATCTAGGATATAGATCATTAAATTGTCGTAAAGTTAACCCACTTATATCAGGTGCAGAAGTAGGTGTGATAATTTGTTGTTGAAAATCACGTGGTTATTGTGGATAACAATTGTAATCCATTTGAAAACTACAATGTTGATTATTTTCATATGAAAAATTATTTTGCCTTTTTGAAAGAGGTTTTCTGAAAAGAAATAAGTTGAAACCTTGATGAGTAGACTTCCAGGAAGGAGAGGTGCGTCTCATTGGACAACTTAAGTACCTTGTCTTTCCTTAGCCAAAGTGTTTCCCAACTAGTTAGAACAAAAACTATGCTTTAAAAAAATAAAATAAAATAACTAAAGAATATAAAAAATTTGTTAGAACAAAAAATTTGAGATAAAAAAAATGTTAGTGATAAACAAAAAAAATAAAATCAAAAGAAAAAAATAAAAATAATAATAAAAATAAAAATAAAAAATCAAATCAAATCAAAAGAATAAAAATAAAAATAAGAACTAAAATGATAAAAATTCTAACCGTGTTCCCCAACAACGGCGCCAAATTTGATAACGTTGTCGTTGACGTGATCAAATTAATACTACTAAACTATAGCAACTTCAGTATTGCTAAGATAGTAGTCAAGAAAATAGAAAGGGTAAAGTAACCCTAAGTCGTCTCCAAACGAACACGAAATTGATTTTTAACAAGTTAGTTCTTATAAAATCTATACAAAACGGTTAGTCAAATAAAATAATAAAATTATGGGAAGATTAAGATAAAGGAAAGATAAAAAAAGATAAAAACAATAGTAAAGAAAATAGATTGATTCCATTGCTTTTTCAAAATAGATTCATCATCGGTTATCTAAAGATTATTGCTCAATTAATTATTGTTGTAAATTTACAAATTAATCAATGTAAAGTCTCAATTAATTTGTTGGCGTTCTCACTTTTAACCAAAGTACAGTCTCAATTAAAAGTGAGAACTTTTAGATTATCCATAGTAAATTCAACCAAAGTACAGTCTCAATCAACTTTACTATAATTAATCATGTCTATTCTTTTATCTCCTCACCAAATAAAAAAGCTTAATTAATCAAAGTAAAGTCTCAATTAATTGTATTTAGAGTAAATACCTTTAACCAAAGTAAAGACTCAATTATTGGTAAAAACTCATTTAATCATATGAAAGTTTCTAAATAAAATCAAAGTAAAGTCTCAATTCAATTTAAAAACCCTTGGACTCATATGACCAACATGAATATAGATTTAAAATCATTACTTCTTACGTGATTCAAAGATAAAAGACATACATGAATTAAAACCTCAACAATAATAAAAAGAACAAAGAAATTAATTTATCTAACCTCAGAATCCAATTAAGAAATTACAATGGAATAAACCCAAGAAGTTTAGAACTCCATGAATGCAAAATAAAAATAGAAGAATAGAGATAAGAAAAGAGAGAGAAAGGAAACGAAATTAGGCACCCCTAAGAGTTCCAAAACTCCGAAGTCCCGAGCTTGTCTTTTTTCTGCTTCTCCCTTGGTCTCTTTATATAGGAATTGGACTGGGCTTTTCTGTTGCTAAAATCTCTCAAATATCTTTTAAAATAAAGATAAAGATAAATATTTAAAAATATTTGGAGAGATATAGACTATTTGACAAATATAATTGGTTGATAATATCAATATCTAATATAATTAAATTAATTAATTAATTAAAGATATATGATAAATTATCACCAATTAGTATTTGTATTAATTTTCCAAATCAACCCTTTGCAATCTCCTTAAATTATCTTCTAAATAATCCAATATCTTCAAGATATATTTGTTTGTTGTGGAACTAAAAAGATTCAAGAATATCTTGTCATATTTAAAAAGATTTGGTAGTTATTATCTTTTAATATTTTATGATATAATTAAATAAGATAATTATTTAAAAATATTAAATAAAATATCTAAAGATATATTTTCCCAAATTATGTTCTATCATAAAGATAAAGAAAACCGCAAGGTCGAATTTTTCTTTCCTCTCTTCTTGGTTTAGCCAAACTTCTTCACTTTTTCAAGCTTTTCTTGTCGTCTTCATGCAATGTTTGGCTTGGATTTTTGTGCTTTTGATAATTTCTTATTCTTGGATTTATCTTTAAGGTGTCATGAAGCTTTAATCAATTTATTTCCATTACTCCATGAGCTCAACTTAGCTGCAGCTGCACTAACACACTTCAAAATATCCAAAGAACATTTATGCAACTAAAAAGCTATTTTTAACATGTTTTTGTATCTCATGCTCAATAATCCCAATAATAGGAAATCCCAATTAAATCAATCTTTAAGCACACAAATTCAATTAAATACCCAGAATTAAACATTAAATGAGGGCAAAAATACGCACTCATCATCGCCCAAGCGAGCTTGTCTCGCCTAGGCGAGAACAATAGAGGCTCGCCCAAGATGTTTCACGTGAGCGGTCGCTCAGGCGACCCACGTTGCTCCTGAGCGAGCGAGCATCTCGCCCAAGCGAGAGGGGTCTCGCCTAAGCGAGACCTCGCATGAGCTATTGTTCCCTTTTTTCGAGCCCTCACCTAGACGAAGGGGGCTCGCCTGAGCGAGACCCTTCAGCCTGAGCGAGGTGCTGGGCGAGGCAGTGTGATGTGTGAATGCTTTCTTGACCTTGTATGAATAATGCTTTCTTGGTTTTAAGTATTGTGTTGAAAGTATGAGATAAATGAGTATGTATGAGTAGTGTAAAGTTATGAGATGTGAATAATGGGTTGGCATGAGTTTAGCATTGATTTATAATGAGATGGTTGGTATTAAAGAGGCATGATAATGAGAAGAGTTGGAAATCCTTTATGCATGAGAGGCTTATGATGAGTTGGAATGAGTTGGGCCTGGAACATGAAAGGCGTTGGCTTTCAAGATTGGTATCATAAACGTATACATGCATGGTGAATGTTCTTGGCTGTATGATCATGTTTGGTCTGTGTCAGTGCATAATTCCTTGGGGTCTCTAGGTGAGACTTTCAGGGTCGCACTTCAGTGGTCGGGACGTAATTCCATGGCCCCTGTTAGTGGGTGTCCCTGGTGGTGCCCCATCTGTATAACCAGGTAAGGATTCAAGGTAAGGTTGCATCCTAACACTCTAAGGAGTCAGTTAGTCTCACCTAGAGCGGACTGACTCCTGTGGTGAGAGTAGTAGGAGGCCTGAAATTCTCTAAGGGCTAACCTTGTGGTGAGGGAAATTGATTCATTGTAATACTATAACACATAGCTCGGGGGTGAGCAGCTCGGGGGTGAGCAGAGGTATCCACCACAAGTGCAAGCATCCGCTGAATCTGACCAGGTTATATGTATCCGGATGAGTCGAGTCGTGTCTTAGTGTATTGTTTGAAAAGTCATAACATGCTTGGGTGATATGTGTGTATGGTATGGTGAATATATATATTTGATCGTATGGATGAAATCTTTGGTGCTCTAGCTTACCCTACTTTCTTTGTTGTGTGTTCTGCTATGTGGTACTCCCTTTTGCGATGATCATCAACTTGTTGGTGTGAGCAGATGCGAGAAACACCCGTGGGCAACAGGGAGGTGATGGTTCCGACGCATAGTCCGCGTGGACTGGACTTTAGTTTCTTTTGGGCTTTTCTTTAGGGCTATGACCCATGTATTTGTTTGTTCTTCGATTTATATACATTTGGTAAAACCGTTATCCTGTTTCTGTTGACATCATGGTGTGCCTAGTTTTGTAGGGATGGCGTTAAGGACCCCAAGACTGCGTTGTTATACTATTTGGCGTTTCTTTTAATTACGGATATTAATTAAATGGGACGTTACAACTTTGATAATAAGCATTTTATGTTTTAACTTATGTAGAGGTGGATTACGTACTCATGTGCTTTATGCAATTTTTTTAGTTTCCATTTTCACAAAAACTAAGACCATTTTAAACTTTCTTCAATTTGGTTTCTCATTTCATTTGTTCTAAAAATTTCTTCAAAATTAATACAATTACTTCTCATCTAATACAATAACATCAACATTCAGATGTTAAAACAAAGCTGTAAATACCAATCCCACTTCATGTTTGTTATTTTTATTTTATTCTCTTGAGTGCAGATACAAATGAGGAAAGCCAAGAAATCAACAACTATCACCCATGCATGTGAAAACCAAATTAAATTGAGCACAATGAAAGATTAACATAATGAATTGAAAAAAAATTAAAATTATATCTTTGAATCAACAATACAACAATAAAAATAATCAATACAACATCGACTATGTAAAATAAAACACAAAACTTTTACCAATAGCAAAATAAAAATAATAAAGAACTTTAATCAGTGAAATACACCATAAAAAACACATAACAATGCATATAGAGCGGGAAAAAAAATCATAGCTTTTACCATCTATTGTTCAATAAGTAGCTATGCACCAAGATCTTAAACACATAGAAAAATCAGAAAATCAAAGAACAATAATGGAAGAAGATAAAAAAAAAATCAAATTATGCAGACATGTCCTTGGAGCTGAAACTATTGAAGGTATTTAATAGCTTGATCAATTATGTAGACTCAATTATATTGAAGGTATTCCATTATCAATTTAATTCACCTATGGACTCTGCTTTTGAGTTTTCTTACCTCTAAAATTTGGTTAGCATTATCAACTACTCCTCGGACCCTGCTTATGTCAGTGCCATATTCAAAACTAATTGACATCATTTGCTTATCAGTTAATTTGGCCACCGTTTGTGCGTCAAATTCTGAAAATGCAGCTCTGTCACATAATTTAAAAATATCAGTTTCCTCCACCAAAAAAAAGTTCATGAAAATTATTAATATGAATGCCTTTCAATAGAAATCAACTTGAAATCTTGGCGTTTCTTCAAACTTGAGGTCTAATCAGATCAAACTTGAGCACCGTTTAAGACTAAAAACTCAAATAACATGTTGTCGGTCATCATTGTCAATTTTTGCATATTTTTGTGATGTGTTTGAGACAGAAAACGAAAGAAGTAGTGGCTTACTTGTCATCATGGAACCCCCCATTCGTCGTCGTGTCAATGGAAAATTTAAGAAATCTATGCATATAAGCTTTTAGTAAAGACGGATAATATGTGGTTCTCTGTCACTTTTCTTTATCTAGTTTGGATAGTTTTCTCTAGTATAACTTATATAACAATTTTTTTTTTTAATTTAAAATACTTTTTAAAAATTATGTAAAAACACTTCTATGCAAAATATATAAGCTAATTTTGATTTATAAAAATGACTCGTCCAGAGATAATTTAGTGCTCCACCTTTTCCTTGTATTATTTACACAAAAGTATTTAAATTAACCAATAACAAAGTATGTTTTAAAAAGTAATTAAAAAATGTGTTATTAGTATTTTTCTTTATGTTATCATTCAACCAACATTGATCATCACTTAGAGTAATGATTGAGAGTAACATTTTTTTAACAATGGGAATATGTGAATGATAATATAAAAAAAAATCAAGTCAACTTTCTTTCCCTCTATTTTTGTTTTTTTTTTGCCTTTTCTCTATAAACCTCTTATGCTTATTTATTGGTTTCAGCCTGACTGGTTGAAAAATTCCTAATTGAAGAATAATATTTTTTTCTACCTGGGAGGAGATGATTCACTGCAACAACTTTCAAAGAATTCCACCATACAGTCTCAGGGTGGGTCGAAGAATGCCACCTGAAAATTGCACATCACTCATTCACATTTTCCGGGAAAATCTCTCGAAGACATCATTAGAATGCATAAAGAAGATGTTTTTTTTAAGTAATAGAATGCATAAAGAAGATGTTTTTTTTAAGTAATAGGTAGAAAGAACATCATTCTCACTATGGTTTATTCTTTTAAGATAAAGTCATAAAAACTTAAACATTAAGACTCCTTGAAAAAATATCATCAACATCTGATACAGTATTTCAGTGGATAAAGCATATCCTACACTAACTGGTTCAGTATGGTTCAGTAATCCCCCATTCGTCGTCGTGATAAGCAATATGAGAAAAATTAACCAAAAAATCATCACTAAACATTAGGGTATCTTCTTCGACCTTGCATTCTGTATATGAATTTCCAAAACTACAAATTAGGTAAAGAAATGTGAAATTATAAGAAATAAAATACCATGGAAAGCTCTTCGTCCTTCTGTTTGATAGCGTGATGTTCGGTGAAGGCATTCAGGCACCCAAAAAGAACAACGTAAATCAAGAACAAAAGAACATAAAAGCAGTAAACGGTGAAAGCATAACCAAAACTTGATTTTTATACTTGACTTTTCTTGTCTTCTTTGTTAGTAAAGGCATAACCAAAAAATAAACAAAAACGAAGTTGTGATAACAAACTGTGAAATGATGGAAAACAACATTTAGGATTTAAAATTCTAAAAGGTTTGAGTTGGGTATTTGAGAGATGAAATCCTAAAATACAGTATACACATTTCGTAGAGGGTTGCGTTGATGATCGGGAAGTAAGAAAAGATTCATAAGAAGGGTAGGGTTTCAGTGATGAATATGGAGAGTAGGATTCGAAAGTTGAGAGAAAAGTGAGACAGCAGAGGGTGAGAGAAAAGTGAGACAGCAGAGGGTGAGAGAAAAGTTGAGAGTGGGGCGGCAGAGAGTGAGAGAAGAGTTGAGAGTGAAAGAATTAGGGTTGTAGCATAGGATATGAATTTTTGTTCTTGAATTTAAAGCACAATGAGGAAATGACACGTGTAAGAGCCACACATTGCCACTTATCAAAAAAATATAGTGTTTAAACTTTCTACTTTTAGGTAATTTTATGTGTTTAAACTTTCATTTGTATATATATATATATATATATATATATATATATATATATATATATATATATATATATAAACCTACGATGTACCGATACTTCAACTTGGGTCACGTATTTGTGTCTGATATGTATTTGTGTCCAATACTTTAGGATACTTTATCGATACTTAGTGAAGTAGTGAAATATTTTGTTTAATAATAATTTAGATTTGTATGTGATTTGGATAAGATTTTTCTCAATATTTGTTTCCGCACAAAATTTAAATTCAAAATCAAGCAACATTACATTTGAGACCAAATCTTTTGGGACATGTCACATTACCTTAATGCCCCACTAAGGTTACAAGCTAACGCTATATAGCTAGACAATCCTCATAGACTGTCAGATGTTTATAAAGAATAAGATCCTCCGTTAACTGTCTGATGTAGGACTTGAAAAGGAAAGACTGTGATGATTGAAAAAGTAATAACTCCATTCTTTCACCTCCTGCACAAATCAGCTCTACTAAATACAAGAAAAAACCTTCAATCCACACTCTCAATAATTCATGAAATCTATAAAATTTTGACAAAAAAAATTATGAAAATCTCAACTCGAATCTGGCTCTTTGGACCAACTCGATCATCTTGACAATGTTTTGTTCCATAAAACTATAGAAGAAAAAAGTGTGTAACCAATCAGAATAATTTTCAGAAACTACTAGATTATGCACGGGTCTTTGATTTTTTTTTTATTTAGACAAGATATTTATATAATTATTTAATGAATTAATATTTGATTGTTAGGTAACCTTGTTATTTAATTATTATTTTAGTATGGATTTATTGTGTAAAAGTTTATTTGTGAGGTTATACATAGTGTGTAAAAACATTTTCCAAGACCTATTGTGAAATTTTAAATATAATACTTAAGTTAAGAATTACATGATATGATAAAGTTAAAATTTTTGAATTTTGTGTATATTTTTATAATAATAATCATTTAACTAAAAAATAAGTAGTATTTTTTATTATTAATTTCTTAAAATTAATGTAGTAGATCATATTGATCTTAGTAGTCATTTACAGTACTTTGTTCATTTATTTTTTATTAATAAGAATAACATTAATTGATGAGAAGGTAGAAGTTGAAGTGTTTAAATATGTTAGTATTTAGAATATTTTTAATTAGTTATTATTGTATGGTTAAAATTGAGTTATTATTATTTAGTTATTATTGTTTAGTAGACCAACATTAGATAAAAAATGTGTTTGCTAAGGTATTATTGCACGGGTGGATTTTTCCTGTTTTCTTTTAAACTTAGATTAAGAAAAATATTATAATTATAATTAATTTTAAACAAATAATTTATTTATGTAATTATGTTTAAGTGTTATAATGGTTTATAATTATATTTATATATATATATATAATATTTAAAAAATGATAATAATTTTTTATTATACTAATAATAAGTCTACTATTAATATTAATAATACCAATATTAAAACATTGTTCTATGATTAAAATTTATAATTAAATTTTTGAATTATATATTATATTAAAATGAAATGTATATGCACGAATCATTGTTAAAATAAAATGTAGAAATATTATGCATTATGAATCTCGTACAAAATAAAAATACAAAACCATTACAATTTTTAACAGAAACATAGACATAAAAACTTAAACTAATATTTAAAACGAATTAGTTATATAGAAAGATTACTCAAAAAAAAAGAATATATATATATATATATATATATATATATATATATATATATATATATATATATATATATATATATATATATATATATATATATAAAAGATTTAGAATAACATGAAATCTGTGTACACGGACTATATCTAAAATAAGATGTAGGCATATTATAGGTTATGGATCCCGTACAAAACAACAACAATATTAATATTATTAATAATAATAATAATAATAATAATAATACAAAATATTAACAATAATATTAATAATAAAAATAATAATACTAAATATTTAATAATATTATTAATAATAATATTAATATTAATTCAAATAATAATAATAATAACAATAATGGTAGTAGAATAATGTAGCAATATTGTAGATCATTGATCCCATACATGATGATTATAATAATAATAATAATTATGAAAATAATAATAATAATAATAATAATAATAATAATAATAATAATAATAGTAATATTAAAAATAATAACAATAAATATTTATTAATACTAATCATATTAATAATAATAACATTAATATATTATTAGTTAGGTGTAGTAAAATATTATCGTTGTATAATTAAATTTTATATTTAAACTTTGAGTTATATATGAAATTGGAAGGATAAAATGTTAGTATATTATACATTATGGATCTCGTATAAATCAAGAATATAAGACAAAATTTTTGATAATTTATTAATAGAAATATAAATATTAAATCAATATTTAAAATAAATTGGTCATATGATATCATAAAATATGAAGTTAAATATATATATATATATATATATATATATATATATATATATATAATATGCAAGACAATGTGAAATTTAATTTCCATTAAAAAGGTTAAAATTTAGAATAATATGAAATGCATATACAGATTGTTTCTAAAATCAAATATAGAAATATTATGCATTATGAATTCCGTATATAATAATAATAATAATAATAATAGTGTACACATATTGTAGATTATGAATCTGTACAAAATAATAATAAAAATAATAATAATATTATGAAAAAACATAAATAATTATTCACGGATATCTTTTGCATCAAAATAATTAAAAATAATAATATTATTTTATACTAACATTTTAAATAAAAATAACAAAGTGTAATAAATCTTTCCAATTTTCAATAAATATAAATTCAACTTCCAATTAGTAATAAAATATTAATATTAATAAATCAATAGATAAAGAAATAGAATATAAATATTGATTATATTTATAATAACAAACAATATTAGTAAAAATAACACTAATAATCGAAGAAAAATATTAAAATAAAAGATAATTATTGAATATAAATATAAAATCAATGATAAATATATTGCAAATTAAGGAAGAAAATGTAAATTGAATTCTTGATTTTTTATATACGCATGTTATTTTTAAAATCAAATATAGACATATTATATGTTATATTATGTATTATGAATCCTATACAAAACAACATAACCAATAATATAATAATAATAATAATAATAATAATAAAAATAATAGAATCACAATAACATTTAAATAATATTAAATATTTGTTAATCCTAATAATATTAATAGTACTACAATAATAATAATAATAATAATAATAATAATAATAATAATAATAATAATAATACAACGGTATAAGCATATTGTGGTTGACATTAATATAATAGTGTATATATAATGTAGATTATAGATGTAGGGCCCACTTTATTTTCTGCTTTTAATTAAAAGGATGCCCCAAATTAGTTGGGCCTAGGACTGGCCCAAAGGGGATCCAAGAACCCTAAACTGCCCTAACCCTAACCACTATGCTCATCTTCGTAAAACAGAACTCTTACTTTCTCTTTGAGCAGTTGCGAAGCTCTGCTAGGGTTGAACCACTATTTCTCATCAAGTGAGCCCAGACCAGTTTTCTACTCTTCGTAAGTCAGCTTCCAACTCATGCTCTTACTCCATTCTGTTCATTCTTCGTAATTCCAACTAGGGTTGTCTTAATGATCTCGTTTTAAGCTCGTTCCACTGTTTTCCAACCCTCGAAGCTATTCCTTGAGCTACTGTTCATCACGGTTCGGGTGTTGAAGTCCTCTGCTAACCCCTTTCCAGGTAAGGGAAGCTAGGGTTTATGTTTTTAAAGTTATTTTTGCCATTTTTTGGTCTGTTGTATGGTTGTGATGCTTGAATGAGGTTGTTGGTCGAATAAAAATGTATGGTGTGCAAGTATGTTTGATTGATGTGGCGCTACTATTTTTCTACACTGCACACTTTTCGTAAAATGACGATTTCCACTACGTTAACCGTTTGATAGAGCGAAAAGTTTAACAGATGATCTTTAACACATAATTCTTGACTTTGATCGGTCGGATCTTTAATCGGAACTCTGTAGTGAGAGCAATTTTTATCGCAAGGTCACTGAATTTGTGTTGTTGACAACACTGCACACTTTTCGTAAAATGAAAGTTACTACTTCGTTAACCGTTGGATCGAGCTGATATTTTAATAGCTGATCCTTAACACAAAGCTTTTGACTTTAACCGGTTCGATCTTGAAGTAGAGCTTTGTAGTGAGAGTAGTTTTTATCGCAAGATCGCTGTAGTTTGGTTGTTTCTCTGATCTTGAATGGTTATTATTGGCTTGAATCTAATTGTTATATTAAAAGCATGTGATAAATGATCATGCATGAGTGATGTGATTCATGGATTGTGGATGATGTGTTTGGGATAAATCTTGGCTTGCGATTTCAATGAAATTGTTGGTTATATATGTGGTCATGAATTCGGTATGAACAATAATGTTACATTGATGGCATGGTATTGTATGAGGTGAAGTTCTATATCCCCGAATTGGGAAGAATGTGATGGTATGAAATCAACATGGAATATGAATGAGGATGGGTTACAAAGGATGGCGTGAGGTGTTAAATGCATGATCAATATTATTTGTTTGTTTGGAATGTGATTGGTATGTTGTCAGTATGTAAATCCACGAGTCTCTAGGTGAGACTTCCTAGTGGTGCTTCAGTGGTCGGGATGTAATTCCATGGCCCTTGTTAGTGGGAGTCCATGGTGGTGCCCCATCTATATGGTCTGCTAAGGATTCAAGGTAAGGTTGCATCCTCACACTCTAAGGAGTCAATTAGTCTCACTTAGAGCGGACTGACTCATGTGGTGAGAGTAGCAGGAGGTCTGAAACTCATTAAGGGCTAACCTTGTGTGTGAGGGAATTGATTCATTGTAACACTTGTAACACATAGCTCGGGGGCGAGCAGCTCGGGGGTGAGCAGAGGTATCCACCAAGAGTTCAAGCATCCGTTGAATCCGACCTGATTATATGTAATCCGGATGAGTCAAGTTTGAGTCTAGTGTATTGTTTGAGAAGTCATAACATGATTGGGGGATGAATACTGTTTTGGATTGTGTAATAACATGTGACTGCTTGATAAACTGTTTCTACTCTAGATTACCATGTTTGCTTGTTTGGTTGTCTTGTATGTGGTCCTTCTCCTTTTGCGATGATCATCAATTCATTGATGTGAGCAGTTGCGAGAGGCACTCGAGGTCAACAAGGAAGAGATGATTCCGCTGCATAGTCTACCTTGGCTAGACTTCATGTTTTATTGGGGCTTTTCTTTATGGCTATTGCCCATGTACGCTTTGCTCTTTAGTATTCTATTAACTTTCGTTAAGTCCTTGGATTCTTGGTTGTATCTGGCATCATGGTGTGCCTTAGTTTCTCCTAACATTTTTGGATATTGTAAGGAGTAACGTTTATACTCCAAGACTTGTCTCTAAATTTCTATCTGTGTGGCATTTCATTTAAATTAAAGTTATTATTTAAATGAGGTGTTACAATAGATATCGTACAATATAATAATAATAATAATACTCCAAAAAAATTAAATAATTAATCACTCGTATTTTTTGTAACATATTAATTAAAAATAAAAAATATTATTTTACACTCATTCTAATTTCAATACCAATACTTATAATAATAACACTAATATATTGTGTGTTACCAATAATAATAATAATAATAACAATAATAATAATAATAATAATAATAATAATAATAATAATAATAATAATAATAATAATAATAATAATAATAATAATAATAATAATAATAATAATAATAATAATAATAATAATAATAATAATAATAATAATAATAATAATAATAATAATAATAATAATAATAATAATAATAATAATAATAATAATAATAATAATAATAATAATAATAATAATAATAATAATAATAATAATAATAATAATAATAATAATAATAATAATAATAATAATAATAATAATAATAATAATAATAATAATAATAATAATAATAATAATAATAATAATAATAATAATAATAATAATAATAATAATAATAATAATAATAATAATAATAATAATAATAATAATAATAATAATAATAATAATAATAATAATAATAATAATAATAATAATAATAATAATAATAATAATAATAATAATAATAATAATAATAATAATAATAATAATAATAATAATAATAATAATAATAATAATAATAATAATAATAATAATAATAATAATAATAATAATAATAATAATAATAATAATAATAATAATAATAATAATAATAATAATAATAATAATAATAATAATAATAATAATAATAATAATAATAATAATAATAATAATAATAATAATAATAATAATAATAATAATAATAATAATAATAATAATAATAATAATAATAATAATAATAATAATAATAATAATAATAATAATAATAATAATAATAATAATAATAATAATAATAATAATAATAATAATAATAATAATAATAATAATAATAATAATAATAATAATAATAATAATAATAATAATAATAATAATAATAATAATAATAATAATAATAATAATAATAATAATAATAATAATAATAATAATAATAATAATAATAATAATAATAATAATAATAATAATAATAATAATAATAATAATAATAATAATAATAATAATAATAATAATAATAATAATAATAATAATAATAATAATAATAATAATAATAATAATAATAATAATAATAATAATAATAATAATAATAATAATAATAATAATAATAATAATAATAATAATAATAATAATAATAATAATAATAATAATAATAATAATAATAATAATAATAATAATAATAATAATAATAATAATAATAATAATAATAATAATAATAATAATAATAATAATAATAATAATAATAATAATAATAATAATAATAATAATAATAATAATAATAATAATAATAATAATAATAATAATAATAATAATAATAATAATAATAATAATAATAATAATAATAATAATAATAATAATAATAATAATAATAATAATAATAATAATAATAATAATAATAATAATAATAATAATAATAATAATAATAATAATAATAATAATAATAATAATAATAATAATAATAATAATAATAATAATAATAATAATAATAATAATAATAATAATAATAATAATAATAATAATAATAATAATAATAATAATAATAATAATAATAATAATAATAATAATAATAATAATAATAATAATAATAATAATAATAATAATAATAATAATAATAATAATAATAATAATAATAATAATAATAATAATAATAATAATAATAATAATAATAATAATAATAATAATAATAATAATAATAATAATAATAATAATAATAATAATAATAATAATAATAATAATAATAATAATAATAATAATAATAATAATAATAATAATAATAATAATAATAATAATAATAATAATAATAATAATAATAATAATAATAATAATAATAATAATAATAATAATAATAATAATAATAATAATAATAATAATAATAATAATAATAATAATAATAATAATAATAATAATAATAATAATAATAATAATAATAATAATAATAATAATAATAATAATAATAATAATAATAATAATAATAATAATAATAATAATAATAATAATAATAATAATAATAATAATAATAATAATAATAATAATAATAATAATAATAATAATAATAATAATAATAATAATAATAATAATAATAATAATAATAATAATAATAATAATAATAATAATAATAATAATAATAATAATAATAATACATGTATATTGTGATTAACAATAATGTAATAGTATAAACATATTGTACATTATATGAATCTTATACAAAATAATAATAATAATAATAATATTATTATTATTATGAAATAATTAAATAATTAATCACATGTATTTTTTGTAATAAATTAATTAAATAATTATACCACACCTAGCCAACTCGACAAAATAGTAATAAAACGATACATATATGCCAAAGCAGTCAAGTAATCAACCTAGACTGAGTTGACCTGAGCCTTACCAGCCTAAACCGATAACCTGAACGTCTAGAGGGACAACCTGCACAAGACGACACATGACCAATGTAAATCACCAACAAAAGTAGTCGGCCTAGGCCGGCTACTCCAAATATACTTAATAAAATCCAAGCCCCCTAGTGTTCAATAGGTCCTCCTAAGGGCCTACGTTAGGGCCCAGGCCCACTTACAACCTAAACTGGAGCCCAATCCAGGGCCCGGCCCATGACATAACCAAAAATGATTAATGCTCTATAAATACACATGGACCCAGTAATTAAAGGTACGCATTCATTACTCCATTAATCATTGATTTGTCCTTTTGAGAGCTTTGACTTACTTGAGCTTCAGAGTCCCTTCTGCAGGTAACCCCTCCTGGGTCCAAGCCGACATGTATCAACCAGGAAGAGGCCAACTGAGGAGATAGCGGACTACATGGGTAAGGTGACGCTTGTACCTAACTTATCTTGTTTGTTCTCTGCAGGAACAATTGGCACCCACCGTGGGGTACGAGACGAACACCTTTAGTACCCGTTTTTCTTCGAAGATGGTTTCCACCCGCAGCAGAGCTGGAGTGAACAAGCAGGCAGATGCTGGTCCCTCAGTACCTGCTGGCATCACCCCTGACCTAGCCGCCATCCTGGACGGCCAGGCGAAGATGCAACAAGAACTAGCAGATATGAAGAAATGTAGCGCTGATGAGATGGAGGCGCTGCGGTAAGAAAACTCACGCCTTAGGCAAAAGATTGAAGCTGATCCCACCCAGAAGGGAAAGGCCAAGGAGGTGTTTGAGGCTGCAAGGTCCCCGGCCTTCCAGCCCACATAAGAGGAAAGCGAATATAACCCCACCCATCACACCTTCACCACCACCCAACAAACATCCATTCCCTCTACCCATCCCATTCACTTCCCATCCACTCAACCAGAGCTTACTGCAACCCCAACCCCTGCTGCTACCCTCCCCACCACCCAAATCCCCTACAACGTACCCACCACCCTACACACTACACACGTACCACCCTACAAACCCCAATACCTGCCAACAACCCACATCCCCCCTCACAACCTTACCTCCACCTTCCCCGCTATGATCAACCATCCCATCCCACCTCATCTGTTCCCTCCCCACTAGCCTAGACGTCGTCACCCCTTCAACGACTTTATCGCCAACACCCTCCTTCTTGCCCAGTGGGAACCCTTCACGCTGGACCGCTACACCGGCGAAACCGACCCTGATGAACACCTTAAAGTATACATCACCCATGTCGCCCTGTACACATCCCAAGACGCAGTCTTCTGCAAAGCCTTTCCCACCACCCTCAAGGGCCCTGCTCTGGAATGGTTCACAACCCTTCCGCCTTACTCCATCGACAGCTTCGACGTTCTTTCACACATGTTCTCCACCCAGTTTGCTGGCAGTCGTCCACACCAAACTACCACAATCTCCCTCCTGGCAATAGACAGGAACAAGGCAAACCATTCAGAGCGTTCATAGATTGCTTCAGTAAGGCAGCTCTTCGCATCCCACACCTCAACCAAGAGATGATCCTCCAGTGCATGGCACTTACCCTACAACCCGACCCCTTCGCCAACAACGTCTACCTCCACCCACCTGCCTCTATGCACACACTTAAATTACGCGCGACCGACTATGTCCGCATGGAGGAGATGCAGACCCTCCAAACCAAATTCTGCAACGACTATGCAGCCACCGCCGCCAACCCTACCCCGCAACCTCCCTGCCTTGTTTCCCGCCCACGCGAGCCCCGCCAACCCCGCTTCACCAAATACGCCCCTCTTACCGTAGCCCGCTCCCGTATCCTCGATGAAGCCCTACAAGCTGACCTCATCCCTCCACCACGTAAGACAACCACACCTCCTAACGCTGATATGACCAAGTATTGCCGCTACCACCGCAACCATGGCCACATTACAAAAGACTGCAAAGCACTCCAGGATAAGATAGAAGAACTGGTCCGTGCTGGACATGTTCGCCGCTTCCTCCGACAAGACGACCATTCCTCTCGATCCCGCCACCCCCTCGATCCGACCACAGACGCCCTCCACACGACTCCCGTCACGACAGACGCCCAGCTCAAACCGCTAACGAGGAACCCCAACCAGCCCGTACCGACATCACCCCCACAGATCCTCCACTACGTGACACTATCAACACTATCTTTGGTGGCTTCGCTAGTGGGGGATCCACTTCTTCTGCCAGAAAGAAACACCTCCGCCATATCCAATTCATCAATCATATCATCCATTCCCACCACAGATGCCGTATGCCTCCCATCATTTTCACATATGACGACTTTCATGGCCTCGACCATCATCAAGATGACCCCATGGTCATCACCGTTGAAATCGAGAACTACGCCGTTAAGAAAGTCCTTGTCGACCAAGGCAGCTTCGTTGATATTCTCTACTGGGCCACCTATGAAAAACTCCAACTCCCGGACACCGCTATGGTCCCGTATGACGAACCCATCTATGACTTTTCTGGCGAACAAGTATCCACCTGCGGCTACATCGACCTTCACACCATGTTTCGCGAAGGAACCCAGACCAAAACCATTCCATTTCGCTTCCTTATCGTCGACGCGCCAACATCCTACAATGTCCTCCTGGGCCGTCCTTCCCTTAACACCCTTGGCGCTGTTATCTCCACCCCCACTTGGCCATGAAGTTCCCTTCTCCTTCCGGTGACATCCTCACTGTCCACTGCGACTAGCGCCTGGCACACGAATGCTACATGGCCAGCCTGCACTCGTAACTCCCAATTCAACAAACCAACCACATTGAGCGACCACCTGGTTCCGGCATCGCCCTATCAGGCGAAGATCTCGACCCCAGAGTAGGCCGGGACATTCGTCTCGAACCAGTTGAGGAGACCTCCCCTCTAGAGCTTCCCAACGGCCACTCCATCAACCTTGGCACCGGTTTGAACTCTGACGAGCGTGCCATCCTCACACCCATCCTCATCAGCAACACAGACTTTTTCGCCTAGTGAGCCGCTGACCTACCTGGGGTGGACCCCCTAGTAGCATCCCACAAACTATCCATCTACAAAGAAGCCCGCTACATCTCCCAGAAGAAGCGCAAACTTGGCGAAGAACGCCGACTAGAGGCTAAGGTTGAAGCCGACAAGTTACTAAATGCAGGATTCATCGAAGAAGCTCAGTACACCACTTGGCTTTCTAACGTAGTCTTTGTGAAAAAAGCCAATGGCAAATGGCGGATGTGTGTAGACTACACGGATCTGAACAAGGCCTGCCCTCGCGATGCCTACCCCTTACCCAATATAGACCGACTTGTTGACGGTGCGGCAGGGAATAAAATGCTTAGCTTTTTGGATGCATATTCCAGGTACAACCAAATCCCCATGGCCGCATCTGACATGAACAAGACCGCCTTCATCACGGATGATGCCAACTACTTCTATAGAGTTATGCCTTTCGGTCTTAAGAACGCTAGAGCGACCTACCAACGGTTAATGGACAAGGTTTTCAGTCATCTAATGGGACAATGTGTCGAAGTATATGTTGACGATATGGTTGTCAAGTCTCCAAGCCACCACCAACATGCCAAGGACCTCTCGGCGGTTTTCTCCGCACTACGCCAATACAACCCTCACCTCAACCTTGACAAGTGTGTATTCGGCATCGACCGTGGTAAATTTCTTGGGTTTATGTTGACCCAACGCAGCATAGAGGCCAATCCCGAAAAATGCAAGGCAATTATCGAGATGCGCAGTCCCGCTACCATCAAAGAGGTCCAACGCCTCATAGGCCGCCCCACAACCATTTCCCGCTTCCTACCCAAACTGGCTGAACAAACCCAACCCATAGTCTAACTCCTAATGAAATCCACCCGGTTCACGAGGACTGACGATTGTGAACAAATCTTTCAAAAACTAAAAACTACCCTAACCTCACCACCTATCCTCCACAAGCCGGACATCCGCCATCCCCTCCACGTATACATCACAGCCACCGACCACACCGTTAGCGCCGTGCTCGTTCAAGAGATAGAAGGCACGCAACATCTTGTCTACTTCGTTAGCAGAACGCTGCAAGATTCTGAAACTAGATATCAAATAGTAGAGAAGTTGGCCCTATCCTTAGTCCACGCAGCTCGCCGTCTACGCCCATACTTCCAAAACCACAGCATCATCGTCAAAACCGACTACCCCATCCAAAAAATATTGCAAAAACCAGATCTAGCCGGACGGATGTCATCTTGGGCCGTCGAGCTGTCAGAATTCAACATTCGCTACGAACCCCATGGCCCCATTAAAGCCCAATGTCTCTTAGATTTTGTCAATGACCTCCAGCACACACCCACAGAGGACCAGTGGACGCTTCATGTAGATGGTTCCTCAAATCCAAAAGGTGTCGGTGCTGGCATCGTGTTAGAAGGGCCTAATGACATCCTCATCGAAAAATCCCTTCACTTTGCCTTCAAAACATCAAACAACCAGGCCGAATACGAAGCTATCCTCGCCGGCCTTTCCCTTGCCCGTGAAGTAGGTGTCAAGACGCTAACGTGCAAAACCGACTCCAAGCTTACTGTAGGGCACCTAAATGACGAGTTCCAGATTAAAGACCCCATCCTTCTACAATATTACCATCTGGTCCGTGCAGTCATTCAATTCGCCTTTGAACGAGTCTGCATCGAACACATCCCAAGGACCGACAACATCAGAGCCGACATCCTCTCCAAATTGGCCAGCACCAAATTAAAAAGCCGCCACCGATCCCTATTACAGCAAACATTATCTACACCCTCCATCACACATACCTGTCAAAACCTAACCCACGCCCCAATTGAAAACACCACCCCTTCCCAAAGCCATAACTGGACCACCCCCTATATCCAATACCTAAAAACCGGCAACCCTCCACAAGATGCAGACAAAACTTGGCTGGCTAAGGCCGCCAGGTATACCATGATAGGCAATGACCTTTACAAACGCGGATACGACCAACCTCTCCTCAAATGTGTCACGGCAGAGCAAGCACAATATATTATTAAAGAGCTACATGAAGGAATTTATGGCTACCATTCCGGCACATGTACCATGGCTACCAGAGTCCTTAGAGTCAGGTACTTCTGGCCGACTATAGAAGCAGACTGTCAGGACTATGTCAGAAAGTGCAAACCATACCAAAAACATGGCAACCTCATCCACCAAAAGCAAGAACAACTCCATCACATACTATCCCCATGGCGCTTTGCTAAATGGGGAATGGACATCCTTGACCCCTTCTCAGCCGGCAAGGGGCAAGTGAAATTTCTAATTGTAGCCGTCGACTACTTCACCAAATGGATAGAAGCCAAGCCACTAACCACCATCACGGCCTAGCAAGTTCAACAGTTTGTTTGGAAAGATATTATATGTAGATATGGTGTCCCACATACCATCATCACCGACAATGACCGACAATTTATAGATAAGGAGCTAGCCAAGTTCTACACTAGCCTAGGCATCAAACACATCACGAGTTCTGTAGAACACCCACAAACTAATGGACAAGGAGAGGCGGCCAACAAGGTTATCCTAGTGGAACTGCGCAAGAGATTAGATAACACCAAAGGCCGATGGCCCGAAGAGTTAGTAGAAGTGCTATGGGCTTACAGGTGCACCCCTCAATCATCAACAAACGAATCCCCATTTCGCCTAGTTTACGGCGCAGACGTCATGATACCGGTTGAAATTGGCGAACCCACCCTGCGCCGAGAACTATACGACCCAACCCACAACCACCAAAACATGGTTACTCATCTCGACCTCTTACTCGAACTTAGAGAAAAAGCCCAGATACGCAATTTAGCTGCCAAACGAAGAGCTGCCATAAAGTATAATGCAAACCTAAGTCCACCATCATTCGCAATAGGGGACTTAGTATGGAGAATTGCCAGCAACGTAAGAAAGAAGGATGGCAAATTCTCCGCCAACTGGGACGACCCATACCGCATCCTGAAGACACATGAAGAGGAACTTATCGCTTGGAACACTTATCTGGAGAAGAGATTCCCAATACCTGAAATGTGTCCCACCTCAAATTCTACTTTAGTTAAATGCATACTATATTAAACTGAATACTTGTAACCCTGGGTGTACTCTTTTTCCTCACCCGGTCTTTTTTCCCTAAGGAGGGTTTTGGCCAGGGAGGTTTTAACGAGGCACCCCAGATTCAATGAATAAAACGAAGGGTTCTCAACTATACATCTTTTCTCTATTTCACTTTCATAATCGTTTAAGTTCCTCACCCTTTCCACAAGTAAGCGGCCTAGGTCGAACACCCTTAACTTGATGTTAATCGTTTTAAGTTCCCCACCCTTACTACAAGTAAGTGGCTTGGGTCGAACACCCTCAACTCGTTGGTTAAATCGTTTAAGTTCCCCATCTGGACTGCTTCCATCTTCCTTAACAAGCTTCCCATCAATAACGTCCTTGTTCACATTAAACTTCGAGTCCGTAATGTCAACCTCCTGATGGAAAAAGGATGCTTGACGTAGTCCCTTCTCAAAGTCATTGATGTGCTCTTGTATAATGCAATTCTTCAGGTCACAAAGCTCACCTACAACACCATCATACTTGTCTTTCAGATCATCGTAGTCTTCCTCCAACTCCCTTATTCTCTTGTTCAATTTTTCCTCTGAATCCAAACACCGAACCCTCCACATTGCCAGCCTCATTCTCTCTTCCTCCCAACCCTCCTTTTCCTTCTTCCACACAACCCTCTCTTCCTCAAACTTGTCGACTTTCCCCTGCAACTCTTCTACCTTTTCCCGACCTCCCTCCTTCACCTCCCACCGATATAAAGACCCCACACGACGGCTTAATATCAAGGCTTTGCTTCCAAACTCCACCATTGTCCTCACGATATGATCCGCCTCCATGCTATCAATGGAGTTTATAATGGTATCTGGGAGATTGATCGCGATATCTTTCCTGACAGATATTTTCAGTAACTCAATCAACCCAGATTCCGACCCCTTCACTCCGCTAACCGACCCCGCCCCACTGGCTGACCCCGCCCCGAGTTAGGTCGCCCTTACTTTCTTCACATCCTTCCCCTTGCCGTGGCTAAGCGGCAACTCGGCCTTCCTCTTCGTTCCGCCGTGCACGTGTACTTCCACTACGGACTCTTTCAGGTTGGGAACATTAGTCTTCCCAGCCGCCTTCGCTTTAGCGGCCATCTCCTTCCTCAACGACTGGAATAGCGCCAAATTCTTCTTCCCCGATTGCGCCATGTGCCCTACAATAACATATTAAACCCCGTTTAAAACAACTTAGAATCAATAACACAATTTAAGTAACAAACAGATACCTTCAATATCTATAATCGGATGCACCAAATTATAAACTCTAACTAGGCCCTTAGTGGGCAACTTATCAACAAACTTCATCAACATCTCCACCACCTCCTCATCCCCCGCCGACAACTCATCGATCCCCATATCCTTGTACCGAGAAGGAGTGCCCGTCCAGCTAAATGGGAACTTTGTACTCCCATCTACGTTCAAGAAATAGGGCTTGCCCTCTTCCTTCACCACGACTTTGAAGTACCCGTCCTTAAAATGCTTGAAAGATTGGGAAAATGCGTCCAATCTACTAATGCTGGGACGACTTATCAGAGACAGCCAAGTTGTCGCTTGGCGGGGTCTAGTATCATAGAAATACAGGAAGGCATAAGGCGAAGGCTCCAAATATAAAGATTGACACAAAATGCGAAAGGCTTGCATGTAAGCCCAACTGTTCAAGTGCAACTGCGTAGATGCCACGTCCAGTGCGCGCAACACACCCATAGTGAAATCATCTAACGGCAGCCGCACATGCAGCTGAGAAAAGTGACACATGTACATGTAGAAGAACTTCTTCGTTGCCCCCTCCTGCCCGTGACACACACAGTCAATGGCGCTAACCCTCTCTAGGGAAACAATACTTCTGCTTACACCCTTTACGATGACAGGCGCATAATTCAGCCAGAAGTTCAGAAGGTGAGACCATCGGAATAAGGATGATTGATTACGGACATCAGCAACTACCCACCCGTAACTACCCTTGGCCGGCCAGTTACTCTCGGTCAGCTCCTCTGGGGATCTTCTCGGACCTCCCTCAACGTTTCCATAGGGATTCCACTTACATTACCGCCAAAACTGGTACACTCCCCGTCAACTTGCCTACCTATACTCCTCTCCGACTCTACACTCTCACTACTAGACGTAGATAACGACACGCTATCACTACTGGACATACCTTTACTCGTGTTTCTAGAAAGATGTCGGCTGAAATTGGGAACTAGTCGGACAAGAAAAGGCACACAAGATCTCTGAATAGGAAATTCTCGCAAATGAACCAATAAACCCTTACTTGTTTTGAAATTCATATTTATAGGGCAGAATCCCAAACGGCAAAAACCCCTTCCCGCCAAAACAACAACCCATACCAATCGACACAATCATTACAAGAGACATAACTCTTAAAAGCGACGGCGCCAAAACCCCCCTGATTTGACCCCTAACACCCCTTCACCAACCATCAACCTTTCATCACCTTTAGCATTAACACTGTTCATCACACTTAAAGGCTGGGGGACTGGTGTACCACACCCAGCCGATCCCGTTAACATACCAACATATATCACCCTTGACCGACACCTATATTGGCCAAGGCTGGGGGACTGGTGTACCACACCTAGCCAACTTGACCAAATAGTAATAAAACGATACATATATGCTAAAGCAGTCAAGTAATCAACCTAGGCTGAGTTGGCCTGAGCCTTACCAGCCTAAACCGATAACCTAAACGTCTAGAGGGACAACCTGCACAAGACCACACATGACCAATGTAAACTGCCAACAAAAGTAGTCAGCCTAGGCCGGCTACTCCAAATATACTTAATAAAATCCAAGCCCCCTAGTGTTCAGTAGGTCCTCCTAAGGGCCTGGGTTAGGGCTCAGACCCACTTACAGCCCAAACTAGAGCCCAAGCCAAGGCCCGGCCCATGACATAACATAAAATGATTAATGCTCTATAAATAAACGTGGACCCCAGTAATTAAAGGTACGCATTCATTACTCCATTAATCACTGATTTGACCTTTTGAGAGCTTTGACTTACTTGAGCTTCGGAGTCCCTTCTGCAGGTAACCCCTCCTGGGTCCAAGCCGACATGTATCAACCGGGAAGAGGCCAACTAAGGAGATAACAGACTACATGGGTAAGGTGACGCTTGTGCCTAACTTATCTTGTTTGTTCTCTGTAGGAACAATAATAATAATAATATTTTACACTAATAATAATTTCAATACCAATCCTAATATTATTGAATAAGATTATAATATCAATAATAAATATATTGGAAATGAAGGAAGAAAATATGAATTGAATTCTTATTTTATTTATAGACTCATGTTATTTTTAAAATCAAATATAGGCATATTATATATTATGAATCCAGTATAAAACAACAACACCAACAATAATAATAATAATAATAATAATAATAATATTAATAATAATATTAATAATATTAATAATAAATCACAATAACATTAAAATAATATTAAATATTTGTTAATACTAGTGATATTAATAGTACTATAAATAATAATAATGATAGTAATAATAGAACGGTTTAAGCATATTGTATATTGTGGTATACATTAATATAATAGTGTAAATTATAGATCTCATACAATATAATAATAATAATACGAAAAAAAATAAATAATTAATCACTCGTAGTTTTTCTAACGAATTAATTAAAAATAAAAAATATTATTTTACACTCATTCTAATTTGGGGTAAGGGTGGGGAACTTAAACGAATTAAGCACAAGAAAATGGTGTTCGACCCAGGCCGCTTACTTAGGGTAAGGGTGGGAAACTTAAACGAATTAAGCACAAGATAAGGGTGTTCGACCCAGGCCGCTTACTTGGGGTAAGGGTGGGGAACTTAAACGAATTAAGCACAAGATAAGGGTGTTCGACCCAGGCCGCTTACTTGGGGTAAGGGTGGGGAACTTAAACGGATGTAAAGGAAAACACATGGAAAGTCATATAGTTGGGAACCCTTCTTTTTATTTATTGAATAGGGGTGCCTCGTTAAAACCTCCCTGGCCAAAACCCTCCTTAGGAAAAAAAAACCAGGTGAGGAAAAAGAGTACACCCAAGGTTACAAGTATTGGTTCGATTACAATACATATTCAGCTGAAGTAGAACTTGAGGTGGGATACATTCCAAGTGTTGGGAATCTCTTCCCCCCATAATTGTTCTAGGCGATATGCTCCTCCTCCTGCATCTTCGCGTATGCGGTATGGGCCGTCCCAATTGGCGGAGAACTTGCCATCCTTCTTTCTAGCACTACTGGCCATTCTCCATACTAGGTCCCTGATGACGAATGATTGTGGACGTAGATTTGCATTATATCTCCTGGCAGCTCATCGTTTGGCAGCTAAATTGCGTATCTGGGCTTTTTATCTGAGTTTGGGTAGAAGGTCGAGATGTAGGGCCATGTTTTGGTGATTGTGGGTAGGGTCGTACAGTTCTCAGCGTAGGGATGGTTCATCGATTTCTACCGGTATTATGGCGTCTGCGCCGTAGACTAGGATGAATGGGGATTCGTTTGTTGATGATTGGGGGGTGCATCTGTAAGCCCATAGTACTTCTATTAACTCTTCTGGCCATCGGCCTTTTGCGGTATCCAATCTCTTGCGTAGTTCCACGAGGATAACTTTATTTGCCGCCTCTGCTTGTCCGTTTGTTTGTGGATGTTCTACAGAACTTGTGATGATGGTGTGTGGTACACCATATCTGCATATAATGCCCTTCCACACAAATTGTTGAACTTGCTGGGTCGTGATGGTAGTTAGTGGCTTGGCTTCGATCCATTTAGTGAAATAATCGACGGCTACATTTTACCTGCCCCTTGCCGGGTGAAAATGGGCTAAGGATGTCCATTCCCCACTTAGTCAAAGGCCATGGGGACAGTATGTGGTGTAGTTGTTCTTGTTTCTAGTGAATAAGGTTGCCATGTTTTTGACATGGCTTGCATTTCCTGACATGATCTTGGCAGTCTGCTTCTATGGTCGGCCAGAAGTATCCGGCACTAAGAACTCTAGTATCCATGGTGCGTGCACCGGAATGATAACCACAAATGCCTTCGTGTAACTCTTTGATGATGTATTGGGCTTGCTCTGCCGTGACACATTTAAGGAGGGGTTGGCCATATCCGCGCTTGTAGAGGTCATCGCCTATCATGGTGTACCTGGCCGCCTTAGCCAGCCAAGTTTTGTCCGCGTCTGGGGGAGGGGTGCCGGTTTTGAGGTATTGGATGTAGGGGGTGGTCCAGTTTTGGCTTTGGCAGGGGGTGGTTGATCATAGCGGGGAAGGTGGAGGTTAGGTTGTGAGGGGGGATGTGGGTTGTCGGAAGATATTGTGGGTTATATGGTGGAATATGTGTGATGTGTAGGGCGGTGGGTATGTTGTAGGGGATCTGGGTGGTAGGGAGGGTAGCGGCGGGGGTTGGGGGTGCGGTAAGCCCCAGTTGACCAGATGGGAAGTGATGGGGATGGGTAGAGCTTCAGAAGTTTCTTTGGCTTTTCCCTTCAGATTGGGGTCAGCCTCGATCCTTCGCCTCAAGCGAGAGTTCTCTTGCCTCAATGCCTCCATTTCATCAACGTTGCGTTTCTTCAAATTTGCGAGTTCTTGTTGCATCTTTGCTTGGCCGTCTAGGATGGCGGCCAGATCAGGGGTGATGCCAGGAGGTCAAGAGGGACCATCATCCGCTTGCTTGTTCACTCCAACCTTGCTACGGGTGGAAACCATCTTCAGAGAACAACGGGTACTGAAGGTGTTCGTTTCGTGCCCCACGGTGGGCGCCAATTATTCCTGCAGAGAACAAATAAGATGTGTTAGGCACAAGTGTCACCTTACCATGTAGTCCGCTATCTCTTCAGTTGGTCTCTCCCCGGTTGATACATGTCAGCTTGAACCGAGGAGGGGTTACCTGCAGAAGAGTCTTTGAAGCTCAAGTAAGTCAAAGCTCTCAGAAAGTCAAATTGGTGATTAATGAATGTGTACCTTTAATTCGTGGGGTCCATGCGTATTTATAGAGCATTAATGATGTTCGTTTACCCAATGAGCCGGGCCTTGGTTTGGGCCCTAGCCTGGGTTATGAGTGGGCCTGGGCCCTAACCCAGGCCCCCAAGGTCCATCAAACGCGGGGACCTCCATTTTACTAAGTCTTCGAGGGCGGTCTGATCCGTTTATTTCTTGGCTTGTCAAATGTCGTCTATAACACCCCTGGCGCACCAATCCCTGGTCCCAGAGCATGTCAGGTTACTATAGCCCGATGCACCCCAACCCCTCACCCTTCTCCATCCATTCATACTGGGTGGGTTGTTGCCAGTGGGGATCGAACCCCCAACCTGACCTTTAACACCTCTAGCTCACCAGCAGATGCTACCAGTTATGCTGCAGCGCAACTGGTAGCATCTGTTGGTGTGCTAGAGGTGTTAAAGGTCAGGTTGGGGGTTCGATTCCCACTGGCAACAACCCACCCAGTATGAATGGACAGAGAAGGGTGAAGGGGTTGGGGTGCATTGGGCTGTAGTAACCTGACAGCCTCTGGGGCCCGAGGAGGGGTAGCCAGGGATGTTACACCAGGCGCCCTGCTCGCATTGTGACCACTATCACTGGTTCGTGACCCGTGATAGTGGTAACGGGTGTGGTGGAATGGGATGGTGGATGGGCGTAGGAAAGGTAGTGGTGAAGTGATGAGGTGGGATATGGGTGGTGGGGAGGGTGGCAGCAGGGGTGGGTGTTGCGGGGTGCGGGGTGCCTAGGGATGGTGGGATAAATGTTTGTGTGGTGGGTAGAGATGATGGGTGTTTGTTGAGTGGTGGTGAAGGTGTGTGGGATGGGGTTGTACTCGCTTTCTTCCTCATTGGGCTGGTAAGCCGAGGACTTGGGGGCTTCTGACGATTCCTTGGCCTTCCCTTTCTAGGTAGGGTCGGCCTCGATCTTTCTTCTCAGCCTCGAGTTTTCTTGCCTCAACGCTTCCATCTCGTCAACGTTGTGCTTTCTCAGGTTAACGAGTTCGTGTTGTATCTTGGCTTGGCCTTCAAGGATGGCAGCCAAGTCTTGGGTGACGTTAGCAGGCACAGTAGGGACCGTCTCAGGTTGCTTCATGACTCCAGCTCTGCTACGAGTAAAAAGAATTCTCGATAGTATGCGGATCACTTAGTAAGGTATTGCTTCGTACCCCACAGTAGGCGCCAATTGTTCCTGCAGAAACAAAAAGAGATGTTAAGGACATAAATATCACCTTACCTCAATCCTCAATCTCTCAAGTTGGCTCTTCCTCAGCTTGAATAGGCCATTTGTTGATGTACATGGTTTGGACCCTTGAGGGGTTACTTGCGAAGAGGGCTCCGACGATCAAGTCAGCGAGAAAGCTCTCAGAAAGTCAAATCTCTTGATTAAGGGATTAATGAAAGCATACCTTTAATTGTTGGGGTCCACGTGTATTTATAGAGTTATTAATTATGTATGTCCTTCTTGTGGTCTGGGCCATTGCTTGGGCCCTAGATGGGCACGGGCCTAGCCTAGGCCCTGAGTTAATATTTGTTGGTACCATGGGTAATATTCTAAGTTAGGAGTGGTCAACAGATGTCGTTATGTTTTCTGAAGTAGGCGCCTAGGCCGCTATGTGCTTTCGCTTGTCTTGTGTCTCATCTGATAATTTCATTTGCGGGGTTATGTGTATGCGGGCTTGGCCGTGCGGTTTTATTAGTCCGTTTGGGTGCAGTACATATAGGTACATTACATCTAACCCTAATGAAATGGGAGTTTAGCTACTATTACATATATATAACACAAAAGGGGATTAAAATGGTGGAATGGATGAAGGAAGATGAAGCTTTAAAGCCCTAGAATTGACTCTACACGTTTTTTTGCCCGCTATTGCGTTCCCACAATCAAAAGCTTTTTATTTCATCTAACTCTCGACCCTTTAACCACTCAAAAAGTTTCTTCTTGTCGGGTGAGCATAGCCTCTCGCTCGACAAGAGATTGCTTCTGTAAAACGGCTAATTGCCCAAACTCGCTAGGCGAGTGTCTAACTTTCTCACTAGACGAGGGATTCAATGGTTGGTGCTGACACAAGCAGCTTGAAGCAAAGATTTGATAAATCCAAGTGCATGAAGATCTCATGTGATTGATGAAGATTGATGAAGATCCGCTTGAAGATTATGTTTCAATAGTATTAAATATGTAATTGATGTGTTACATGTTATATCATGTTGGTAGGCTATATGACAAAGTTTAGATATCTTGTTAGTCTTAGTGTGTCCTTTTTAATTTGTTAAAATGGGTTTTAAAAGGTTAAAAGGCTTATTGTATATAGTTTCTGATATGAATGTGTCAATACTCAATTTCGTCCGGGTAACTAAATAATTTTTAGTAATAATAATCTTATTTTTTTCTTATTTCCTAGACAAATAATTTAAATATATAATATAACATAACTAAACATTTTTTTTAAATAAAAAAGTAAACGAAATAGAAAAAGATAAGAAAAATATTTTTACAGTGAAAATGAGTTTTTAAAAGATAAACACAAAAAAAAACATAAAAATAATGATTAAGAATAAGAATTAAAGAAAAAGAGTTTTATAATAAAATAATAGTAATGATAAATTTAAAATAGAAAAATAGTTTTTAAATAATAAAAATAGTTTTATAAAATATAATTGAATTTATAAAAAAATGAAAAAAAAGATAATGGTAAAAAAACTATAAAAATATTATTAAAAAAAAATATATTAGGCTAATAAGTATATAAAACAAAGTAATAAAAATAAAAATAAAATAAAAAGATATATATAGTTTTTACTAAAGAAAGAAGTAAAATTGAAATTAGAAAAACTAAGGAAATCTCAAAATAAGTGGTTATATGTTACCGTTACTCAACTACATCCTACTGATACTCCCACAATCTAGATTATCTCCATGTTTCTCTCAACCTCCACACATAGTTAATATCTTAGACAATGCTAAAAGAGGGTCTCAGGATCTCATAGTCTCTAACGTTCGTCCCTCGAGTTATTTTTTCTTTTCTCCACTTCATTAAAGATGGGGTTCACAAAACACATAAAGAGACATTTCTCCTTATTCATTGTCATCTTCTTCCCATGGTCAAAGAAGCTTCCAAGGGTTGTACTCTGCTTCACGAGATAGTCGACATTTTCCTCTTTGCTTCCAAAAAAAAAAGTCAAAAAAACCACAGACTGACATGTGGCATGCTGTTAATAATGTTAGTCATCTCTGTTTGAATAGGACCTAATTGAAGCCATTTTTCAAAAGTTGGGATGCAATTGACACTTTTTTAAAAACGGGTACTAGAATGACACAACTCTACCAAAGTGGGTACCATCCAAGTAATTAAACCAAAATAAACTTTGTATTGTTATAAAATCAAGCTCATAATAGAGAGAAAATGAAAAGGAAGAATAGAGAATGTAGAACAATTATTTTGTGTGTCTTATTACTAATAGAAAGAGTCTTGTTTATAAATACAAAATGTAACCCATAAAGGATACAAATTAAATAATTAATACAAATTTTTAAACCTCATAAAGGGTAATTAATCATATGAGTAACTATAGCAAATCAATCAATCGTATCAATCATATGAGTAAGTGTATCAATCTTATCATTCTATATTTTCAATATAATATTGTTCATTACATATTCTATTTCTCACCCTTATGTAAAGTTACATCATTAAGATGAAGGAATTCAATCTTGTGAACCTATTGCTCAATAGTTCTCCTTGACAAAGACTTTGTGAATAAATCTGCTACATTTTCACATGAACATATCTTTTGGATCTCTATATCACCCTTTTAATTGAACAATGCACTATTATTTTCATATATGGTTGTTGATTCCATTTTTTTTCCAAGGATAGACAACAAATTTGTTGTACATGTTGAATTATAGACCTTAACCAAACACATTAACGATGTACCTCATGTAATGCTAAAATTTTACATGATCTGACGATGTTATTGTGATTATTTGTTTCACAGACAGATATGAAAGTATTGTGCTACCACATGTGAAAAAATATCTTGTTTGTGATCAACTACTATGACAATATGATGATCGAATAAATAACATGTATATGCAAAACCCATTAGATTTAATTTTGAATCATTTGGATAAAATAAGTCCAAAGTCATAATATCCTTAAGGTAACGAAGTATATGTACTCCAATCCAATGTCTTCTTGTAGGTGAAGAACTATAGTACTGCAAAAAAAGAAGTTATTTTGTGGGAGTTATTTTGCGGTGGTTATAAAAAACCCCACAAATAAAAATGATTTAGGATGATTCTGGTGGATTATCATAATGCTCATAATAGTTGGGGTTTTGTATTTTTTCTGAAGAGGTTTATCACCTCTATAAATTATAATACATTTTTCCCTCATTTCTTTCACTCATTCCCATCCAAAACTTTACACTACTAAGACTTTTTCCATAAAATAGAAAACCTAAGCACGTTCTCCCTCAGCCACTCTGTAACTCCCATCTCTAGGCACTACTCTAGCTTCGTCACCCACTCCACACGCCACTTCCACTTTGTCACTCCATCACTTTGTCACTAATGAGTGCATATTTTTACCCTCATTTAAAGTTAAATTTTTGATTTTTAATTGAGTTTTGTTCTTAAAATATTGATTTAATTGAGATTTCTTATAATTGGGTTTATTGAGCATGAGATGTAAGAACATGTTAAAAATACCTTTTTAGTTGCATAAATGTACTTTGAATATTTTGAGGTGTGTTAGTGTAGCTGCAACTAAGTTGAGCTCATGGAGGTATGGAAATAAATTGATAAAAGCTTCATGAAACCTTAAAGATAAATCCAAGAATTGAAAATTATCAAAATCACAAAACTCCAAGACAAATATTGCATGAAGAAGGCAACAAAAAATTGAAAAAGTGAAGAAGAGTTTGGCTAAGCCAAGAAGAGGGAACGAAAAACAAAAATTGGTCCTTGTGATTTTCTCTATCCTTTTCCAAAAGAAAAGGCTTTGATAATTCATAAATATTTATGATAAAATATAATATGGGGAAAATATATCTTTAGATATTTTATTTGATATTTTAAAATAATTATCTTCTCTAAAACATATGATCACTTCAACTATTTACAAGATTGTTAAGTAACCACTAAAATAATGTTTGATGTTGTTTCTTAGTTTGCATCTTTCTTCACAGGTACAATATTACAAATTGCTTTAATATATAGTTTGTTCAACTTCAATATCCATGATTTCATTAAAGAAAAAATGTAGATGGTTCAAGCATAATGTTCATTAATCATTTTTCAAGTTCTAGTAGTCTGTTACTCCTTTTCACAATAAGGTGTAGGTCATCCGGAGTTTGTCAGTATTAGTATAGAAGTGGACTTTAGTATACTTTGTGTATATCATAAACATTAAATAATAGAGTATAAAAAGTTAGTGAACATACCTACGCATCATTGTAGAAGTTATATCGAGCATATTCATATATGTTACTTTGAGAGAATCAACTATAAAAACTTTGAAAGGAAAATTAGATATTAGAGAGAGGTGTTAAGAAATATCTCAAATCTAACGCAATGTTGAATAAAAATTGGAAAAAGGTGATGGTCCAAGCAAGTGAGGTTGCCTAAGTATTTGTTTTGAGGGTGGTTGCAACAACTTGTTATCCCTCCACTGTTGGGAGGTAGAGGTAATCGCTGCTCTGTGAAACCAGCCTCACGCAGTGCCCTCTCGTCTAAGAGAGATGGGACCTATGCCTTCACACAAGTTCCATCACCCAACTCTCAACTTGGAATGGGCAAGCCAACTTTTGGCATCCACAACTCCAACCAGGGAGCCTCAAAGTTGTTCCATCACCTTCGTGCCCCCACTTGGGTTACAAGCTCTTGTTACTTAGCTCGGCGAGAACACAACCTTTTCATCCACTATATAAAGTTTCTTTTCTTTCACATTGCACACAATGTGGGACTTTTACATTACATTGCATAAATGGTAAATTATACCAACCCTTATGAAAAAATATGGTTCAAGTGCACTGACACACATTCACAACCTTGTATCTCTTTACATTTCTTAACAAACCTATGTTACCGTCTTTGTTTCTCTCTTTCCCTCTCATTTCGTACTATCGCTTCTCTTACAAATTGCCATTTTTATTTCTTTTTCTCGTTTTATTTGTAGATGGACAGTTAGGTTGTCAATCAAATATTTTCCAATTATTTTTTTTGTAAAAATAGAATTCTGGAAGATAAATTATAAAATGCAAATATGTGTTTATATCTTATTTTAAGATTAATGAAGGATACTCTTTGTTTACGAACTATTTTTACTTTCTTATAGCTCATTTAAAGAAAAAAAGAACAGGAAAAAAAGGTAGAAGTTAAACCCACCTTCTTGTCAATGAAGAACATAGAGATCACAAAAGAAAAAAAATCAATCCATTGCTTTCTATCTTTCTAAGACATATGATCAATTCAACTATTTACTAGATTGTTAAGTAACAACCAAACTAATGTTTGATGTTGTTTCTTAGTTTGCACCTTTCTGCACAGGTACAATACTACCAATTGCTTTAATATATAGTTTGTTCAACTTCAATATTCATGATTTCATAAAAGAAAGAATGTAGATGGTTCAAGCATAATGTTCATGAATCACTTTTCAAGTTCTAGTAGTCCGTTACTCCTTTTCACAATAAGGTGTAGGTCATCCGGAGTTTGAGCACTCGCTGCTCTTTTAAGATTGTGTGTAGACATCCACCTTATCCAATATTGTTAATGAAGAACCCACGTAGTTGTACACATCGTTCACAATATGAGCTTTCTTGAGAAACCACTACTGCCGGTCTCATAAGAGCTACCACACCGTGATGCAGTAATAATGTCATAAAAAGACAAGACAATCAACAATGAAATTGGTATTCCTTCATCTTAGTGACCCCGCTTAGGTTACAAGGTAGTACTACTTATTTCGATAAATTACATGTGTTTTGATAGAAGTTTACGAAGACAAGGTTATTTCTTGACTTGTCTTATGTGTGTCTCATAAATGCGAAAACCAATAGATGTTAGAAAAGTTTTTATGATCTTTACTTATCTGCTTCTCTTTAATGTGATTCACTTTCCACATGAAATTGTTACATAATTTAATGAAACTTAATTGTGGATAGATGAAAAAAAGTTGCTATAAATAAATTCACATGTCAGGCTCACTCAAATAACTTATCCAAATTGACGTGTTGGAAATTAATATTATTTTTTAAATGGAAAAATGGTATTCGATTTTCTATTAAGTTAGACTTTCACCTTTTTTTTTCTAAATATACAATATACACTTCCTTTTAATTTTAAATAGTGTGATTCTTAAATATTTGTCGTGTCTAAGAAAAAATAGAAAATTTTCATACGGTGCTAAATATATAAAAATCCACTTTGTTCGTGATAAATTTATTTATTTTGTTTTATGTAAACTATTTATTTATTCTTTTATGTTATAATTTGTTTATTTAATGAAAAATAGATAGATTGTTGAAAATTTGCAACACTTATTTTTCAATTGCTAGGTTGCATAATTTTGTTGGTTATAGATGCAAGCCTTATTAAACATCACTACTAATTTATCTTCTTCTACTCTCATAAGTATTTTTTTTTCTTCCTATAGTAGTTTTCAAGTTTAAGTTGTTTGTTTTGTTACATTTGTCTAATTATTGTATGTCATTCGGTGTGTGAGGATTATTCAAAAACTTACCAATTCTCTAATTGGTTGTGGGATTGGTCTTCCAAGAAATAGATCTAGAATAGTGACAAATAACAGTACTGCAGAATTCATAACTCTTAAACCTTTTAATATCATGTCATTGTACAAAATCCATTTTAATTTTTACTAGCATATGTAAAATAAAAAAGACTCATTCAAACATATCAAACCCTATTTCCTTACTTTTGTTTTAATTATTACATCTCAAATTTAAAAGGTTGTTAAATATATAAAAGTGATACATTAATACTCCAAAACAGTGTATAGAATATATAAAAATATAGGTAACTACATCATATTGAAACAATTTGAAGAAAAATAATATTTTGGTTAGAAAAAGAAAGTTTGTCAGTATTAGTATAAAAGTGGACTTTAGTATACTTTATGTATATCATAAACAGACAATAATTGAGAATAAAAAAATTAGTGGACATACCTAAGCATCATTGTAGAAGTTATATCGACCATATTCATATATGTTACTTTGAGAGAATCAACTATAAAAACTTTGAAAGGAAAATTAGATATTAGAGAGAGGTGTTAAGTAATATCTCAAATCTAAAGCAATGTTGAATAAAAATTGGAAAAAGGTGATGGTCCAAGCAAGTGAGGCTGCCTAAGTATTTGTTTTGAGGGTGGTTGCAACAACTTGTTATCCCTCCACTGTTGGGAGGTAAAGGTAATCGTTGCTCTGTGAAACCAGCCTCACGCAGTGCCCTCTTGTCTAAGAGAGATGGGACCTATGCCTTCACACAAGTTCCATCACCCAACTCTCAACTTGGAATGGGCAAGCCAACTTTTGGCATCCACAACTCCAACCAGGGAGCCTCAAAGTTGTTCCATCACCTTCGTGCCCCCACTTGGGTTACAAGCTCTTGTTACTTAGCTCGGCGAGAACACAACCTTTTCATCCACTATATAAAGTTTCTTTTCTTTCACATTGCACACAATGTGGGACTTTTACATTACATTGCATAAATGTTAAATTAGACCAACCCTTATGAAAAAATATTGTTCAAATGCACTCACACACATTCACAACCTTGTATCTCTTTACATTTCTTAACAAACCTATGTTATCGTCTTTGTTTCTCTCTTTCCCTCTCATTTCGTACTATCGCTTCTCTTACAAATTGCCATTTTTCTTTCTTTTTCTCGTTTTATTTGTAGATGGACAGTTAGGTTGTCAATCAAATATTTTCCAATTATTTTTTTTGTAAAAATAGAATTCTGGAAGATAAATTATAAAATGCAAATATGTGTTTATATCTTATTTTAAGATTAATGAAGGATACTCTTTGTTTACGAACTATTTTTACTTTCTTATAGCTCATTTAAAGAAAAAAAGAACAGGAAAAAAAGGTGGAAGTTAAACCCACCTTCTTGTCAATGAAGAACATAGAGATCACAAAAGAAAAAAAATCAATCCATTGCTTTCTATCTTTCTAAGACATATGATCAATTCAACTATTTACTAGATTGTTAAGTAACAACCAAACTAATGTTTGATGTTGTTTCTTAGTTTGCACCTTTCTGCACAGGTACAATACTACCAATTGCTTTAATATATAGTTTGTTCAACTTCAATATTCATGATTTCATAAAAGAAAGAATGTAGATGGTTCAAGCATAATGTTCATGAATCACTTTTCAAGTTCTAGTAGTCCGTTACTCCTTTTCACAATAAGGTGTAGGTCATCCGGAGTTTGAGCACTCGCTGCTCTTTTAAGATTGTGTGTAGACATCCACCTTATCCAATATTGTTAATGAAGAACCCACGTAGTTGTACACATCGTTCACAATATAAGCTTTCTTGAGAAACCACTACTGTCGGTCTCATAAGAGCTACCACACCGTGATGCAGTAATAATGTCATAAAAAGACAAGACAATCAACAATGAAGTTGGTATTCCGTCATCTTAGTGACCCCGCTTAGGTTACAAGGTAGTACTACTTATTTCGATAAATTACATGTGTTTTGATAGAAGTTTACGAAGACAAGGTTATTTCTTGACTTGTCTTATGTGTGTCTCATAAATGCGAAAACCAATAGATGTTAGAAAAGTTTTTATGATCTTTACTTATCTGCTTCTCTTTAATGTGATTCACTTTCCACATGAAATTGTTACATAATTTAATGAAACTTAATTGTGGATAGATGAAAAAAAGTTGCTATAAATAAATTCACATGTCAGGCTCACTCAAATAACTTATCCAAATTGACGTGTTGGAAATTAATATTATTTTTTAAATGGAAAAATGGTATTCGATTTTCTATTAAGTTAGACTTTCACCTTTTTTTTTCTAAATATACAATATACACTTCCTTTTAATTTTAAATAGTGTGATTCTTAAATATTTGTCGTGTCTAAGAAAAAATAGAAAATTTTCATACGGTGCTAAATATATAAAAATCCACTTTGTTCGTGATAAATTTATTTATTTTGTTTTATGTAAACTATTTATTTATTCTTTTATGTTATAATTTGTTTATTTAATGAAAAATAGATAGATTGTTGAAAATTTGCAACACTTATTTTTCAATTGCTAGGTTGCATAATTTTGTTGGTTATAGATGCAAGCCTTATTAAACATCACTACTAATTTATCTTCTTCTACTCTCATAAGTATTTTTTTTTCTTCTTATAGTAGTTTTCAAGTTTAAGTTGTTTGTTTTGTTACATTTGTCTAATTATTGTATGTCATTCGGTGTGTGAGGATTATTCAAAAACTTACCAATTCTCTAATTGGTTGTGGGATTGGTCTTCCAAGAAATAGATCTAGAATAGTGACAAATAACAGTACTGCAGAATTCATAACTCTTAAACCTTTTAATATCATGTCATTGTACAAAATCCATTTTAATTTTTACTAGCATATGTAAAATAAAAAAGACTCATTCAAACATATCAAACCCTATTTCCTTACTTTTGTTTTAATTATTACATCTCAAATTTAAAAGGTTGTTAAATATATAAAAGTGATACATTAATACTCCAAAACAGTGTATAGAATATATAAAAATATAGGTAACTACATCATATTGAAACAATTTGAAGAAAAATAATATTTTGGTTAGAAAAAGAAAGTTTGTCAGTATTAGTATAAAAGTGGACTTTAGTATACTTTATGTATATCATAAACAGACAATAATTGAGAATAAAAAAATTAGTGGACATACCTAAGCATCATTGTAGAAGTTATATCGACCATATTCATATATGTTACTTTGAGAGAATCAACTATAAAAACTTTGAAAGGAAAATTAGATATTAGAGAGAGGTGTTAAGTAATATCTCAAATCTAAAGCAATGTTGAATAAAAATTGGAAAAAGGTGATGGTCCAAGCAAGTGAGGCTGCCTAAGTATTTGTTTTGAGGGTGGTTGCAACAACTTGTTATCCCTCCACTGTTGGGAGGTAAAGGTAATCGTTGCTCTGTGAAACCAGCCTCACGCAGTGCCCTCTTGTCTAAGAGAGATGGGACCTATGCCTTCACACAAGTTCCATCACCCAACTCTCAACTTGGAATGGGCAAGCCAACTTTTGGCATCCACAACTCCAACCAGGGAGCCTCAAAGTTGTTCCATCACCTTCGTGCCCCCACTTGGGTTACAAGCTCTTGTTACTTAGCTCGGCGAGAACACAACCTTTTCATCCACTATATAAAGTTTCTTTTCTTTCACATTGCACACAATGTGGGACTTTTACATTACATTGCATAAATGTTAAATTAGACCAACCCTTATGAAAAAATATTGTTCAAATGCACTCACACACATTCACAACCTTGTATCTCTTTACATTTCTTAACAAACCTATGTTATCGTCTTTGTTTCTCTCTTTCCCTCTCATTTCGTACTATCGCTTCTCTTACAAATTGCCATTTTTCTTTCTTTTTCTCGTTTTATTTGTAGATGGACAGTTAGGTTGTCAATCAAATATTTTCCAATTATTTTTTTTGTAAAAATAGAATTCTGGAAGATAAATTATAAAATGCAAATATGTGTTTATATCTTATTTTAAGATTAATGAAGGATACTCTTTGTTTACGAACTATTTTTACTTTCTTATAGCTCATTTAAAGAAAAAAAGAACAGGAAAAAAAGGTAGAAGTTAAACCCACCTTCTTGTCAATGAAGAACATAGAGATCACAAAAGAAAAAAAATCAATCCATTGCTTTCTATCTTTCTAAGACATATGATCAATTCAACTATTTACTAGATTGTTAAGTAACAACCAAACTAATGTTTGATGTTGTTTCTTAGTTTGCACCTTTCTGCACAGGTACAATACTACCAATTGCTTTAATATATAGTTTGTTCAACTTCAATATTCATGATTTCATAAAAGAAAGAATGTAGATGGTTCAAGCATAATGTTCATGAATCACTTTTCAAGTTCTAGTAGTCCGTTACTCCTTTTCACAATAAGGTGTAGGTCATCCGGAGTTTGAGCACTCGCTGCTCTTTTAAGATTGTGTGTAGACATCCACCTTATCCAATATTGTTAATGAAGAACCCACGTAGTTGTACACATCGTTCACAATATGAGCTTTCTTGAGAAACCACTACTGTCGGTCTCATAAGAGCTACCACACCGTGATGCAGTAATAATGTCATAAAAAGACAAGACAATCAACAATGAAGTTGGTATTCCGTCATCTTAGTGACCCCGCTTAGGTTACAAGGTAGTACTACTTATTTCGATAAATTACATGTGTTTTGATAGAAGTTTACGAAGACAAGGTTATTTCTTGACTTGTCTTATGTGTGTCTCATAAATGCGAAAACCAATAGATGTTAGAAAAGTTTTTATGATCTTTACTTATCTGCTTCTCTTTAATGTGATTCACTTTCCACATGAAATTGTTACATAATTTAATGAAACTTAATTGTGGATAGATGAAAAAAAGTTGCTATAAATAAATTCACATGTCAGGCTCACTCAAATAACTTATCCAAATTGACGTGTTGGAAATTAATATTATTTTTTAAATGGAAAAATGGTATTCGATTTTCTATTAAGTTAGACTTTCACCTTTTTTTTTCTAAATATACAATATACACTTCCTTTTAATTTTAAATAGTGTGATTCTTAAATATTTGTCGTGTCTAAGAAAAAATAGAAAATTTTCATACGGTGCTAAATATATAAAAATCCACTTTGTTCGTGATAAATTTATTTATTTTGTTTTATGTAAACTATTTATTTATTCTTTTATGTTATAATTTGTTTATTTAATGAAAAATAGATAGATTGTTGAAAATTTGCAACACTTATTTTTCAATTGCTAGGTTGCATAATTTTGTTGGTTATAGATGCAAGCCTTATTAAACATCACTACTAATTTATCTTCTTCTACTCTCATAAGTATTTTTTTTTCTTCCTATAGTAGTTTTCAAGTTTAAGTTGTTTGTTTTGTTACATTTGTCTAATTATTGTATGTCATTCGGTGTGTGAGGATTATTCAAAAACTTACCAATTCTCTAATTGGTTGTGGGATTGGTCTTCCAAGAAATAGATCTAGAATAGTGACAAATAACAGTACTGCAGAATTCATAACTCTTAAACCTTTTAATATCATGTCATTGTACAAAATCCATTTTAATTTTTACTAGCATATGTAAAATAAAAAAGACTCATTCAAACATATCAAACCCTATTTCCTTACTTTTGTTTTAATTATTACATCTCAAATTTAAAAGGTTGTTAAATATATAAAAGTGATACATTAATACTCCAAAACAGTGTATAGAATATATAAAAATATAGGTAACTACATCATATTGAAACAATTTGAAGAAAAATAATATTTTGGTTAGAAAAAGAAAGTTTGTCAGTATTAGTATAAAAGTGGACTTTAGTATACTTTATGTATATCATAAACAGACAATAATTGAGAATAAAAAAATTAGTGGACATACCTAAGCATCATTGTAGAAGTTATATCGACCATATTCATATATGTTACTTTGAGAGAATCAACTATAAAAACTTTGAAAGGAAAATTAGATATTAGAGAGAGGTGTTAAGTAATATCTCAAATCTAAAGCAATGTTGAATAAAAATTGGAAAAAGGTGATGGTCCAAGCAAGTGAGGCTGCCTAAGTATTTGTTTTGAGGGTGGTTGCAACAACTTGTTATCCCTCCACTGTTGGGAGGTAAAGGTAATCGTTGCTCTGTGAAACCAGCCTCACGCAGTGCCCTCTTGTCTAAGAGAGATGGGACCTATGCCTTCACACAAGTTCCATCACCCAACTCTCAACTTGGAATGGGCAAGCCAACTTTTGGCATCCACAACTCCAACCAGGGAGCCTCAAAGTTGTTCCATCACCTTCGTGCCCCCACTTGGGTTACAAGCTCTTGTTACTTAGCTCGGCGAGAACACAACCTTTTCATCCACTATATAAAGTTTCTTTTCTTTCACATTCCACACAATGTGGGAGTTTTACATTACATTGCATAAATGGTAAATTATACCAACCCTTATGAAAAAATATGGTTCAAATGCACTAACACACATTCACAACCTTGTATCTCTTTACATTTCTTAACAAACCTATGTTACCGTCTTTGTTTCTCTCTTTCCCTCTCATTTCGTACTATCGCTTCTCTTACAAATTGCCATTTTTATTTCTTTTTCTCGTTTTATTTGTAGATGGACAGTTAGGTTGTCGATCAAATATTTTCCAATTATTTTTTTGTAAAAATAGAATTCTGGAAGATAAATCATAAAATGCAAATATGTGTTTATATCTTATTTTAAGATTAATGAAGGATACTCTTTGTTTACGAACTATTTTTACTTTCTTGTAGCTCATTTAAAGAAAAAAAGAAAAGGAAAAAAGGTAGAAGTTAAACCCACCTTCTTGTCAATGAAGAACATAGAGATCACAAAAGAAAAAAAAAATCAATCCATTGCTTTCTATCTTTCTAAGACATATGATCAATTCAACTATTTACTAGATTGTTAAGTAACAACCAAAATAATGTTTGATGTTGTTTCTTAGTTTGCATCTTTCTGCACAGGTACAATACTACAAATTGCTTTAATATATAGTTTGTTCAACTTCCATATTGATGATTTCATAAAAGAAAGAATGTAGATGGTTCAAGCATAATGTTCATGAATCACTTTTCAAGTTCTAGTAGTCCGTTACTCCTTTTCACAATAAGGTGTAGGTCATCCGGAGTTAAAGCACCCGCTGCTCTTTTAAGATTGTGTGTAGACATCCACCTTATCCAATATTGTTAATGAAGAACCCACGTAGTTGTACACATCGTTCACAATATGAGATTTCTTGAGAAACCACTACTGTCGGTCTCATAAGAGCTACCACACCGTGATGCAGTAATAATGTCATAAAAAGACAAGACAATCAACAATGAAGTTGGTATTCCGTCATCTTAATGACCCCGCTTAGGTTACAAGGTAGTACTACTTATTTCGGTAAATTACATGTGTTTTGATAGAAGTTTACGAAGACAAGGTTATTTCTTGACTTGTCTTATGTGTGTCTCATAAATGGAAAACCAATAGATGTAAGAAAAGTTTTTATGATCTTTACTTATCTGCTTCTCTTTAATGTGATTCACTTTCCACATGAAATTGTTACATAATTTAATGAAACTTAATTGTGGATAGATGAAAAAAAATTGCTATAAATAAATTCACATGTCAGGCTCGATTGGTGCTAGCAACAAGGCACCCCTCCGTGGTGGCCATCGGCACCGTGTACTCGAACCCGTCCAGCAGCAACGGCCCCGCCACCCCCACAGGAATCTGCACGTATCCCACCGGCAAATCCGCCAGCACGCTGTCCAACACCCTCCCCGCCTCCATCACCACCATTAAAGCCTCGTTCTTTCCCTCACTATTGTGTTCCTCGTCACCACCGCCGCCACCATGACCCGTGTCCGTGACCACCACAATGCCCACCATTGTGTCCTCCGAAGGATCCGCCGACAGAAGCTCCTATTGTGGAGCACAGAGGGAAAAAGTGATCCGCGCGGCGGCGCGGGATGCGGACGGTGAAGGAGGAAGAAAGGGAAAGTGAAGGAAGGGCTCGTGCTCGCGGAGAGAGAGAGAGTGGAATTAGATAGGCGCTGGCGCGGGGAGGAAGAAGGGTTCGCGAATTTCGAACCCTAAATAAACCCTATGGCTTCGGTTGTTAGAGGAACTGAAGCCATTGACCCCCTTTTGGCACCGGGTCTCCTTGGACCGAGGCCTATACCCCTGACTTCCAGCCACTTTTTGGCTTCGGGTCCTACTAGACCGAGGCCTATACCCCTCTTTGGCACCCGTTTTAAGCGAACCGGGGCCTATACCCCTTTTTGGCTTCGGGTATTTGGAGAACCGAGGCCTAAAACTTGGCTCTAATTGCAAAAATACCACCGCACCATTATATGCTTCGGTTTTTGGCCAACTGAGGCATATAAGGCGAGGTAAAATGGGAATTTTGCACTAGTGGTACCGGAGGAGATACCACTTTTCTTCAAGTGAGAAGCAGGCTACCACCATAGGCACCACTCTGAGTCTAATATTACAAGTGCCACCACCTTTTACACTCCTGTTTGTATTACAAGCTATCACGACCTAGCTTGGCAATCCCTCTTGTAAGTCAAAGGCTTATAAGCCCTCTATCTTCCGTTAACTCTTCAATGTGGGACTTCAAAAAGAAAGAAGAGGTATGCAGTGGCGGATCTTGACCAAGAGTATAACACTTTAAAAAATGACTCTTCTATAAACAATTGGATCGTTAGATTGGATTATTAGTATAATGCTTTAAATACTTTAGAAGATGTGAAGAAATATAATTTAACTTGTTTTCATTTTCACGTGTAGCTTCCCTTTTACTACTTCTACAAAATAAATTCATTATTTTATTCTTCATCTATATGCTTTTTTTTTAAATATATTAAAAACTAATTTATCATAATCTAATAAAATATTGAGTGACATAAGTATTAGAAGAAAAATATATTATAATCAAGTCACAATTAAAAATCGGTTATAAAAAAACACATAATACATGATTTTTTTCTTCTATAATCATAAAAGGCTCATGAGATAAAAAATAATTTTAATAACTATTAAAGTAATATTTCATCATTAAGTAAGACAAGAGGGAGTTACATTTTGTTTCTTCGAGAAATGAAGGAAACAGATGAGAAATGAGAGCAAACATAATGAGTATGTGTCTAACTTCATTTTTCTTAAAAAAAAACATATGATAGTGAGAGATGAGTACAATTTTGTTAAAATTTTAAAAGGCAATGACAGAAGAAAATAAAAAATATTTTAATAAATGTTTGATTTAATTACTCTTTTGGTTACGGTTTTCAAAAATGTAAGTTGATCTTCCAATTCTTTTAGTTTCAATTTAGTGACAATTTGATATTTTTAGACGAAAACAGATACTAGAAGACTAATTAAACCTAAATATATTTTTTTTATTTTTTATTATTTATTAACATTAACTATTGTATTTTATAAAATAAATAAAGAGACACAATTTAATTATCATCAATTTCTAAAATATACTATTTATAATTTTAAAAATTTCAAAATTTTTAAAAATTAAAAAAATGGATATATAATTTTGAAAAAAATCAAAAATATTTGGGGGGGCCTAGGCCCATCCCTGCTTCTATGAGGCTCCACCTATGGAGGTATGGTACTTGGCTACGTTTTCGATTTGAGTGTTTTGAGATGTTGGAGAAACAACCATTAAAGCAGGGACAAATCATTCACAGGGCAGGGAGGGGCCATGCCACCCCCCCCAAATATTTTTTATTTTTTTTTAAATTATATGTATGTTTTTGAAATTTTTTAAAATTATATTTATATTTTTGAAATTATTTTAAATTCTATATATTTTTAAAAATTATATGTAGTATATTTTAGAAATTAATGGAAATTAAATTGTGTGACTTTTTATTTTTTTTATAAAACACAACCTTTAAATCTTAACAAAGTTGGTCATGTAGTGTTTTTTAGTCTCAATTTGGTTTCGATTTTTGAAAAAGTTGATGCAATTTGGTTATTTTCATTAAATTTTTTGAAGCGAATCAAAAGAGTTTTGATACACTTGGGTTATGTTAATTGCACCAACAAAACAAAACATCCTTATTAATCGTTTCAATTTTCAACAAATTGAGACTAAGAAAACATTAGACAACCAACTAGACATTTTTGGACAATAAAGAAACAAAAAATATCATTAAACCAAATATTTATTAAGATATTTTTTATTTCTTTCTCATTGTCTTTCTAATTTTTCACAAATTGTATCATCTCTCATTCTCATATGTTTTCTTTTTTCTTTTTGAAGAAAAAAAAATTAGACACACTCATTTTTTTTTTGATTTCTCATTTGTTTCTTTCTTTCTTAAAAAAAGAAGGTAACTCTCTATCGTCTTCCCTGATAATAAAATATTAGTTGAAGAGTTATTAACATGATTTTTTTTATCTTACAAGCCTTTTGCAAATTCATTTTTTTATGAATATATAAGATAAAATTTGTATTCTAATATTATTTTGAAAAAAAAATATTTATATAGATGGAAAATAAAATAATAGATTTATTTATTTTTAAATGATTTAAGGAAAGCTATTCATGAAGATAAAAACAGATACATTCCACTTCTTCATATATTTTAAAATATTATACTAATAATCTAATCTAATGATCCAATTGTTTAGTTTAAAGAATTATTTTTGAAACATTATACTAATAATCTAGTTTAATTATAAAAAAATTATATTATTTTGGACCTTCCAAAAGTTTTGACAAGTTTCTGTTCTCTGTTATGGAGGATCGTGAGATTAGATATATTTGAAGGAAATTCAAGATATGGAAAACTAAATATAAGTACGATTCTAACCTTTTGTTAGTTTTGATTCATTATTGTCTTTCCTTTTGATTTCTTATCCTCTACTTATACAGATTTTAGTAAAATTAACTTGGAAAGAAATCATTTCTTATTTGAGAAAGATATTTTTAAAAGAATGCTTCTATTTTTCATTTGTCAAATAGGTTCATTGGCCAAATGACAAAACTTATCAAAAGATTTATCTAACAAAGTGTTAAAGTTCTTCACAAATGTTTTTAATAAAAACACTGTCAACAAGTTCTTTTGGATAAAAGAAATTCTCTATGAAAAAGGGGCTTGTGCTTCTCAACTAAGGTGAATCATTGTAAAATGTTTTCCTGTAATTTATTCTCATATGTTAAATTAAAATTAAAATATTATTCTAAATAGTTTAAAATTGAATAAGTGCAAATATTATAAAAAATATATACACAAAAAACATATTATTAAATATATCTTCATGATAATGCTAAATGTAAAGGATATTTCTTCACGTTGGACATGAGGAATGTAATCTTCACACTGTGGTGAAGTAAAAAACCTTTATTAATTAAGTTCCTAAATTTCCAAAAATCAAATTAAGTTCCTAAGCTCGATCAATTGTGGTCATTCATTCTCTTATCTTTCTGCACTAATAATATAAATGTAAATTAAAAAATATAAAACGGTAAAGAAAATATTGTTAAAATGTCAGAAGTGGGATTTGAATCCACGTCCTCTTTCAAAGACCAAAACTTGAGTCTAGCGCCTTAGACCACTCGGCCATCCTGACACAAATGCAAGTCTCAAGCCTAGCTTGTATATACTATATTTATATATTTAATAAAGCTATATAAAAAAGTACGTGTAATTAACCCTTAACCCTAAAAGGAATATGCATTCAAATAGAAAAATTCCTCTCATGCTTTAACTGTTCGTATGATGTGTTTTCTTCACATATCGGACATGCTCTATGACATCTCACACTATAACTTGACAATTTTCCATATGTAGGAAAATTATTGATTGTACAAAATAATATGGCATGCATTTGGAAAGGTACATTAGCAAACCCATCAAAAAATTCAACCCCATTATCCCATAACTTCATGTCCTTAATCAATGGACTCGATATCATCATAGATAACATTGTGTACTTTATCTTCATACATAAACTTGGAGGCAAGTTATAAATCACTAACAAAACGGGTCATGAACTATGATTGGTACTTAAATTCCCATAAGGATTCGTTCCATCTGAAGCTAGTCCAAGTCTCAAATTTCTTGATTCATTTTTGAATGTAGGAAATTCTTTATCAATGTTCTTCCATTGCACATAATCTGCAAGATGACGAACTAGTCCATCACATTTTCGCTCATCAGCATGTCATCTAAGGTTTCTAGCATCATTTGGATTCGTAAACATACATTTAAACCTTGGAATTATTGGTAGATACCAAACTGCCTTCGAAGGAGGGTCGTGCTTTGTGACCTCATCACTATTCTCTTTGTCACTATCTTTGTATTTTCTATATAAAATACAACCATTAAGACATGCATGAATCTTTTCATATTCCATATCCATTGGACAAAGTATCTTTTTTGCCTCATACATTAGATCAGGTAGTGTATTACTTTCAGGAAGCATTTCTTTCAACAACTGAAGCAATTCTGTGAAGCTTTTATCATTCCATCCATTTAATACCTTCAAATTTATCAACCTTAACACTGATGATAACCGTGTGAAGTTAGGTGAACCAGCGTACAACGGGGTCTCTGCATTTGTAGTCATATTTTCATACACAGCTTTAGCAAATGTTTGTACTCCAACATCATGAATCATTTCCTTTAATCTATTCTCCATTGTCGAGTCCACAAATTCATGTGTTTCAGCCACAGTTGGTGTAAGATTCGCTAAATTTAATTAAATAAATAAATAATTAATTAATAAATGTGGGTAGGAGGAGCCTTTATAACATTAAATGTTAATTAATGTGATGTAGAAAAGTATTAGCTAAAATGGTTGAAAGTACTTGGTTATGTGAGAGGACTTGGGTTCAAGTCCTATGTGTGCCATATATGTGATATTTACTTGATTATTATTTTAATAATATGATGGATCATGATGAGTGATAATATAATCCTAGAATCTTAAGAGTGAAACTTTGGTAGTGATTGAGGCAAAGGAACTGAATTGGGAGAGAGCAAAAAGGGAGGCCATTGGCGATAAAAGAAACTCTCAAAAGTCCAATTTTAAGCAATGGAAAAAAGGTTAGGGGAGCTGAACCACATTCTATTTATGTTTTATGTGTAACTGTATGAATTATAGCATGTATATGTATGATCATTCCTCTTTTGCATTGAAATTCGTTTTTCTAAAATTTTTCCAAAAATCGCCTGGCGGGATATGAACTGCCGTCAGGCGACTCATATATTTTGTGTGGTTTTTTGGGTTCCTGCTAAGGAACCGCCTGACGGTAAGCAACGTGCCGCCAAGCGACACAAGCCTAATCCACCCAGTTTATAGGTTTTTTCATGAACTACCTGGCGATGATGAATACCCGCCAAGCGATCTGAGGATAGTGACTCAATTTTGTAGTTTTACTGGTTATGGAATGATTTTGATGGGGAAAAAGGGATATTCTAACTATTGGTGAATGATTAGATGCCAGGTATCGTCGAATTTCATGTGATTGGGGGTTAAATTGAAAGGAAATTGTAGGAACATCGGTTTAGGGTTTAAGAAATTGGGGGTTTTCAAGTTGATAAGGATTAAGGTGCGAATTGAAGTTGGGTACCTGTAGGCACTCTTCCGAATTGATATTTCCTAGCGTGGGATGTACAATTGACTGTTAAATTATGAAAATCATTAGAGGAACGCGTTTTGGAAATGTTGGGGAGTGAAAAATTGTCGCCAGGCGACATGCGTGGACCAGCAAAAGCGAGGAGTGGCTCTTAGGAGATGATCGAGATTAGTAAATCTCTGACTTTGGGCGTAGTTGATAGAGTAATTCGATGAACAGTGAGTATGGAACGTAGGGTTGGCAAAGTGATGTTTTAACGAATTTTTGGATAATGGGTGGTGATTTGCACTGGAATTGTGTTAGATGTGGTCGACGCTGAAAATTTGTACCCTTGCTAGCATGTGTACGATCGGAAAGATGAACCTAACATAGAACAAAATGGAGGAGTGTCCAAGGTGGGCTTTATAGCGCTGGAATTTCTGGAGTTTCCCAGAATCCTAAGCACCGCCTGGCGGTAATGGTTTAGTCGCCAGGTGCAAGCACAGAGAAGGGGAAATTGTGTGGCTGTGAGGTGTACTGGAGGGGTTTTGTTGCTGAGTCTTGATTTTGGGGGAGGAGTAGATTTGTGAGGAGAACAAAGTTGGGTGCAGTAGAGGGATGTGAAAACTTGGTGGTGATATGTGGAAATTGGAGTATGACATTTGGAGAGTTGAAGTGGAGAGGACATATATCTTAGGTACAACAAGGGCTACAGCTGGAGCGACAGTGGGGTGTTGTACAACTCGCATGGAGACAGTAATGGGGATAGGAGAAAACACAGAATAGTATGATTAATTGAGATAAGCCAAAGTGGATAAATTGTAATATATTAGTACTAAACAAAGATTGGTAAACAAAGGAAATCTGATATAAGCTTAGCTATATGACAAGATGATGAAGTTAGAACAGGTGCGTAAGACTATCAATGATTTATTGGATTAGTAAGATTGTACTTAAGACATTATAATTAGTTGAAATTTCGGTTTGGAGATCTTATATGGTATTGAGACTTTTGGTTAGATGACTTGTTGTAAGTGAAGTTGATTAGTTGGGAAGGTTCACTATTAGTTGTACACTAACTTAGAATGCAAACTGTTAGAGAGCCAAACTAGAAAGGGGAAAAATCATTTAAGTGAGATTGTTGATATATATATACTAGAATTATGACTCGTGCAACGCACAGGGTATTTTTTAGATGAATGAATTTTGTTTTTTTATAGTAAATGGAAAAAAATTAAGAAATTAAAAATAAATATTAATAGTAATGATAAATAAGTTTAAAATAGGTGATATTAATTTTATCATGTTTATAAATGAATGCATAAAATTCTGAACATTCAGGATCATAACAATATTAATTGTAGTAATTATTGTTTTGTCTAATATAAAGTTTTAACTTTTTGAACATTTATAATATGTATACAAAACTTCTGATAGATTTCATGGGTTAGAAGACCATTATAGTCTGCAATATAAAATTGATATAACTTTATTAAATTTAAAGTTTGACCAAAAAAGCAAAAGAATGCAATACAATAATTGACAAATAACCAAAATAGTATAAGATTAATTTGTATACCTCTTATCAAATATTTTTAAATATTTATTTGTAAACCACATTTGTAGTTGTAGCGGTTAGTTACATTTCCATTTTCATCCATAATTAGTATTTTCAATCCAATCTTCTTTATTATTTCACTGTAGAATCTGTTACATATAGTTGTCCATGAATGAATATGGAGCGAGGAAGATAAAGTCCAACTTTAGAGAGGGTTTATAACTAATTAAATTAAATATTCACAATACATCACACAAATTCATTTCTTAATTAAATTAAATATTAATATAACTAAAATTCATTTCTCAATAAAAAAATAATATAATTAAAATCCAACTACAATACATCACACAAATTTTCAATTAAAATTTAATACAATCATAATTTCGTAATTTTGCAACCACAATTTTGTATAGAACCAAAACATAATAACATTTAGTATTTATTAATTATAACGTTAGTATTTATTACTTTTCGTATTTATTAATTATAATGTTAGTATTTATTATTTCTTGTATATATAAATTTATATTAATGTTATTCATGATGGATAAGAAATTGCTTCTTTTGATTTATTTTCCCTCTTTTATTTTATTTTAATTCTTTTCATATTTTTATATTTTATATATTAATGCTATTCGTTAAGACTGGTAAAAGATTATTTCTTTTGATTTATTTTCCCTCTTTTATTTTATTTTAATTCTTTTCATATTTCCATACTTATTATTAAAAAAAACAAATATAAATAATTTCAAAATTATATATTAATATTTCGTGTTTGAAACAAAATATTATATTTTAAAAGTGCACAATATAAAATAAAGTACTAAAAAATTAAATTAAATATTAAATTATGTAATTAAATATTAATGAGAGAGCTTAAATACCTTCTTTTTTCACCAAAATCAGTATTAAAATAAAATCATTAATTATTCTACAAACTTGAAAGAAACTACAACTATAAAAGAAAAACCTAAAATTTATCATATCATAAAAAAAATCAGCAAAAAGTAAAGATATGAGGTTGTCATCCCTCTGAATTCTACATACTACATAGTCCTTATCATTAGACTTACTAAAACCACTACATTATCATCAACTAATATGGAAACATAGTACAGAGGATTCAATCTCTCGAATTCTGATGATAATAGAAACTTTTACAATCAAAGAAACTTTCCTTACCACTGTTAAGTTTGGCTCGTATCACACTACATTTCTTATTGAGCTCTAAATTCACGTGGACTATAATACTCTCCTTTTGCTTTGTCGCTCTGAATTCACCTAGACTATAATGTTCTCCTTTTACTTGGTCCTCTTCTTTGTACTCATATGGAATGCCTAGTCATATCACATCAAAAGAATAGAAAACAAAATCAGTCACGAAACCAAAGTTTCATTAAAGAGGTTCTTTTATATTATATATATGTATATGTATAAAGACTAACGAAAAAATAAATTTGAAAATTAGTTAATTAACTTATCAATTCTCACACTTCAAAAGAAGATGACGTATTTAAAGGGATAAATTAGATAATGGGACGACTGCAAAATATTCCATGAATGACTTAATAAGCAATAATTCATATGTGTTTAAATTAGTTCATATGTGTTTAAATGATTCGATTATATTAAAACATATTATATGTCAGTGAAACAATTTCATGAACAATTTCTTATTATATACCCGAAACGGTGATCAAGAAATGAACTTCAACCTAAAAGGAAGAATTGAAAAAAAAATCAAAAGAATTGAAAAAAAGAAACTGATGCTCACAGGACATTGAAAGAATAAGAAAACATCTTAAATAAAAATAAATGTGCATAACCTAGATTTAAATGTAATAACATTGAACAAATATCAAGATAGTATGAATCCAATCCTGAAAGAATAAGTTGAGAAAATGGAAGACAATTGCAGGATCTGATGATTTTGAGCACCTGAAATTAGCATTTTGCAATTAGCGGTGGTGACGGACATATTAAATTTAAAAAACTGATGCGCACAGGAAATGATTGGCACCAAAGGCTTGGATCTTTACCAAGGTAACCAATCACTAAATAGTTGCTTGTGAATAATGTTTGTGTGACCATCCAAGTGCTCCACCACATTCCCCTTATAGAAACAAAAATCCCACTTACCATCCAACAATTAATGTGTTTTAAGGACAATAGTAACAACTTCCATACTAAATAAATTACTAAAGCAATGTTGGTTTATAAAATTGTATCATAATCAAATTGCTTACTACTACAATGATATAACTTAACAAAATGATATAACTTAACATGTACTATTAAACGTTTTTTATTTGTAGTTCATTGAATTTTTTTCTTTTCAATGGAAGAAACCTATTTCACCTAGGTCTATCCATGATCATTAGACATAAAATGATACGATCTATGCTTAATGATTAGTTAAAAATTTTGCGCGATCTTGTTACAAAATTCTGCTATGATTTTTATTTGCTTGGCTCTTGTACACTTTTTTTTCTGTTGTAACGTCATAATTCCTTATACATCCAATCACCGAATCTTAAGAATAACAATGATGATATAGTCAAATTTGATAGAAGTAACATGCCAATATGTTGTGATGATGAAATGATAATAAAACAGAAATGTCTTGCTAATAAAACAATGCCTCTGCTGGAAGATCACAATGCAGTTAATGAACTTACTTCGATCTTGAATTGTAATTTGTGCTACCTTAAATTGTATTATGTATAGACTCCAACACTGCCTAAGACAACAGTTCCACCTTGGGTTCCAATCAACAAATCTGAGTATGTCAGAATAATGGGATAAAGCTTCAGAAAGAGGATCACCAAGTTGTAGAAGTTGTTTAGTGTGCTTCCACTTAAAACGTCCTTTTTTACTGTTTATTAATCACGTGTGCATGGTTCGTTGCTTGGGTAACCCTGCACGTCACATACACACGGACCTTTCCTCTTAGCCTTTATATACCCACCTTTCTCTCTCTTTTTGTACACAAAACTATCATTCAATATACAGTTTCTCTTTTCTTTTCTTTTCTCTGTGCTTTTTGCTTTTCATGTTGAGTCTGAGCGAATATGCAACTTTCGCACTGCATGCCTAACGCTCTGCTGCATCTTCAAGTGTTTTTGATATGCCCATACGATTCTAAGATGGTATCAGAGCACTTCATTTGAAGTGCTCTACTGCGCATCTTTGATCGTTCTTTCTTTCTTTGTTCTTTAATCTGTTATTGCATTTCTGGTACTTCTTTCTTTCTTTCACCATGAGCAAAGATTCATCTGATATCATTTCTGTCAATAGTTACCTATACTTGCATCCAAATGAAAGTCCGGCTGTTGCGTTGGTCTTGCCGGTCCTAGACATCAACAACTATCATTCATGGAAGAGGTCCATGACTACGGCTCTCATTGCAAAGAACAAGTTCGAGTTCGTTGATGGATCAACTCCTGAACCAGCAAAGGATGAAGACATCTATCAAGCATGGAGAAGGTGCAATAACATGGTGGTTTCTTGGCTCGTTCATTCGGTTCACTCTGATAGTTGGCATCAGCAATACACAAAAAAAAACCATTCTCCATTTCAATCCCGTAGCATTCCCATTCACCTCAACATCACAATACCATCTCAACCTGCAAACAAAACACACAAGCAAAAAACCAAACCAGAATCACATCCATTCTTCATCATCTATAGGAACCACCCATTGATTCTGTTACAGCCTCGCCCCTGTAATTCAACATCACACAAGACTAGAACCCCATTTCAACAACAAGCGTTCATTCCTGTCCTTGCATTACATTCATCATTAGCTACATCCAATCGGAACAGAGAAATGAAAAAAGGAATTGAGCCGCGTTGACGCGAAGCCGCCGGCGAGTCAGGGTTTCTCGCAGAGGACTCGTGTGCAAATTGGTGCTAGGGTTGAGCCGTGTTGATGCGAGGAAAAGGGAATTGAACTAGAATCTCCAACGGTGTTCCAAGTTCCCGGCAACGGCGCTACGATGGCGATTTGGGTCGCGGTGATCTATGCATTGTCGGCAGTGGCCTTGGACGCTGGAGCAACGGTCGTTCAAGTCGTGCCTGGGAGGTGGGAGAGTGAAGGTCGCGTATCCTAGGCTCTCATCGAGGTCTGTGGTGGCGTCGTTGTCGCCAACAGCGTCTTTGGCTGGTTGCAGCGGGGAGATGATCTCTTGGGTTAGATGAGTGCGCGAGAACGAGTCTTTGAGCCGTTGAGAACGAGGGCGACGTCTCCAGCGTCAATAGGTGCCGCCGGCATGCTAGCTGCATGAAGGCGCGGTGGCGTGGTGATGCAATGATGAAGGTGGTGTGTTGGTGGACAGTACCCATGAGGATATTTTTGGGGTCGAGAGTGATAGAGAGGGGGCTTGGCTCTTGTTTTTTCAAGCAACTAGGGTTTAGGTTAAGTTCACCATACCACATCTCATATTGGGCTGATTAGCCCACTTCCCTTCTTACACCGCCACTTTTAATATTCTCACCCTCCCACTCTTGTGTATTAGAATTGAATTTGTTTTCTCCGCGCACTCCTTTTTTATATCTGCACCTCCATTTATTTGAGTTGGGTTGTTTCTGTTTTTTTTTTCGTGCACCCCTGATATTTGTTAGCACCACACCCCCATTTCTGTTTTGGATTCGTTTGTTGTTACTGTGTGCAACCCATGTTCCACTTCACACATCTCTAGTAACTACCTGCTGCACCACCAGGTTTACTAACTCTACTACTCACTTGTGTTTTATTCCTATTTTGGGTTTGTTTTATACTTTACTTGTTGTACCCCACCTTTAATAAACACACCTCATTTACTTCATGTATCTCCCACTAATTACTCATGCATCCCGTATTTTATTTTCCACTTTTATCCTTCTTAAATAATTTCATCCTTTTATTTATTTATCTATTTTTTATTATTCTTTATTTTATTTTATTTATTTAAAAAAAACAAATATATTTGAAAATTATCAAAATTACAAAAATAGGAAAATCTAAAAATTCTTTTTCACTTTACTGTGTCTGTCCGGTCGCTTGCACCGCGTGACACTCATTTTCAAAAATACCAAAAATAGTTTTCTTTCTCTTTTAGTGTTTGTCCGACCGCTTGCGTCGTGTGACACATATTTTCAAGTAATTCAACAAATACAAAAAAATATAAAATTTCAAAAATATAAAAATATCAACATTTTCAAACAACTATGTTTCTCCTAAGAACTACGTGGTCCTTGATTCTCCACTGTGAGATACGTAGGAGCAAGGCCAGTTCTTGTCAGGTTCACCTCCAAAAATCAAATCATTTTCTTTGTCTTCCATATATCTTTTAAGAACTACGTAACCCCAATTTCTCATTTTGAATGAGAATACGTAGGACCAAGGTCAATCCTTGTCGGGCCCAAAAAATTAAAAATTATTTTTGTTTCTTTTTAGCATCTTTGTCTCTTTATTTTTGGGTAAAATAACATTTTGAAAATCACATAAACTTTGCATATTTAATTAAAGGTACTACCCTCGGGCGGACGTTGTAGGGTGCTAAAACCTTCCCTACATGTAACCGACTCCCAGATCCAAAATCTAGTTTTTCGCAAACTTGTCTTATCTTTATGGTTTTTCGTAGTTTTCCAGAATAACTATGGTGGCGACTCCTAAATCTCTTTTTTAAACTCATTTTCTTTCTTTGTTCGCTGTCCCCTCGCGATCTCGGTTGCGACAAAAGGATCAAGCTTTTTTTTTTCTTCTAAAATACTTTAAATGAATAAATAATTATGATTGTGATTTTAGACACAAACACGCATAAAAAACCAAAGAACATTAAATGAAAATGTCATCACAACATTTGTTTCCTCTCTTCATCAGAAGTCAACTTTGGATTCAAGGGAAAGTAATACCAACATTCTAAACTCCATAACAATGCAATTATTATTTAATCAAAACATGTGAATAATGAAAACAATTAAAATTTGAATGTAAAGAACATAATGTTGTACTGCAATCTGCTTTAGAGTAAAACAAAATCTTCACCTAAAAAGAAACAACTGAAAGTAAATTTAAGATTTATATGCTAAACAAAAAAAAAATAACTTGTCTGATAGCAACAGAAACACCAGAAATAGTTTACTTTTGTAAGGCCCAATTATTCTGCCTTAGCATTTTAAGGGTTGCCTTACAACTGTTGGGCCTAAAGGCTGACCCAAAGGATAAAACCTTTTCCAGTTACCCTAACGTTTCCACTTTCATTCATTCACAGATTTGCAGCCGTCTCCCTCAACTGTACCACTAGAGCTCTGCTAGGGTTAGCTTTCCCGTCTCGAACCAGTCCGCTCAAGACCCAAGTACTACTTTCTGCTCCATGTAAGTAATTCTAAACCTACTGCCCTTACTCCCTAAAGCCCTTCTTCGTATTCCACCGTTTAGGGTTCGGTAATAATCTTATTTTCCTACTGTTCTGTAAGTTTCCAAGGCCATCTCTCGAGTTGCTGTACTCCGTAGTCCCGTGTCGAAGCCTCGTGTAACCATTTCCAGGTACGGGAAGCTAGGGTTCGCCCTTTTTCTTTTGAGTAATATTGGTTGTGCCTCTGTTTTGCCGTTTGGTTGTGTTTGATATGTTATATGAACTAGGATACGAGGAATTTGTGCCATTTGTGATCTGTGGAGTGTAAATGCACAAGAGAACAAAGGTGACCTCTGGTTTTCTCGCCCAAGCGAGCTTGTCTCGCCTAAGCGAGATCAACAGAGGCTCGCCCAAGATGTTTCACGCGAGCGGTCACTCAGGCGAGCCACGTTGCTCCTGAACGAGCGAGCATCTCGCCCAAGCGAGACCTTGCGTGAGCTACTGTTCCCCTTTTTCGAGCCCTCGCCTGAGCGAGACCCTTCAGCCTAAGCGAGGTGCTGTGCGAGGCAGTGCGATGTGTGGATGCTTTCTTGACCTTGTATGAATAATGCTTGCTTGGTTTTAAGTATTGTGTTGAAAGTATGAGATAAATGAGTATGTATGAGTAGTGTAAAGTTATGAGATGTGAATAATGGGTTGGCATGAGTTTATCATTGATTTCAAATGAGATGGTTGGTATTAAAGATGCATGATAATGAGAAGAGTTGGAAATCCTTTATGCATGAAAGGCTTATGATGAGTTGGAATGAGTTGGGCCTGGAACATGAAAGGCGTTGGCTTTCAAGATTGGTATGATGAACATATACATGCATGGTGAATGTTCTTGGCTGTATGATCATGTTTGGTCGATCTTAGTGCATAATTCCTTGGGGTCTCTAGGTGAGACTTTCAGGGTCGTGCTTTAGTGGTCGGGACGTAATTCCATGGCCCCTCTTAGTGGGTGTCCATGGTGGTGCCCCATATGTATAACCAGGTAAGGATTCAAGGTAAGGTTGCATCCTGACACTCTAAGGAGTCAGTTAGTCTCACCTAGAGCGGACTGACTCCTGTGGTGAGAGTAGCAGGAGGCCTGAAATTCTTTAAGGACTAACCTTGTGGTGAGGGAAATTGATTCATTGTTGTCGCAACCGAAATCGCAACGGGACGACAAACCAAAAAAATAAAATTTGTAAAAACAGAGTTTTGGAGTCGCCACCATAGTTATTATAGGAAACTATGGAAAACCATAACAAAAAAAGCAAGGTCTGCGAAAAACCAGAATTTAGGTCCGGGAGTCGATTACACGTGGGGAAGGTATTAGCACCCCCACCACGTCCGTCCTAAGACAATACCTTTAATTAAATGTGCAAAAGTTATGTGATTTTTTCAAAATATTTAATTTTCCCTAAAAATATTAATAAAAGATTGTACAAAAAACAACAAAACTATTTTTTTGATTTTTTGGGCCCGACGAGGATTAATCCTCGCTCCTACGTATCTCCATGTGAATGGAGAATCAGGGTTACGTAGTACATTTTGAAAAAACTATTTGGAAAACTATTTAAAAAATGATTTAATTTGTTTTATAATTTTGAAAACCTTTTTATTTAAATTTTAGTATTATTTTAAAATTGGTGTCATGCAACGCGAGCGGTCGGATAGACACTTGAAATAAATTCTTGTTTTCTAATCTTTTATTTTTTTATCTTTTTAAATCATTTATATATTTTTCATATTTTTTTAAAGTTATTTTAAAATAGTTATGGATGTCGTTGCGACATGAGCAACCAAATAGATATAAAGAATAAACAAAGAAAAATGTTTTTTTATTTTTATATCATTTGTATATATTTTTAGAAAAAATAAAAGTCTAAATTGGATGTCATGCGACGCGAGCGGCTGGGCAGACAATAAAGAAATGGGAAAAAAAAATTTATGATAAAAAAAAGAATGAAAATTAAAAAAACTAAATCAAAAGATGAAAGAATTGAGAATGACGTACCTTACAAAAATTTCAATATCTCCTCACCTTTTCTTTTTTCTTTCTTTGCTTCCTCTTCTAATATTTTTGTGTTTTTTCTCAAGAGAGATAAAAATGAGAGGTGCCTATGTGGGTGATAATGAGAGGAAGAGAGAGTGTAGAGAATGTTTTCTTCTTCTTCTTCTTTCTACTTCCTTCAATGTTTTTTTAAGAGATATAAAAAAGGAGGTGTGTATGTGAGAGTGGTGATGGGAACGAATTAGAGAAGTGTAGAGAATTCTTTTTTTCTGGTCATGATAGAGTGCGTATTTATATTCACAACATGCAATGTCAATGCAATCTCAGCCTTAATTGTAACGAACAATATAAGGAAGGAATTGGTCATGATAGTATCAAATTATGAGTATCAAATCGCAGCAAATTAGAGCACAAAATTAATCCCAATTAATAATATTGATTCTTACCATTTGAAGAAATATTGCTTCTAATTATTATTATATAATTAATTTCTCTATCAGGAACAAAGGTAGAAAATATTTGATTTATTGGGCTCATGAAAATTAATAACAAATTGGGCTCTTCCCTCTTTATTCCTTTTTTTTTTCTCTAAAGTTGATGTTTGAAAATCTTTTTGAAGAAAATTTTGTTTCACATTTTTTTTATTTTCCATTAACTAAAAAACCTTTTTTTTTATTTTTTTTTATTTTTTTCGAAAATAAATTTATTCACCCGGACGAAATTGGGTGTTGACAATTGTAACACTGTAACACATAGATCGGGGGTGAGCAGAGGTATCCACCACAAGTGCAAGCATCCGCTGAATCCGACCAGGTTATATGTATCCGGATGAGTCGAGTCGTGTCTTAGTGTATTGTTTGAAAAGTCATAACATGCTTGGGTGATATGTGTGTATGGTATGGTGAATATATATATTTGATCGTATGGATGAAATCTTTAGTGCTCTAGCTTACCCTACTTTCTTTGTTGTGTGTTCTACTGTGTGGTACTCCCTTTTGCGATGATCATCAACTTGTTGGTGTGAGCAGATGCGAGGAACACCCGTGGGCAACAGGGAGGTGATGGTTCCGCCGCATAGTCCGTGTGGACTGGACTTTAGTTTCTTTTGGGCTTTTCTTTAGGGCTATGGCCCATCTATTTGTTTGTTCTTGGATTTATATACATTTGGTAAAACCGTTATCCTGTTTTTGTTGGCATCGTGGTGTGCCTAGTTTTGTAGGGGTGGCGTTAAGGACCCCAAGACTGCGTTGTTATACTAGTATGCTTCAAGACAACTTAAGGTACATGAGCATAACTATCCCACTCATGACTTGGAGTTGGCAGCCATAGTATTCGGCTTGAAGATCTGGAGACACTATCTGTATGGTGCTTAGTTTCGCGTGTTCAGTGACCACAAGAGCCTCAAGTACTTGTTTGATCAGAAGGAGCTGAACATGAGGCAGAGGAGGTGGATGGAATTGCTAAAGGATTATGACTTCGAGCTCCTATATCATCCTGGGAAGGCAAATGTGGTGGCAGATACCTTGAGTAGGAAGATAGTGCACATTGCACACCTTATGATTAAGGAGGTGGAACTATTGGAGAAGTTCAGAGACATGAGGCTGCAGGTGGAGTTGGGGCCCGAATCCATTAGTTGTAGTACTCTTGCTATATCTAGTGACTTTTTGGACTCAGTCAGAGAGAGGCAGTTGTTGGATGCCAGTTTGAACAAGGTCAGAGAACAACTTGGATCAGATGAAGCCAGAGACTTTGCTTTGGGTGATGATGGCATACTGAGGTTCCAAGGTAGAGTATGTATACCTGATGATGCAGGGGTGAAGAAGTTAATCCTTGAGGAAGGACACAAAAGTCGTCTTAGCTTGCATCCTGGCATGACTAAGATGTATCAGGACCTCAAGGAGACCTTCTGGTGGCAGGGGATGAAGAAAGATGTGGCCCTGTTTGTATCAGCCTGTCTGACCTTTTAGAAGGCGAAAGTGAAGCACTAGAGACCCGGTGGGATCCTATAACCCTTAGAGATACCAGTGTGGAAATGAGACAGCATCTCCATGGATTTTTTGACCCATCTGCCACGGACTTTTAGAGGACATGACACCATCTGGGTGATCGTGGATCGACTGACCAAGAGTGCCCACTTCTTGGCGATGAACTTGAGGATGTCCATGGCCAAGTTAGCCTAGTTGTACATTAAGGAGATCATAAGGTTGCATGGAGTACCTTCGAGCATAGTTTCTAATAGAGACCCACGATTTACATCCCGGTTCTGGCAAACCTTACAAGAGGCTTTGGGGACCAAGTTGACTATGAGCTCAGCCTACCATCCCCAAACCGATGGCCAATCAGAGAGGACCATTCAGTCACTTGAGGACTTACTGCGGACGTGTATATTGGATCACCTAGGGGCTTGGATGAGGTGTTGCCCTTGATCGAGTTTACCTACAACAACAGCTTTCATGCGAGCATTGGCATGGCGCCGTATGAGACTCTTTATAGTAGGAAGTGTAGGACTCCCCTATGTTGGTATCAGGATGGGGAAGCAGTGCTTGTCGGACCAGAGTTGTTGGAACAAACTACGGAGAAATTCAAGATGGTGAGAGATAGGATGCAAGCCTCTCAGAGTAGGCAAAAGGCTTATGCAGATCGTAGAAGGAGACCCTTGGAGTTTGCGGCGGGCGATCATGTGTTCCTGAGGGTGACCCGAACCACTGGTGTGGGAAGGGCTCTCCGCTCGAGGAAGCTCTCTCCTAAGTTCCTTGGTCCATATCAGATCACGAGGAGGATTGGGCCAGTGGCTTACGAGATAGCTTTGCCCCCCTCAGTTGGCGAACCTTCACCCGGTATTTCATGTATCACAACTGAGAAAATATGTTTTCGACCCGTCTCATGTGCTAGAAGTTGAAGATATACAGATTAGGGAAGACCTCACAGTGGAAGTACCCCCCATCACTTTAGAGGATGGCAAGGTTGAGGAACGCCGAGGAAAGGCCGTTAGTCTTGTTAAAGTCATCTAGGATCGGAGGACGGGTGACTCGACTTGGGAGTTAGAGGAGGACATGAGAAAATCACATCCACATTTGTTTACCTGGTGAGTCTTAATTTTCGAGGTCGAAAATTTTCTTGTTGGGGAGAATGTAAGGCCCAATTATTCTGCCTTAGCATTTTAAGGGCTGCCTAACAACTGTTGGGCGTAAAGGTTGGCCCAAAGGATAAAACCTTTTCCAGTTACCCTAACGTTTCCACTTTCATTCATTCACAGATTTGCAGCTGTCTCCCTCAACTGTACCACTAGAGCTCTGCTAGGGTTAGCTTTCCCGTCTCGAACCAGTCCGCTCAAGGCTCAAGTACTACTTTCTGCTCCATGTAAGTAATTCTAAACCTACTGCCCTTACTCCCTAAAGCCCTTCTTCGTATTCCACCGTTTAGGGTTCAGTAATAATCTTATTTTCCTACTGTTCTACAAGTTTCCAAGGCCGTCTCTCGAGCTGTTGTGCTCCGTAGTCCCGTGTCGAAGCCTCGTGTAACCCTTTCCAGGTAAGGGAAGCTAGGGTTCACCCTTTTTCTTTTGAGTAATATTGATTGTGCCTCTGTTTTACCGTTTGGTTATGTTTGATATGTTATATGAACTGGGATACGAGGAATTTGTGCCATTTGTGACCTGTGGAGTGTAAATGCACGAGAGAACAGAGATAAGCTCTGGTTTTCTCAAATTTGATAACGCTGTCATTGACGCGATCAAATTAATACTACTAAACTATAGCAACTTCAGTATTGCTAAGATAGTAGTCAAGAAAATAGAAAGGATAAAGTAACCCTAAGTCGTCTCCAAACGAACACGAAATTGATTTTTAACAAGTTAGTTCTTATAAAATCTATACAAAACGGTTAGTCAAATAAAATAATAAAATTATTGGAAGATTAAGATAAAGGAAAGATAAAAAAAGATAAAAACAATAGTAAAGAAAATAGATTGATTCCATTGCTTTTTCAAAATAGATTCATCATCGGTTATCTAAAGATTATTGCTCAATTAATTATTGTTGTAAATTTACAAATTAATCAATGTAAAGTCTCAATTAATTTGTTGGCGTTCTCACTTTTAACCAAAGTACAGTCTCAATTAAAAGTGAGAACTTTTAGATTATCCATAGTAAATTCAACCAAAGTACAGTCTCAATCAACTTTACTATAATTAATCATGTCTATTCTTTTATCTCCTCACCAAATAAAAAAGCTTAATTAATCAAAGTAAAGTCTCAATTAATTGTATTTAGAGTAAATACCTTTAACCAAAGTAAAGTCTCAATTATTGGTAAAAACTCCTTTAATCATATGAAAGTTTCTAAATAAAATCAAAGTAAAGTCTCAATTCAATTTAAAAACCCTTGGACTCGTATGACCAACATGCATATAGATTTAAAATCATTACTTCTTACATGATTCAAAGATAAAAGACATAGATGAATTAAAATCTCAACAATAATAAAAAGAACAAAGAAATTAATTGATCTAACCTCAGAATCCAATTAAGAAATTACAATGGAATCAACCCAAGAAGTTTAGAACTCCATGAATGCAAAATAAAAATAGAAGAATAGAGACAAGAAAAGAGAGAGAAAGGAAACGAAATTAGGCACCCCTAAGGGTTCCAAAACTCCGAAGTCCCGAGCTTGTCTTTTTTCTGCTTCTCCCTTGGTCTCTTTACATAGGAATTGGACTGGGCTTTTCTGTTGCTAAAATCTCTCAAATATCTTTTAAAATAAAGATAAAGATAAATATTTAAAAATATTTGGAGAGATATAGACTATTTGACAAATATAATTGGTTGATAATATCAATATCTAATATAATTAAATTAATTAATTAATTAAAGATATATGATAAATTATCACCAATTAGTATTTGTATTAATTTTCCAAATCAACCCTTTGCAATCTCCTTAAATTATCTTCTAAAGAATCCAATATCTTCAAGATATATTTGTTTGTTATGGAACTAAAAAGATTCAAGAAGATCTTGTCATATTTGAAAAGATTTGGTAGTTATTATCTTTTAATATTTTATGATATAATTAAATAAGATAATTATTTAAAAATATCAAATAAAATATCTAAAGATATATTTTCCCAAATTATGTTCTATCATAAAGATAAAGAAAACCGCAAGGTCCAATTTTTCTTTCCTCTCTTCTTGGTTTAGCCAAACTTCTTCACTTTTTCAAGCTTTTCTTGTCGTCTTCATGCAATGCTTGGCTTGGATTTTTGTGCTTTTGATAATTTCTTATTCTTGGATTTATCTTTAAGGTGTCATGAAGCTTTAATCAATTTATTTCCACACCTCCATGAGCTCAACTTAGCTGCAACTGCATTAACACACTTCAAAATATCCAAAGAACATTTATGCAACTAAAAAGCTATTTTTAACATGTTTTTGTATCTCATGCTCAATAATCCCAATAATAGGAAATCCCAATTAAATCAATCTTTAAGCACACAAATTCAATTAAATACCCAGAATTAAACATTAAATGAGGGCAAAAATATGCACTCATCATACCCACACACTTATCCTTTTGCACTCCTTGGCAAAATTGAGTAATTTCAAAACTTGTTCTGAGGTATTTTATTTCACATCAATACTGGATCAAAGCAATGAACATCATTGGAGACAAATCAATCTTCTAGAAATCAATTATCATGTATATACAAACAGAAAGATTCTATTTTTCACACGAGTTAATCTTTTGAATTCACAAGACAATCAATTATGAAAGAAAGTACTCAAGTTAAATGTGTATTTTCTCACCAAAATTCGCTCAAGTGTTTTGGCTTGTGTTTTCACTCAAAATACTCATGCAAGTAAACACTTGTAATACTTAACAAGACTCTAATATTCACAAACTTTCAAAAAACATGCATTAAAAGATCATGAGGACTCTTTTACAGGTTATAATGGGGCCAAGGCAAAGGTAGGAAAAATTTTAGGATTTTTGGGTTTTTGAAATTTAAATATAGACAGAATAATGGATCATAATTTCAAAAACAACTCTTCTGTGTTTATTGCTTGTTGCTCTCTCTCTCTCTCTCTTTTTTTTAGAAAGCAATTATTATTTTTTTTTTCATTTCAGCACTTTTTCATCAACAATTTTTCCTTTTGCCATTTTTTTTAATTTGTGGGTGAGGTACTCAACCACACACTTTATTCCTCAACAATTCCTGAACACAATCCATTAGCTCCTTCTTTCTTCCTAAGGTAAAACATGGTCTTTTTCTTTTCAATGTTTATGCAATAGGCTTAAAACAAGAAAAAGAGGTTTAAAGCTCAAAGGGGCTACCAATGGATTAATATCAAGGTGGGCTTATTTGGCCAAGTAGCTAAAAATAAGAAATGCCTCAATCATATCAAATCATGCATATTCACCTAAGTTGCAAAACAAAACAATCAAGCTAAATATTTGAGTATAAACAAACATGAGCAAGTCACTCAAGAAAAAATAGGAATGGCACATGGCAGTCCATCCTTTGCATTAAGGCTCAAGACTCACAAGATCATATTCTTTCACAAAAGATTTAATCAAGAAATTCTCAAATCAACTCAATTAGCAAATCATAGAAACAATTCACTCATATCAACATGACTTTTATTTTTCCAGAATTATGATCATCCCAATTATTGAATCAAATCCTAAAAATCCAATGTCAATATGTTTTATTGAAAACAGGGAAATATTTTTGGTGGATTTCTTAAGAGACATATTGTTTAAAAGTTCCACTTAGTAAAACGTTAATACTTTCATAATTTTCTCAAAAAGAAATCACAATTTTTTTTTCTTTTTAAATGAAAACAAAAACAAAAAATTGAAAAACAGAAAAAAGAAAAATTCTAAATATAGTTTGTTTCCCCCATACTTATTTCAAAAAAAATGTCCTTGATGGACTTATTTTGGGGAGGAAACGAAAAATCTTGTGACTATTGGCTCAATCTGGCCATATGTCAAAATTTATTTTCTTTAATTTTATAAAGTACAAGTCAGCTTGTACAATTTTATTAAAGAAAACAAAAACACATATTTTTGAAATTTTTTTAATATTTTTAAAATTAAAAACAGAAACAAAAAACAAACATGCATGCAAATTAACTTTTCTATCAACAATGATTTCAAAAGAATTTGAATATAAGCTTTTTACCCGTTGTAGCAACCTTTCTTCTTTTTTTGCAGCCATGTCAACAAAGATAACCACTGAAAACTTATTTGTATCATTTACATCAACAAACTTGATGTGTGGAGTGTGTGGCTTCAACTCAACTTGAGCATCATCAGGTGCATTCGGATGGTTAATCGGATCATCAGTAATCCTTGTAATCTCATCTTGTGAGCACAATTTTTCACCTGGTGTTGTTGACTCTACTGCTTCATCATTAACCAAGTCAGTTGCAATAGTAGATGCTTTAGCTGCATCTTTGAATATTGTTTTCTCTTCAACTGCACTTGGTTCCTCTATTGTATTGTTCTCATAACTTTGCTCTTGAAAATGATCATTTGTACTCATATCCTCATCAACGGGTACAATTTTATATTCACATTGAGCAGCATCAACATATCCATCAGTAGATATGTTTGTGTGAGAATCTTTAATTTCTTCATCAGCAACATCTTTAGCAAAATTGATATGTCCATCAGTAGACATATTACTTTGAGCATCATTATATCCATCAGTAGATATATCAATGTGATGTGATTCCGCTATTGGTTTTTCAGACTGACTCTGCAAGCTTTGTGTGGCGGCATTCATCATCTGTTTATGATCTGTCTGATTCATCTTCATCATTTCAGTCATCATTTTCATCATATCTTCCAAAGTGACCTTTCTCACTGCATCATTCATTAGCTGACTCAAATCTTCAGACATTTGTTCAGCTCTGATGGCCAACTTCAGAAGCACATTTTTGATTTCATGACGAAGTGCATTAAAATCTAGATTTTCAGGAAATCTTTGATGGGGTTGAGGGGTGGTATTAACAGTTACAAGTAATTCTATGAAGTTGTTCTTACTTGCATCCCTCAACATATCAGACAATATTTGCTTATTTTCGTACCACTCTTGCTCAATATTTCTGCATCTTTGATCAACTCGCAACCTTTCATCCATAGACTCTAATTTCTCTATAACTTCACCCATTAATATCATAACTTCCCTATAGGATGGTCCATTGGTTGCTTCAAATTGCTGTGGTGGTACATATTGTTGTTGAAAACTATTTGGAACATATAGTTGCTGAGGTGGACACTCAGAATATGGTTGTTGCTCATATCCCAAAAAAGATGATCTAGGATATAGATCATTAAATTGTCGTAAAGTTAACCCACTTATATCAGGTGCAGAAGTAGGTGTGACAATTTGTTGTTGAAAATCACGTGGTTATTGTGGATAACAATTGTAATCCATTTGAAAACTACAATGTTGATTATTTTCATATGAAAAATTATTTTGCCTTTTTGAAAGAGGTTTTCTGAAAAGAAATAAGTTGAAACCTTGATGAGTAGACTTCCAGGAAGGAGAGGTGCGTCTCAGTGGACAACTTAAGTACCTTGTCTTTCCTTAGCCAGAGTGTTTCCCAACTAGTTAGAACAAAAACTATGCTTTAAAAAAATAAAATAAAATAACTAAAGAATATAAAAAATTTGTTAGAACAAAAAATTTGAGATAAAAAAAATGTTAGTGATAAACAAAAAAATAAAATCAAAAGAAAAAAATAAAAATAATAATAAAAATAAAAATAAAAAATCAAATCAAATCAAAAGAATAAAAATAAAAATAAGAACTAAAATGATAAAAATTCTAACCGTGTTCCCCAACAACGGTGCCAAATTTGATAACGCTGTCGTTGACGTGATCAAATTAATACTACTAAACTATAGCAACTTCAGTATTGCTAAGATAGTAGTCAAGAAAATAGAAAGGGTAAAGTAACCCTAAGTCGTCTCCCAACGAACACGGAATTGATTTTTAACAAGTTAGTTCTTATAAAATCTATACAAAATGGTTAGTCAAATAAAATAATAAAATTATTGGAAGATTAAGATAAAGGAAAGATAAAAAAAGATAAAAACAATAGTAAAGAAAATAGATTGATTCCATTGCTTTTTCAAAATAGATTCATCATCGGTTATCTAAAGATTATTGCTCAATTAATTATTGTTGTAAATTTACAAATTAATCAATGTAAAGTCTCAATTAATTTGTTGGCGTTCTCACTTTTAACCAAAGTACAGTCTCAATTAAAAGTGAGAACTTTTAGATTATCCATAGTAAATTCAACCAAAGTACAGTCTCAATCAACTTTACTATAATTAATCATGTCTATTCTTTTATCTCCTCACCAAATAAAAAAGCTTAATTAATCAAAGTAAAGTCTCAATTAATTGTATTTAGAGTAAATACCTTTAACCAAAGTAAAGACTCAATTATTGGTAAAAACTCATTTAATCATATGAAAGTTTCTAAATAAAATCAAAGTAAAGTCTCAATTCAATTTAAAAACCCTTGGACTCATATGACCAACATGAATATAGATTTAAAATCATTACTTCTTACGTGATTCAAAGATAAAAGACATACATGAATTAAAACCTCAACAATAATAAAAAGAACAAAGAAATTAATTTATGTAACCTCAGAATCCAATTAAGAAATTACAATGGAATCAACCCAAGAAGTTTAGAACTCCATGAATGCAAAATAAAAATAGAAGAATAGAGATAAGAAAAGAGAGAGAAAGGAAACGAAATTAGGCACCCCTAAGAGTTCCAAAACTCCGAAGTCCCGAGCTTGTCTTTTTTCTGCTTCTCCCTTGGTCTCTTTATATAGGAATTGGACTGGGCTTTTCTGTTGCTAAAATCTCTCAAATATCTTTTAAAATAAAGATAAAGATAAATATTTAAAAATATTTGGAGAGATATAGACTATTTGACAAATATAATTGGTTGATAATATCAATATCTAATATAATTAAATTAATTAATTAATTAAAGATATATGATAAATTATCACCAATTAGTATTTGTATTAATTTTCCAAATCAACCCTTTGCAATCTCCTTAAATTATCTTCTAAATAATCCAATATCTTCAAGATATATTTGTTTGTTGTGGAACTAAAAAGATTCAAGAATATCTTGTCATATTTAAAAAGATTTGGTAGTTATTATCTTTTAATATTTTATGATATAATTAAATAAGATAATTATTTAAAAATATCAAATAAAATATCTAAAGATATATTTTCCCAAATTATGTTCTATCATAAATATAAAGAAAACCGCAAGGTCGAATTTTTCTTTCCTCTCTTCTTGGTTTAGCCAAACTTCTTCACTTTTTCAAGCTTTTCTTGTCGTCTTCATGCAATGTTTGGCTTGGATTTTTGTGCTTTTGATAATTTCTTATTCTTGGATTTATCTTTAAGGGGTCATGAAACTTTAATCAATTTATTTCCACAACTCCATGAGCTCAACTTAGCTGCAGCTGCACTAACACACTTCAAAATATCCAAAGAACATTTATGCAACTAAAAAGCTATTTTTAACATGTTTTTGTATCTCATGCTCAATAATCCCAATAATAGGAAATCCCAATTAAATCAATCTTTAAGCACACAAATTCAATTAAATACCCAGAATTAAACATTAAATGAGGGCAAAAATACGCACTCATCATCGCCCAAGCGAGCTTGTCTCGCCTAGGCGAGAACAATAGAGGCTCGCCCAAGATGTTTCACGTGAGCGGTCGCTCAGGCGACCCACTTGTAACACATAGCTCGGGGGTGAGCAGAGGTATCCACCACAAGTGCAAGCATCCGTTGAATCCGACCTGATTATATGTAATCCGGATGAGTCGAGTTTGAGTCTAGTGTATTGCTTGAGAAGTCATAACATGATCGGTTGATGAATACTGTTTTGGATTGTGTAATAGCATGTGACTGCTTGATAAACTGTTTCTACTCTAGCTTACCCTGTTTGCTTGTTTGGTTGTCTTGTGTGTGGTCCTTCTGCTTTTGCGATGATCATCAATTCATTGATGTGAGCAGATGCGAGAGGCACTCTTGGTCAACAGGGAAGAGATGATTCCGCTGCATAGTCTACCTGATCTGGACTTCATGTTTTATTTGGGCTTTTCTTTAGGGCTATGGCCCATGTACGCTTTGCTCTTTAGTATTCTATTAAGTTTCGTTAAGTCCTTAAATTCTTGGTTGTATTTGGCATCATGGTGTGCCTTAGTTTCTCCTAGCATTTTTTGATATTGTAAGGAGTAATGTTTATACTCCAGGACTTGTCTCTAAATTTCTATCTGTGTGGCATTTCATTTAAATTAAAGTTATTATTTAAATGGGGTGTTACATTAATGGTATCAGAGCAGTTCGTCCTTAGGATGACCTGAGTTTGTGGGTTTGTTCATTCCTCGCAGGCATGAGTAGTCATGTCTAGTCGAGTGTGTCAGTAAAACCAAAAGTTTTAAGAACAGAAAAACGCCTTGATAAAGTAATGAGGGTGCACACTCATGACTAAATCAAAGGTTGTTTTTCCTTTCTTAATCCCAATGGTTTGGAGAAGGAAGGGTGATAGATGAAAGGTTTGGATGTCTGTAGATGATGGAGTGTTGCCTTTTATGTTCTAGTTTTTCCTGTTACGCTCCTGTGTTTTGTGTCTCGTGTCTATAGCGATGAGGGAAACTTGACCTACTCATCCTTACAAGGATTTGTATGGTGTATGAGACAATCTCTTGTCTCAAAGATGTGAAGATGTAGAAGGTTGTATATCGATAGGTGATGAAAGTTAAGTCTTGGTTTAGAGGGCTAGCTGAGAAATGAATTTGAAGGTTAAGAAGCAACGCTTTGGGCCGCAAGAACTACAAGATCGAATTCTAAGATCGTGTACCACAAGTTTTACGAGAAGAGCTGAGTTTAGGGATGGGTATAAGAGAAGATATCGGTGTGTGCTCGTATAGCAAGGTTTGGAAAATCAACTAGGTTTTACATCTTGACAAGGTCTGAGGTTCGAAGTGGAACATTGTGGAAGGTTTGAGATTAAGGGTAGAGACCATGAAGTGTATAAGGAAAGCAAATAGGTAGTTGGAGGCTTACATAAGGTAGATCCTTGAAGATCAGTCAAGTATGATGATGTTATCTGAGAAGGAAGTATATTAGGGGTTATATATATATATATATATCAGATCAATAGTAGTAAGAAGTAGGTGGATCTTCTCAGCAATAGCATTCATCCAAGTCAAGAGTAGAAGGAGTGTTCTAAGTAAGGTGGCTCACAAAAGAGAAAGGTTTAACCTGGGATATGAGATGGGCGGTTTCAAGTATCAGAAGAAGAAACACATAGTTGAGTTTGTCTTGGTGGGGAAGGATAGTTAGTAATGTCATGATGCAGGGAAATAGGAAAGGAAAATAAAAGTTTTGAGTAGCTACGAGAGTGTTTGCGATGATTAGTACTAAAGTGGTTAGCACAAATGGTCTAATTCAAAAGATACATGTTAAGAATGCGGTGATTAGATTATAGGTTTTGGTCTCGTTTAAGGTCGTATATTCCTTGATGTCTCCAGTATGGTAAAGGAGTCATGGTGATCTGTAAGAAGGAGCTGAGGTTAAGATAGTGGTTTTGCTACAATTGCGGCCAAGTGGAGATTCACTCGGGTGTGTGGTTCTTTCGTGGGGATCAAAGTATTTAAACTCAAATACAATTTGAATTATTTCCTTTGCAGGGTTGGGACATAATCTCAAGGGTGGATTGGTTGCTTTCCCAATCTCATTCTGATGAGCTGGGACAACCAACGAGGTAGTGTTCTTTGATTTAAAAGAGATAAGTTAGTGATCGAGTATGAAGTATGGAGCAAGTAAAATAGTAGGGGCAGGGTTTCATGTGAATTAAAAGTCATCTGACAAAGAAAAGTGAATAATAGACGCAAATAATCTGGGTGGTAGAAGAGTCTATAGACGTGAACTGAAGCAAGTACTAAAATTTTGACCTTGGTGTGGTGGAGTTCACTTTTGCATTGGTGTCTGAAGAAGAACCTGTGTTAATAGTTTCCAAATGGAAGGTTCCTACTGAGAGTTTGAAGTGAATATCGAAGTGAAAGAGATGTTGGAGAAGTAGTGGCTTATACTAAGTATAATCACAAGGATAAACTGTTTAAGGGTAAACGTTGGATAAGGGAAGATTGACTTTTCGGGTCTATGGTTTTATGGAGTGGAAATCTGATAAAGGTAAGGAATGTCAAACATGTTAGCGGTATCATCAAGGTTTAGCGGTGAGTTTTCCAAGCGCGAAAAGGGTCTTTGGAATGTTCAAGAAGAGTATGGACAAAGACTGGAGTGACTAGTAGGACAAATGGTTTGAAAACGGTGGATACGATGTTGAGAGAATAGGATGTTAAGGCTATGCAAAAGGGTGTTCAAAGGGTTTTGTAAGTTACATGAGTTTTGGAGGAAGGATTCTCAACGACGATTGCTTCCTTGGCGCGACAGACATGAAAGAAGCATTATTTTGAGTAAACAAATAAGTGACTTTGCGTGTTGATCAGAGTAGCGCCATGCGATGACGACAAGTGATACTTATGAAGGGTAAGAGGTGCGTGAAAAGAACTATCTTACTCACGACCTAGAGTATTACTACGACAACCAGTTCTTGTTAAACAACAAAAGTGTCGTTCTTATGAGTATCAATTAAAGATGTTCATAGAATCATTTAGAGTTGGAATTATGGGGTTACTCAGAGAAAGTTGTGTAAGAGTAGTAGGAGATGGTTTGAGTTATGATTTCAAGTTAGAGTGCCATCTTGGTTTGAGAAAGTGAAAGTAGATGTTTAGCCAGGGAATGGAATTCAAGATCCGTGATTTGACGAATTAAGAGTAAGGGTTGATTGAGAAACATAAGTGTTTGGGTTGGAAAGAGAATGTGTAAGGAGATTTCATTAATCTAGTCATCTTACTAAACTAGTGAGTCTCTCAACAAGGTTGGAAAAAAAAAAAGTAATTCAGAAAAATCTTAGTTTGAGAAGTATCTTAGAGTTGATATGTATAAATCAAACTAGAAATTTCAAGTCAAGGAAAGACCTGGTTCTAAGGCTTTTGTGGAAGGATAATTACAAGTTAGTAGATTAGAAATGAAGGTGACATACCGAAATGTCGTAATAGAGGAAAGCTTAATTTGGATCCAGAATGACTTGGTTGTGGACTTTGTTACCATTGGTTGAAGTCAGTAAAGGAGGCAAGATGTTATGAGTGTCGTTATGCATAAAAGTGGTCAAGAGTGTAGATGGTAAGGCAGTAAGCCAAAACTCAATAGTGATCAAGTCAGTGGAGTGAGGCATAAAGGAGTGAACGAGGTGATGGGAAGTGAGAACGAACATGCTATAGTTTGAGACTTAAAGTCATATGAGACTTTGATAAAACCTACAAGAGGTAGTGGGGAGCTTATGAGAGGTGAGTTAGTATATCAGATACAAATTAGTTGGGTAAGTATAAAGGAGCATTCGATTTTTAAGGTTACATGTTGGAAGTTATTTCGAGTGTAGTGACTAAACCAATCTACTTTGTTGAACACATATCGCTTAGCATATAGGCAAAGTTTCCAGTAGCTATAGGTGTTGGAGTCATCAAATCTGTCATGTCTAAGTGGTGGTTGTCATAGGGTGTGAGGAAAACGTAGTTTTCTTCCTATCACATCGGTGAATTTTCGAGGACGAAATTTTTTATTGTTGGGGAGAATGTAAGGCCCACTTTATTTTCTGCCTTTAATTAAAAGGGATGCCCCAAATCAGTTGGGCCTAGGGCTGGCCCAAAGGGGATCCAAGAACCCTAAACTGCCCTAACCCTAACCACTATGCTCATCTTCGTAAAACAGAACTCTTACTTCCTCTTTGAGCAACTGCAAAGCTCTGCTAGGGTTGAACCACTATTTCTCATCAAGTGAGCCCAGACTAGTTTTCTACTCTTCGTTTTAAGCTCGTTCCACTGTTTTCCAACCCTCGAAGCTATTCCTTGAGCTACTGTTCATCACGGTTCGGGTGTTGAAGTCCTCTGCTAACCCCTTTCCAGGTAAGGGAAGCTAGGGTTTATGTTTTTAAAGTTATTTTTGCCATTTTTTGGTCTGTTGTATGGTTGTGATGCTTGAATGAGGTTGTTGGTCGAATAAAAATGTATGGTGTGCAAGTATGTTTGATTGATGTGGCGCTACTATTTTTCTACACTGCACACTTTTCGTAAAATGACGATTTCCACTACGTTAACCGTTTGATAGAGCGAAAAGTTTAACAGTTGATCTTTAACACATAATTCTTGACTTTGATCGGTCGGATCTTTAATCGGAACTCTGTAGTGAGAGCAATTTTTATCGCAAGGTCACTGAATTTGTGTTGTTGACAACACTGCACACTTTTCGTAAAATGAAAGTTACTACTTCGTTAACCGTTGGATCGAGCTGATATTTTAATAGCTGATCCTTAACACAAAGCTTTTGACTTTGACCGGTTCGATCTTGAAGTAGAGCTTTGTAGTGAGAGTAGTTTTTATCGCAAGATCGCTGTAGTTTGGTTGTTTCTCTGATCTTGAATGGTTATTATTGGCTTGAATCTAATTGTTATATTAAAAGCATGTGATAAATGATCATGCATGAGTGATGTGATTCATGGATTGTGGATGATGTGTTTGGGATAAATCTTGGCTTGCGATTTCAATGAAATTGTTGGTTATATATGTGGTCATGAATTCGGTATGAACAATAATGTTACATTGATGGCATGGTATTGTATGAGGTGAAGTTCTATATCCCCGAATTGGGAAGAATGTGATGGTATGAAATCAACATGGAATATGAATGAGGATGGGTTACAAAGGATGGCGTGAGGTGTTAAATGCATGATCAATATTATTTGTTTGTTTGGAATGTGATTGGTATGTTGTCAGTACGTAAATCCACGAGTCTCTAGGTGAGACTTCCTAGTGGTGCTTCAGTGGTCGGGATGTAATTCCATGGCCCTTGTTAGTGGGAGTCCATGGTGGTGCCCCATCTATATGGTCTGCTAAGGATTCAAGGTAAGGTTGCATCCTCACACTCTAAGGAGTCAATTAGTCTCACTTAGAGCGGACTGACTCCTGTGGTGAGAGTAGCAGGAGGTCTGAAACTCATTAAGGGCTAACCTTGTGTGTGAGGAATTGATTCAATGTAACACTTGTAACACATAGCTCGGGGGTGAGCAGAGGTATCCACCAAGAGTGCAAGCATCCGTTGAATCCGACCTGATTATATGTAATCCGGATGAGTCAAGTCTGAGTCTAGTGTATTGTTTGAGAAGTCATAACATGATTGGGGGATGAATACTGTTTTGGATTGTGTAATAACATGTGACTGCTTGATAAACTGTTTCTACTCTAGATTACCATGTTTGCTTGTTTGGTTGTCTTGTATGTGGTCCTTCTCCTTTTGCGATGATCATCAATTCATTGATGTGAGCAGTTGCGAGAGGCACTCGAGGTCAACAAGGAAGAGTTGATTCCGCTGCATAGTCTACCTTGGCTAGACTTCATGTTTTATTGGGGCTTTTCTTTATGGCTATGGCCCATGTACGCTTTGCTCTTTAGTATTCTATTAACTTTCGTTAAGTCCTTGGATTCTTGGTTGTATCTGGCATCATGGTGTGCCTTAGTTTCTCCTAACATTTTTGGATATTGTAAGGAGTAACGTTTATACTCCAAGACTTGTCTCTAAATTTCTATCTGTGTGGCATTTCATTTAAATTAAAGTTATTATTTAAATGAGGTGTTACAATAGATATCGTACAATATAATAATAATAATAATAATACTCCAAAAAAATTAAATAATTAATCACTCGTATTTTTTGTAACATATTAATTAAAAATAAAAAATATTATTTTACACTCATTCTAATTTCAATACCAATACTTATAATAATAACACTAATATATTGTGTGTTACCAATAATAATAATAATAATAATAATAATAATAATAATAATAATAATAATAATAATAATAATAATAATAATAATAATAATAATAATAATACATGTATATTGTGATTAACAATAATGTAATAGTGTAAACATATTGTACATTATATGAATCTTATACAAAATAATAATAATAATAATAATAATAATAATATTATTATGAAATAATTAAATAATTAATCACATGTATTTTTTGTAATAAATTAATTAAATAATTGTACCACACCTAGCCAACTCGACCAAATAGTAATAAAACGATACATATATGCCAAAGCAGTCAAGTAATCAACCTAGGCTGAGCTGACCTGAGCCTTACCAGCCTAAACCGATAACCTGAACGTCTAGAGGGACAATCTGCACAAGACGACACATGACCAATGTAAATCACCAACAAAAGTAGTCGGCCTAGGCCGGCTACTCCAAATATACTTAATAAAATCCAAGCCCCCTAGTGTTCAATAGGTCCTCCTAAGGGCCTATGTTAGGGCCCAGGCCCACTTACAACCTAAACTGGAGCCCAATCCAGGGCCCGGCCCATGACATAACCAAAAATGATTAATGCTCTATAAATACACATGGACCCAGTAATTAAAGGTACGCATTCATTACTCCATTAATCATTGATTTGTCCTTTTGAGAGCTTTGACTTACTTGAGCTTCAGAGTCCCTTCTGCAGGTAACCCCTCCTGGGTCCAAGCCGACATGTATCAACCAGGAAGAGGCCAACTGAGGAGATAGCGGACTACATGGGTAAGGTGACGCTTGTACCTAACTTATCTTGTTTGTTCTCTGCAGGAACAATTGGCACCCACCGTGGGGTACGAGACGAACACCTTTAGTACCCGTTTTTCTTCGAAGATGGTTTCCACCCGCAGCAGAGCTGGAGTGAACAAGCAGGCAGATGCTGGTCCCTCAGGACCTGCTGGCATCACCCCTGACCTAGCCGCCATCCTGGACGGCCAGGCGAAGATGCAACAAGAACTAGCAGATATGAAGAAATGTAGCGCTGATGAGATGGAGGCGCTGCGGCAAGAAAACTCACGCCTTAGGCAAAAGATTGAAGCTGATCCCACCCAGAAGGGAAAGGCCAAGGAGGTGTTTGAGGCTGCAAGGTCCCCGGCCTTCCAGCCCACATAAGAGGAAAGCGAATACAACCCCACCCATCACACCTTCACCACCACCCAACAAATATCCATTCCCTCTACCCATCCCATTCACTTCCCATCCACTCAACCGGAGCATATTGCAACCCCAACCCCTACTGCTACTCTCCCCACCACCCAAATCCCCTACAACGTACCCACCACCCTACACACTACACACGTACCACCCTACAACCCCCAATACCTGCCAACAACCCACATCCCCCCTCACAACCTTACCTCCACCTTCCCCGCTATGATCAACCATCCCATCCCACCTCATCTGCTCCCTCCCCACTAGCCTAGACGTCGTCACCCCTTCAACGACTTTATCGCCAACACCCCCCTTCTTGCCCAGTGGGAACCCTTCATGCTGGACCGCTACACCGGCGAAACCGACCCTGATGAACACCTTAAAGTATACATCACCCATGTCGCCCTGTACACATCCCAAGACGCAGTCTTCTGCAAAGCCTTTCCCACCACCCTCAAGGGCCCTGCTCTGGAATGGTTCACAACCCTTCCGCCTTACTCCATCGACAGCTTCGACGTTCTTTCACACATGTTCTCCACCCAGTTTGCTGGCAGCCGTCCACACCAAACTACCACAATCTCCCTCCTGGGCATTAGACAGGAACAAGGCGAACCACTCAGAGCGTTCATAGATTGCTTCAGTAAGGCAGCTCTTCGCACCCCACACCTCAACCAAGAGATGATCCTCCAGTGCATGGCACTTACCCTACAACCCGACCCCTTCGCCAACAACGTCTACCTCCACCCACCTGCCTCTATGCACACACTTAAATTACGCGCGACCGACTATGTCCGCATGGAGGAGATGCAGACCCTCCAAACCAAATTCTGCAACGACTATGCAGCCACCGCCGCCAACCCTACCCCGCAACCTCCCTGCCTTGTTACCCGCCCACGCGAGCCCCGCCAACCCCGCTTCACCAAATACGCCCCTCTTACCGTAGCCCGCTCCCGTATCCTCGATGAAGCCCTACAAGCTGACCTCATCCCTCCACCACGCAAGACAACCACACCTCCTAACGCTGATATGACCAAGTATTGCCGCTACCACCGCAACCATGGCCACATTACAGAAGACTGCAAAGCACTCTAGGATAAGATAGAAGAACTGGTCCGTGCTGGACATGTTCGCCGCTTCCTCCGACGAGACGATCATTCCTCTCGATCCCGCCACCCCCTCGATCCGACCACAGACGCCCTCCACACGACTCCCGTCACGACAGACGCCCAGCTCAAACTGCTAACGAGGAACCCCAACCGGCCCGTACCGACATCACCCCCACAGATCCTCCACTACGTGACACTATCAACACTATCTTTGGTGGCTTCGCTAGTGGAGGATCCACTTCTTCTGCCAGAAAGAAACACCTCCGCCATATCCAATTCATCAATCATATCATCCATTCCCACCACAGATGTCGTATGCCTCCCATCATTTTCACATATGATGACTTTCATTGCCTCGACCATCATCAAGATGACCCCATGGTCATCACCGTTGAAATCGAGAACTACGTCGTTAAGAAAGTCCTTGTCGACCAAGGCAGCTTCGTTGATATTCTCTACTGGGCCACCTATGAAAAACTCCAACTCCCGGACACCGGTATGGTCCCGTATGTCGAACCCATCTATGACTTTTCTGGCGAACAATTATCCACCTGCGGCTACATCGACCTTCACACCATGTTTCGCGAAGGAACCCAGACCAAAACCATTCTAATTCGCTTCCTTATCGTCAACGCGCCAACATCCTACAATGTCCTCCTGGGCCGTCCTTCCCTCAACACCCTTGGCGCTGTTATCTCCACCCCCACTTGGCCATGAAGTTCCCTTCTCCTTCCGGTGACATCCTCACCGTCCACTGCGACCAGCGCCTGGCACACGAATGCTACATGGCCAGCCTGCACCCGTAACTCCCAATTCAACAAACCAACCACATTGAGCGACCACCTGGCTCCGGCATCGCCCTATCAGGCGAAGATCTCGACCCCAGAGTAGGCCGGGACATTCGTCTCGAACCAGTTGAGGAGACCTCCCCTCTAGAGCTTCCCAATGGCCACTCCATCAACCTTGGCACCGGTTTGAACTCTGACGAGCATGCCATCATCACACCCATCCTCATCAGCAACACAGACTTTTTCGCCTAGTGAGTCGCTGACCTACCTGGGGTGGACCCCCTAGTAGCATCCCACAAACTATCCATCTACAAAGAAGCCCGCTACATCTCCCAGAAGAAGCGCAAACTTGGCGAAGAACGCCGACTAGAGGCTAAGGGTGAAGCCGACAAGTTACTAAATGCAGGATTCATCGAAGAAGCTCAGTACACCACTTGGCTTTCTAACGTAGTCTTTGTGAAAAAAGCCAATGGCAAATGGCAGATGTGTGTAGACTACACGGATCTGAACAAGGCCTGCCCTCGCGATGCCTACCCCTTACCCAATATAGACCGACTTATTGACGGTGCGGCAGGGAATAAAATGCTTAGCTTTTTGGATGCATATTCCAGGTACAACCAAATCCCCATGGCCGCATCTCACATGAACAAGACCGCCTTCATCACGGATGATGCCAACTACTTCTATAGAGTTATGCCTTTCGGTCTTAAGAACGCTGGTGCGACCTACCAACGGTTAATGGACAAGGTTTTCAGTCATCTAATGGGACAATGTGTCGAAGTATATGTTGACGATATGGTTGTCAAGTCTCCAAGCCACCACCAACATGCCAAGGACCTCTCGACGGTTTTCTCCGCACTACGCCAATACAACCTTCACCTCAACCTTGACAAGTGTGTATTCGGCATCGACCGTGGTAAATTTCTTGGGTTTATGTTGACCCAACGCAGCATAGAGGCCAATCCCGAAAAATGCAAGGCAATTATCGAGATGCGCAGTCCCGCTACCATCAAAGAGGTCCAACGCCTCATAGGCCGCCCCACAGCCATTTCCCGCTTCCTACCCAAACTGGCTGAACAAACCCAACCCATAGTCCAACTCCTAATGAAATCCACCCGGTTCACGAGGACTGACGATTGTGGGATTGGTTATCCAAGAAATAGATCTAGAATAGTGACAAATAACAATACTGTAGAATTCATAACTCTTAAACATTTTAATATCATGTCATTGTACAAAATTCAGTTTAATTTTTACTAGCATATGTAAACTGAAAAAAATACTCATTCAAACATATCAAACGATATTTCCTTACTTTTTTTTTAATTATTACATCTCAAATTTAAAAGGTTGTTAAATCTATAAAAGTGATACATTAATACTCCAAAACAGTGTATAGAATATATAAAAGTATAAGTAACTACATCACATTGAAACAATTTGAAGAAAAATAATATTTTGGTTAGAAAAAGAAAGTTTGTCAGTATTAGTACAAAAGTGGACTTTAGTATACTTTGTGTATATCATAAACAGGCAATAATAGAGTATAAAAATTGGAAAAAGGTGATGGTCCAAGCAAGTGAGGCTGCCTAGGTATTTTTTCGGAGGGTGGTTGCAACAGCTTGTTATCCCTCCACTGTTGGGAGGTAGCTGCTCTGTGAAACCAGCCTCACGCAGTACCCTCTTGTTTAAGAGAGATGGGACCTATGCCTTCACACAAGTCCCATCACCCAACTCTCAACTTGGAATGGGCAAGCCAACTTTTGGCATCCACAACTCCAACCAGGGAGCCTCAAAGTTGTTCCATCACCTTCGTGCCCCCACTTGGGTTACAAACTCTTGTTACTTAGCTCGGCGAGAACACAACCTTTTCATCCACTATATAAAGTTTCTTTTCTTTCACATTCCACACAATGTGGGACTTTTACATTACATTGCATAAATGGGAAACTATACCAATCCTTATAAAAAAATATGGTTCAAATGCACTAACACACATTCACAACCTTGTATCTCTCTTTACATTTTTTAACATAGGCATGTTACCATCTTTGTTTCTCTCTTTACATTTTTTAACAAAGGCATGTTACCATCTTTGTTTCTCTCTTTCCCTCTTGTTTCATACTGTCAATGCTCTTATAAATTGCTATCTTTTTGTCAAGTTTTAAATTAAATTGACATTTAGGTTGTCAATCAAATATTTTCGAAATATATTTTGTATTAATTGATTTCTTAAAGATGAATTATAAAATACAAATACGTGTTTCCAAATTCTTTTATATTAAACTTCCATCTTTTTGAATGATAAAATAGATAGTTCATTTAAATTTAAGTAAAGTGATTTTAGATTTTTTATTTTATGTTAAATATTTGTTATCTATTATTATAGTCAATTATTCTGAAGAAAAACAACGTATCGTCTAATACTTTCACTAAAACAATCTATTAATAGTCGATTATTTTAAATAAAAATTGAACCAGTTCAATCAAATTTGATATTATATATAATCTTTTATTGATTCATTTTATCTTTCACATATAAACTCAAAAATAATCATTCAAACATATTAAATTTAAGAAGAAAATGTTGTTAAATCTATCGACCTTTATATTTCAAAATAATTTACATGTGTATAAAAATATAGGTAAAGATAACATATTAAAAAAAAATTAAGATAATAACATTGTAGTTAGAATTGACTTATAAAATTGGACTTTAGTATAGTTTATGTATATCAGACTATTTACTTTATATAAAATCTACAGAAAAAACATTATTTACACTACATAAAAGGTAACTTTTTGGTGATTAAATAAACGGTTAAAAATATGTTAATTTTTTTAACCGTTACATTTGTTTTATATTAGTTTTAAATTGGTATGCATGTAGTTAAAATTGTGATTTGGATGAGATTTTTCTCAAAATTTGTTTCTATTCTTGTGCAACTAAAATATCTTCTGCTTGATTTTCTGTAGGATGGGATATATACATAGATCTACATAAGTTTGAATTCTCAAAAGATTATTGTCCAAGAGTGGTGATTAATTGACATCACAAATGACAAAAAAACATTGATTTAACACTATAAATTAATTGTATTTTATTTTTTAATTTAAAATTTATAATATGTATTATTATAATATTGAAGAGAGTGTGAAATGAATGTAGTTTTTAGATGAGTTTGAAAGTAGTGTTTTTCGTTATCGAAAGTGGTATTTAGTTGAAGAATAGATTGTGCTTGTTCTGAAATATTATGATGGTGAATATTCATAGTTTATACACTAAGGCAATTTGACAGGAGTATTAAATTTAAAAATTTTAACTTTATATATGGATTAGTATTAACATGTCCTTGTAAGTTGTTGAAATAAAAAGCATGGATCATATCCCCGGCCTCGTCAACCACCGAACTCCGTACACCAGTGCAGTAAAGACTTTCTGTTCCGGTTATTTTCCACATTTTGTCTCGGATCTGGAACCGAGGCATATTGGGACGAGGCTAAAAGGTATACCTTTTTGACCTCGGTTATCACCCAAAGCCATAGACCCAATTTTATGTCTCGGGTCACTTAGGATCGAAGCCATAGGTGATAATTTTTTTTTAATTCAAATTTTCGCAGGCCACCATGGCAGACTGAACCTCACCCTTTTGCTCACTCATGGCTGCTGCAGAGTTATCACAGCCACCACTGAACTTTTCGATGATCCGATGAATCCAAACATGCAATTAAGGTGGACACTAACTAGTGAATGATAAATTCTCAAATCATGATCACGAACCCAAACTCCCTCTAGAGTACCAAAACAAACTTGTTGAAAACAACGGCAAGGGTATCAAAAAAAATTGAAAGGATCCTCCAAGAAGAACTTCAACTGTGCAGCCCTTTTAGCAGTGGAGAACCTCACAATAGGTGCCCTTGACATGCAATCCCTCAAAACAACACTGCTGGCCCCACCAGATGCATATATGGCTTTGCACCCTTGATTGGTGCTAGCAACAAGGCACCCCTCCGTGGTGGCCATCGGCACCGTGTACTCGAACCCGTCCAGCAGCAACGGCCCCGCCACCCCCACAGGAATCTGCACGTATCCCACCGGCAAATCCGCCAGCACGCTGTCCAACACCCTCCCCGCCTCCATCACCACCATTAAAGCCTCGTTCTTTCCCTCACTATTGTGTTCCTCGTCACCACCGCCGCCATCATGACCTGTGTCCGTGACCACCACAATGCCCACCATTGTGTCCTCCGAAGGATCCGCCGACAGAAGCTCCTATTGTGGAGCACAGAGGGAAAAAGTGATCCGCGCGGCGGCGCGGGATGCGGACGGTGAAGGAGGAAGAAAGGGAAAGTGAAGGAAGGGCTCGTGCTCGCGGAGAGAGAGAGAGAGTGGAATTAGAGAGGCGCTGGCGCGGGGAGGAAGAAGGGTTCACGAATTTCGAACCCTAAATAAACCCTATGGCTTCGGTTGTTAGAGGAACTGAAGCCATTGACCCCCTTTTGGCACCGGGTCTCCTTGGACCGAGGCCTATACCCCTGACTTCCAGCCACTTTTTGGCTTCGGGTCCTACTAGACCGAGGCCTATACCCCTCTTTGGCACCGATTTTGAGCGAACCGGGGCCTATACCCCTTTTTGGCTTCGGGTATTTGGAGAACCGAGGCCTAAAACTTGGCTCTAATTGCAAAAATACCACCGCACCATTATATGCTTCAGTTTTTGGCCAACCGAGGCATATAAGGCGAGGTAAAATGGGAATTCTGCACTAGTGGTACCGGAGGAGATACCACTTTTCTTCAAGTGAGAAGCAGGCTACCACCATAAGCACCACTCTGAGTCTAATATTACAAGTGCCACCACCTTTTACACTCCTGTTTGTATTACAAGCTATAACGACCTAGCTTAGCAATCCCTCTTGTAAGTCAAAGGCTTATAAGCCCTCTATCTTCCGTTAACTCTTCAATGTGGGACTTCAAAAAGAAAGAAGAGGTATGCAGTGGCGGATCTTGACCAAGAGTTTTGGAGGGGTCAGAATAATATAATTTTTTCATCATTTGATTGGACCATTAGTATAACACTTTAAAAAATGACTCTTCTATAAACAATTGGATCGTTAGATTGGATTATTAGTATAATGCTTTAAATACTTTAGAAGATGTGAAGAAATATAATTTAACTTGTTTTCATTTTCACGTGTAGCTTCCCTTTTACTACTTCTACAAAATAAATTCATTATTTTATTCTTCATCTATATGCTTTTTTTTAAATATATTAAAAAATAATTTATCATAATCTAATAAAATATTGAGCGACATAAGTATTAGAAGAAAAATATATTATAATCAAGTCACAATTAAAAATCGGTTATAAAAAAACACATAATACATGATTTTTTTCTTCTATAATCATAAAAGGTTCATGAGATAAAAAATAATTTTAATAACTATTAAAGTAATATTTCATCATTAAATAAGACAAGAGGGAGTTACATTTTGTTTCTTCGAGAAATGAAGGAAACAGATGAGAAATGAGAGCAAACATAATGAGTATGTGTCTAACTTCATTTTTCTTAAAAAAAAACATATGATAGTGAGAGATGAGTACAATTTTGTTAAAATTTTAAAAGGCAATGACAAAAGAAAATAAAAAATATTTTAATAAATGTTTGATTTAATTACTCTTTTGGTTACGGTTTTCAAAAATGTAAGTTGATCTTCCAATTCTTTTAGTTTCAATTTAGTGACAATTTGATATTTTTAGACGAAAACAGATACTAGAAGACTAATTAAACCTAAATATATTTTTTTATTATTTATTATTTATTAACATTAACTATTGTATTTTATAAAATAAATAAAGAGACACAATTTAATTATCATCAATTTCTAAAATATACTATTTATAATTTTAAAAATTTCAAAATTTTTAAAAATTAAAAAAATGGATATATAATTTTGAAAAAAATCAAAAATATTTGGGGGGGCCTAGGCCCATCCCTGCTTCTATGAGGCTCCACCTATGGAGGTATGGTACTTGGCTACGTTTTCGATTTGAGTGTTTTGAGATGTTGGAGAAACAACCATTAAAGCAGGGACAAATCATTCATAGGGCAGGGAGGGGCCATGCCACCCCCCCCCCCCCAAATATTTTTTATTTTTTTTTAAATTATATGTATGTTTTTGAAATTTTTTAAAATTATATTTATATTTTTGAAATTATTTTAAATTCTATATATTTTTAAAAATTATATGTAGTATATTTTAGAAATTAATGGAAATTAAATTGTGTGACTTTTTATTTTTTTTTATAAAACACAACCTTTAATCTTAACAAAGTTGGTCATGTAGTGTTTTTTAGTCTCAATTTGGTTTCGATTTTTGAAAAAGTTGATGCAATTTGGTTATTTTCATTAAATTTTTTGAAGCGAATCAAAAGAGTTTTGATACACTTGGGTTATGTTAATTGCACCAACAAAACAAAACATCCTTATTAATCGTTTCAATTTTCAACAAATTGAGACTAAAAAAACATTAGACAACCAACTAGACATTTTTGGACAATAAAGAAACAAAAAATATCATTAAACCAAATATTTATTAAGATATTTTTTATTTCTTTCTCATTGTCTTTCTAATTTTTCACAAATTGTATCATCTCTCATTCTCATATGTTTTCTTTTTTCTTTTTGAAGAAAAAAAAATTAGACACACTCATTTTTTTTTTTGATTTCTCATTTGTTTCTTTCTTTCTTAAAAAAAGAAGGTAACTCTCTATCGTCTTCCCTGATAATAAAATATTAGTTGAAGAGTTATTAACATGATTTTTTTTATCTTACAAGCCTTTTGCAAATTCATTTTTTTATGAATATATAAGATAAAATTTGTATTCTAATATTATTTTGAAAAAAAAATATTTATATAGATAGGAAAATAAAATAATAGATTTATTTATTTTTAAATGATTAAAGGAAAGCTATTCATGAAGATAAAAACAGATACATTCCACTTCTTCATATATTTTAAAATATTATACTAATAATCTAATCTAATGATCCAATTGTTTAGTTTAAAGAATTATTTTTTGAAACATTATACTAATAATCTAGTTTAATTATAAAAAAATTATATTATTTTGGGCCTTCCAAAATTTTTAGTCAAGATCCGTCACGTCACTGCATTAAAGAATATGTCCTGTCCATAAAACAAATACTTTCAAAACCAAGTTTCTGTTCTGCAGAGGATGGTGAGATGAGATATATTTGAGGGAGTTTCAACACTTTTTCTTTCTTCACTATGTCTCATCGATTACATGCACTTCGTTTGACATTTCATTGCAATGAGAAGGACATGAACCTACGTACTCCCTAATAACTTCAAACAATGAGACACAGATCCTTCAGAGGTGCTCTCTTCGTCGTTTCGGAAATCATCAGATTGCTGTCATTCATTTCCATAAGCACTTTGAAATGTTTAGTTTTACTATATTATGTTCATATTCTCTGTGTTTTTAGTTTTGATTGACTATTCTCTTACCTTTTGAATTCTTATCCTCCAGTTATACAGATTTTAGTGAAATTAACTTGGAAATAAATTATTTGCTGTTTGAGAAAGATATTTTTAAGATGAGTTTAGAAGATCTTCCGAGCATTATATTTTGAAATGTATTTAATGATTTGATCTTAACGTTAACTTCTTGTTTATATGATGTATAGCTTTTTATGTGTATATATGATCAATTATTTACGAAAACAACAAGTTGAACTCATGAGTTTGAGTGTTTAGATATTTAGGAGAAACAACCACTATAGAATTAGTCCTGTCTAAAAACAAAAGTTTTGACAAGTTTCTGTTCTCTGTTATGGAGGATCGTGAGATTAGATCTAAACTAACAAAAGGTTAGAATCGTACTTATATCTAACAAAAGATATGGAAAACTAAATATAAGTACGATTCTAACCTTTTGTTAGTTTTGATTCACTATTGTCTTTCCTTTTGATTTCTTATCCTCTACTTATACAGATTTTAGTAAAATTAACTTGGAAAGAAATCATTTCTTGTTTGAGAAAGATATTTTTAAAAGAATGCTTCCTGTTTTCATTTGTCAAATAGGTTCATTGGCCAAATGACAAAACTTATCAAAAGATTTATCTAACAAAGTGTTAAAGTTCTTCACAAATGTTTTTAATAAAAACACTGTCAACAAGTTCTTTTGGATAAAAGAAATTCTCTATGAAAAAGGGGCTTGTGCTTCTCAACTAAGGTGAATCATTGTAAAATGTTTTCCTGTAATTTATTCTCATATGTTAAATTAAAATTAAAATATTATTCTAAATAGTTTAAAATTGAATAAGTGCAAATATTATAAAAAATATATACACAAAAAACATATTATTAAATATATCTTCATGATAATGCTAAATGTAAAGGATATTTCTTCACGTTGGACATGAGGAATGTAATCTTCACACTGTGGTGAAGTAAAAAACCTTTATTAATTAAGTTCCTAAATTTCCAAAAAACAAATTAAGTTCCTAAGCTCGATCAATTGTGGTCATTCATTCTCTTATCTTTCTGCACTAATCTATAACAATATATAAAGGGGATTCCCCTTTTTGTGTCCACTTTTCAAAATACCGATTTTACCCTTTAAATATAATAATTTATTAAATTTTTAAAAATTGATCGTTATTTTTACAAATTTTTTATAAAATCGGATGTCTATGCTTCTTCTCTTCTTCTTTATCAATGGTTATTCTTTTATCTGTTCTGATATATTTCACTTTATTTTTATCTGTTCTGATATATTTCTTCTTTATTTTTAACTTAATAACATTATAATATTATCACCTACTAATATAATATCACGCATATTTAAAAAGTACATACACACAGGCGCGATAGCGCCTGTGTTACGCTAGTAATATCAATGTAAATTAAAAAATATAAAACGGTAAAGAAAATATTGTTAAAATGTCAGAAGTTGGATTTGAATCCACGTCCTCTTTCAAAGACCAAAACTTGAGTCTAGCGCCTTAGACCACTCGGCCATCCTGACACAAATGCAAGTCTCAAGCCTAGCTTGTATATACTATATTTATATATTTAATAAAGCTATATAAAAAAGTACGTGTAATTAACCCTTAACCCTAAAAGGAATATGCATTCAAATAGAAAAATTCCTCTCATGCTTTAACTGTTCGTATGATGTGTTTTCTTCACATATCGGACATGCTCTATGACATCTCACACTATAACCTGACAATTTTCCATATGTAGGAAAATTATTGATTGTACAAAATAATATGGCATGCATTTGGAAAGGTACATTAGCAAACCCATCAAAAAATTCAACCCCATTATCCCATAACTTCATGTCCTTAATCAATGGACTCGATATCATCATAGATAACATCGTGTACTTTATCTTCATACATAAACTTGGAGGCAAGTTATAAATCACTAACAAAACGGGTCATGAACTATGATTGGTACTTAAATTCCCATAAGGATTCGTTCCATCTGAAGCTAGTCCAAGTCTCAAATTTCTTGATTCATTTTTGAATGTAGGAAATTCTTTATCAATGTTCTTCCATTGCATATAATCTGCAGGATGACGAACTAGTCCATCACATTTCCGCTCATCAGCATGTCATCTAAGGTTTCTAGCATCATTTGGATTCGTAAACATACATTTAAACCTTGGAATTATTGGTAGATACCAAACTGCCTTCGAAGGAGGGTCGTGCTTTGTGACCTCATCACTATTCTCTTTGTCACTATCTTTGTATTTTCTATATAAAATACAACCATTAAGACATGCATGAATCTTTTCATATTCCATATCCATTGGACAAAGTATCTTTTTTGCCTCATACATTAGATCAGGTAGTGTATTACTTTCAGGAAGCATTTCTTTCAACAACTGAAGCAATTTTGTGAAGCTTTTATCATTCCATCCATTTAATACCTTCAAATTTATCAACCTTAACACTGATGATAACCGTGTGAAGTTAGGTGAACCAGCGTACAACGGGGTCTCTGCATTTGTAGTCATATTTTCCTACATAGCTTTAGCAAATGTTTGTACTCCAACATCATGAATCATTTCCTTTAATCTATTCTCCATTGTCGAGTCCACAAATTCATGTGTTTCAGCCACAGTTGGTGTAAGATTCGCTAAATTTAATTAAATAAATAAATAATTAATTAATAAATGTGGGTAGGAGGAGCCTTTATAACATTAAATGTTAATTAATGTGATGTAGAAAAGTATTAGCTAAAATGGTTGAAAGTACTTGGTTATGTGAGAGGACTTGGGTTCAAGTCCTATGTGTGCCATATATGTGATATTTACTTGATTATTATTTTAATAATATGATGGATCATGATGAGTGATAATATAATCCTAGAATCTTAAGAGTGAAACTTTGGTAGTGATTGAGGCAAAGGAACTGAATTGGGAGAGAGCAAAAAGGGAGGCCATTGGCGATAAAAGAAACTCTCAAAAGTCCACTTTTAAGCAATGGAAAAAAGGTTAGGGGAGCTGAACCACATTCTATTTATGTTTTATGTGTAACTGTATGAATTATAGCATGTATATGTATGATCATTCCTCTTTTGCATTGAAATTCGTTTTTCTAAAATTTTTCCAAAAATCGCCTGGCGGGCGATGAACTGCCGTCAGGCGACTCATATATTTTGTGTGGTTTTTTGGGTTCCTGCTAAGGAACCGCCTGACGGTAAGCAACGTGCCGCCAAGCGACACAAGCCTAATCCACCCAGTTTATAGGTTTTTTCATGAACTACCTGGCGATGATGAATACCCGCCAAGCGATCTGAGGATAGTGACTCAATTTTGTAGTTTTACTGGTTATGGAATGATTTTGATGGGGAAAAAGGGATATTCTAACTATTGGTGAATGATTAGATGCCAGGTATCGTCGAATTTCATGTGATTGGGGGTTAAATTGAAAGGAAATTGTAGGAACATCGGTTTAGGGTTTAAGAAATTGGGGGTTTTCAAGTTGATAAGGATTAAGGTGTGAATTGAAGTTGGGTACCTGTAGGCACTCTTCCGAATTGATATTTCCTAGCGTGGGATGTACAATTGGCTGTTAAATTATGAAAATCATTAGAGGAACGCGTTTTGGAAATGTTGGGGAGTGAAAAATTGTCGCCAGGCGACATGCGTGGACCAGCAAAGGGATGGTTGACTTGACAGGGGCAGATTGGCTTGCAGTGTGGAATGGTATTGGGTAGTGAACCTGATCAGGAGGAAAAATATATATAGTGGAGTTAGTTGGATTTTGGAAAGGGACTCATGACTTGTGAGGTTAAGAGTGGGAAGCCATAGGTAAGATCTAAGTGATTGAAATGAATTGGACAATAAAATGACTGAACTACCGCAAGAGTGAATTTACTTGAGCGAGACATTGTGTTCCTAATGGTTATAGAAAGTTTATTATTAACCTAAGGTTGAATGTTGTTAAGGATTACTAATAACATGAATTAAATGGGGATTCTTTGATGTGATAATTATGTTGATGGGCAGGCACAATAGACACTCATAATAGGCAAAGAAATGACAATTAAACTGGTTAAGTGTCAATTAATTTGTGTTCAGCTTAGAGGGAGGTTGCATTCTTAAAGGGAATTGAAGGATATTGTAAGACCCGTGGGATTTAATTAATTAAATAGATAATTAATTAATAAATGCGGGTGGGAAAATAATTATGAAAAGCATGACGTGGAAAAGTACTAACTCAAGTGGTTGAGAGTACTTTCATTGTGTGAAAGGACTTGGGTTCGAATCCTATGTATGCCATTTTTGAGTTATTATTCGTTAATATTTTTAATATATGTTAATCATGTTGTAAAATAATATGTTAATTGGATGATGATTGTTAGCATGAAATATGAATTGGCATGATGGCTTGATGTTGATTGGGCAATTGCATGGTTATGGGTTCAAGTCTTGGGAAACCCAAAGTAAACCTTACTTTTCTTTTGCTAATGTTAACTTTGGATAGAATTGGAAGGGGTATGCATAGCCACCAGGCGGCTCATCCATTTTTGCGTGTGCTATTGTGTTTCTGGGTGTAGCGCCTAGCGGTGAATCCCTGTACCACTAGGCGACTCAAAGTCTGGGAATGTTATGGGTTTTTCTGCATGAAGCGCCTGGCGGATTTGGCTGAGACCGCCAGGCAATGCGGGTCTGTGGACCGATTTGTGTTGTTTCGCGTGGTTTGACATGAATTGCTTGAAGGAAAAGCGAGGAGTGGCTCTTAGGAGATGATTGAGATTAGTAAATCTCTGACTTTGGGCGTAGTTGATAGAGTAATTCGATGGAACAGTGAGTATGGAACGTAGGGTTGGCAAAGTGATGTTTTAACGAATTTTTGGATAATGGGTGGTGATTTGCACTGGAATTGTGTTAGATGTGGTCGACGCTGAAAATTTGTACCCTTGCTAGCATGTGTACGATCGGAAAGATGAACCTAACATAGAACAAAATGGAGGAGTGTCCAAGGTGGGCTTTATAGCGCTGGAATTTCTGGAGTTTCCCAGAATCCTAAGCACCGCCTGGTGGTAATGGTTTAGTCGCCAGGTGCAAGCACAGAGAAGGGGAAATTGTGTGGCTGTGAGGTGTACTGGAGGGGTTTTGTTGCTGAGTCGTGATTTTGGGGGAGGAGTAGATTTGTGAGGAGGACAAAGTTGGGTGCGGTAGAGGGATGTGAAAACTTAGTGGTGATATGTGGAAATTGGAGTATGACATTTGGAGAGTTGAAGTGGAGAGGACATATATCTTAGGTACAACAAGGGCTACAGCTGGAGCGACAGTGGGGTGTTGTACAACTCGCGTGGAGACAGTAATGGGGATAGGAGAAAACACAGAATAGTATGATTAATTGAGATAAGCCAAAGTGGATAAATTGTAATATATTAGTACTAAACAAAGATTGGTAAACAAAGGAAATCTGATATAAGCTTAGCTATATGACGAGATGATGAAGTTAGAACAGGTGCGTAAGACTATCAATGATTTATTGGATTAGTAAGATTGTACTTAAGACATTATAATTAGTTGAAATTTCGGTTTGGAGATATTATATGGTATTGAGACTTTTGGTTAGATGACTTGTTGTAAGTGAAGTTGATTAGTTGGGAAGGTTCACTATTAGTTGTACTAACTTAGAATGCAAACTGTTAGAGAGCCAAATTAGAAAGGGGAAAAATCATTTAAGTGAGATTGTTGATATATATATACTAGAATTATGACTCGTGCAACGCACAGGGTATTTTTTAGATGAATGAATTTTGTTTTTTTATAGTAAATGGAAAAAAATTAAGAAATTAAAAATAAATATTAATAGTAATGATAAATAAGTTTAAAATAGGTGATATTAATTTTATCATGTTTATAAATGAATGCATAAAGTTCTGAACATTCAGGATCATAACAATATTAATTGTAGTAATTATTGTTTTGTCTAATATAAAGTTTTAACTTTTTGAACATTTATAATATGTATACAAAACTTCTGATAGATTTCATGGGTTAGAAGACCATTATAGTCTGCAATATAAAATTGATATAACTTTATTAAATTTAAAGTTTGACCAAAAAAGCAAAAGAATGCAATACAATAATTGACAAATAACCAAAATAGTATAAGATTAATTTGTATACCTCTTATCAAATATTTTTAAATATTTATTTGTAAACCACATTTGTAGTTGTAGCGGTTAGTTACATTTCCATTTTCATCCATAATTAGTATTTTCAATCCAATCTTCTTTATTATTTCACTGTAGAATCTGTTACATATAGTTGTCCATGAATGAATATGGAGCGAGGAAGATAAAGTCCAACTTTAGAGAGGGTTTATAACTAATTAAATTAAATATTCACAATACATCACACAAATTCATTTTTTAATTAAATTAAATATTAATATAACTAAAATTCATTTCTCAATAAAAAAATAATATAATTAAAATCCAACTACAATACATCACACAAATTTTCAATTAAAATTTAATACAATCATAATTTCGTAATTTTGCAACCACAATTTTGTATAGAACCAAAACATAATAACATTTAGTATTTATTAATTATAACGTTAGTATTTATTACTTTTCGTATTTATTAATTATAATGTTAGTATTTATTATTTCTTGTATATATAAATTTATATTAATGTTATTCGTGATGGATAAGAAATTGCTTCTTTTGATTTATTTTCCCTCTTTTATTTTATTTTAATTCTTTTCATATTTTTATATTTTATATATTAATGCTATTCGTTAAGACTGATAAAAGATTATTTCTTTTGATTTATTTTCCCTCTTTTATTTTATTTTAATTCTTTTCATATTTCCATACTTATTATTAAAAAAAACAAATATAAATAATTTCAAAATTATATATTAATATTTCGTGTTTGAAACAAAATATTATATTTTAAAAGTACACAATATATATTAATATTTCGTTGTGCACCTGGCGGTACGCGACACCCGCCAGGCGGTCTGGGAGCTGGCAGTGCGTGGCGGCACATGTCCCCCGCCAGGCGATTTGTACTGCTGCAGCTTGGAATTTTGGTTGTGTAATTGTGATCTACAAGGCATCTAGTGGTTCTTTAAAGGTGGGTTTGCTGGTGTTCCTTGAGTTGTGGCTCGGAACGTATCCCTTGAGTTGTGGCTCGGGATAGGGGTTAAGCACGTGGTATTCCTTGAGTTGTGGCTCGGAATAGCATCTCTTGAGTTGTGGCTTGGGATGGCGGATGAACACGAGGAACCCTTGAGTTGTGGCTTGGGTTGGCGAGTGTTGCCGGTGTGAGTGTGCTGGTTGTGACCAGTACAGATGGGTCCAAATAGATTGCCCTCCTCAGTTGTTGGCTGACGAGTTTGGTAGTCTTGGGACGATACAGACTATGTTCGTATATGGGAACTCTACCTAGCGTTACGGTGTATGATCCGTAGCATTGTTTCCCGCACGTGCTCTATCGGTTGTGGCCGATAGGTGTGGCAGCAAGTCACCTTGAAGTAATCATTAGACGATGTAGAACACGAATAATCTGATTGGGGGTAAGATGGTAGGAATTAAAGTATAGAATAATGTGGGATGTTAAGTTATGAATAGTGATATGTGTGTATGTAGATATATATATATATATATATATATATATATATAACTGTAATATTATATATGTTTTATTTGTTAAGCTCACGCTATCTGCGTGTGTTTGGCGATGATCGTGTACGCAGTACACGAGAGCAGATGTTGTTGATGCAGATGGCTCAGGTGAAGCTTAGTCGCGGAGAGGGGGATATACTAGGGGAATCCTTATATTTTCTTTTATTGCTTTTGGAATCTGTTGTAAACCCTGATGGGTGATTTTATAACATTGTTCTTTTGGTTTTCATAACGGATGGTTATGAACATTATTTGCTCATTTAATAAATTTTAAATTTTCCTGTATTTTGGGAAAATGAGGTATTATTAAATGCGCTGTTATTTAATTATTTCTTTTATTTTATTTATGAATCCGTAATATTTTGACGGGATGTTACAGATCATAATTTGTAAGATGTGAATGATGGTGGTCAATGTATAGGGGTATATATAATTAATTAGACATATATATATATATATATATATATATATATATATATATATATATATAAGAGGTTTTAGCAAACTAGATGCATATCACAGGATTAAAGTGGTAGAACTTGGCTAAAAGTGTGCAAAAGCAGTAAGATGCGTGTTACTGGTTTGTCATCTGGCGGTGGTGTTTGAACTGCTAGGTGATAGCCACGAAATAGTGCGGTGAAGGTGGTCCCGCCAGGCGATGTCTGTAGAACAATGGGCTCTGAGGCGCTTGGTGCTTGGCGATATGTGTCCCTTGCCAGGCGGTCTAGAAGCCTCTTGCGCCTGACGACTTGTGAGTAGTGCCATGCGATATTGGTGAGGCAAAAGTGGTTTGCTTGTTTGATTGTGCGTGGTTTACAAGGCTTTAGTGATATCTCGAAGGTCGGCTTGCTAGTGTTCTTTGAGTTGTGGCTTGGAACGTATCCCTTGAGTTGTGGCTCGGGATAGGGGTTAAGCACGTGGCATTCCTTGAGTTGTGGCTCGGAATGGCATCTCTTGAGTTGTGACTCGGGATGGTGGATGAACAAGAGGAACTCTTGAGTTGTGGCTCGGGTCGGCAAGTGTTGCCGGTGTGAGTGTACACATTGTGGTGTGTATGGTTGGTCCAATTAGATTGCCCTCTTCAATTTTAAGCTAACGAGTTTGGTAGTCTTGGGACGTTACGAATTTAAGAATGTGTGCATTGCTTAATTGCATAATGAAGTTGGATTGTAACTTTCGCTTAATGGGTTATTATCTATTGGATTGAGAGAAGGCAGAGGTGTTGATTTGGTGGCCTATGATAAGTGAAATTGTGTTTGAATCAAGGATGTCAATACGTTTTTAATCACTCTCGCATTTAATTTAATTTGTTGATTAGCATATTGAATCTGCCAACCCCGTATGTTATAGTGTTGTGTTCATCTAGAAATTGAAGCTTTGGACGAAAATATTGGTCATTGGAAGACGACTTGGTTCAACTTTCACATACTGCATTTCACTGTTTTAATTTGGTGGGGTACGACCTCTATTAGCAACAAATGGGCATATATCTTGAATTTCCATTATAATCAACCTTAGGAAAGCTTTCTACATTTCCATGTATTGGAACTCAACCATAGAAGGAATAAAATTTGGAAGGGAGTATAGGTGGCTGTCATGTGGAGTTTATGGAATCATAGAAACAATGTTGTGTTTAGCAACGTCATATCTAATGGAGAAGAAATATTTTGTATGGCTCAACTAAGAGTGTGAGCATGGATGAAACATAAAAGCACTAATGTAAGATTCTCTTTTTCGGATTGGTGCATATGTCATGTACACTACATCAGATCTATAACATAGCAAACCACTGAAATATTAGACTACAAAGGTAAGAACAATTGGGAGGTGGGTGATTAGATGGAAGGCAAGAGGGGGGTGAATTTTAACAAATATATTCTAGGTTTGTTTTGGATACAAGTGTGGATATAAAGGGCAAGAGGGACTGGAAGAATGGGAAATGGAACTACCAAATACTAGTAGAAGGCATGCTACTACAATGTCAAAGGGTGATTGCTAAACCACTCACAACTAGGATGAACATAGGTTGAAAACAAAATCATGAAAACAACAATCAATGAACATGGGATATTGATGTGAAAGATGAAATTTGCAATGTGTTTTCAAGAGCACCATGAACAACCTTTATATGGAAACAAAGGCAAGTTGAATAATTTGATCTAAGTCTTGGAATCATAGGTAAAAGAAAGTAATGAATGGTAAACCAACCAAAGAAATTATAAGCGTGGAAAGATGTATTGAGTATCACAACAAAATTCTTGTATGCTTTAATGAATATTTTTTCCTTGCAAATGCACATATAAATCTATGTTTTTTTTTAGTGGTATAGATGTGATAAACCCACCTTTTTTTGTTTGGTTGGTCGGGATTTTTTATATTATATGTACAGGTTATTAACCATGACATATAAGGGTTGAATGATTGGGAATAATATATATATTTTTGTATACGGGCTGGGATATCCAAATGTTCTTATATATATATACTCGTCATGAATGTAACGGTAATAAGCAGAAGGAAGAAGTATGAAGAAGTATACATCGTTATAAAGTCGACATAGGGGTGAAGAAGTATATATCGTCATAAAGTCGACATAGGGGTGAAGAAGTATGAAGAAGTATATATCGTCATAAAGCTGGCATAGGGGTGAAAAAGTATGAAGAAGTATATATCGTCATAAAGACGACATAGGAGTGAAGAAGTATGAAGAAGTATATATCGTCGTAAAGCCGATATGGTAATGAAGAGATTTAGAAGAGATTGCATCGCCATAAAACTGACGTTCTGAAGAAGAGTGCGAGTCGTCATAAAACCGACATGGTGGTAAAAGAAGTCATAAGGCCACAAAGGAGAATTGATATTAGGCTGGGTCGATCTGTTAAAATAAGATTGTAAAGATAAGACATGTAATCATTTAGTTTTTATTCAGCATTGGTTGATGATATATTGTGGTTAAGATTTAGGAAGATATTGATGATATATTTTATAACAAATTCATTTTATTATAAATAAGAATGTTACTCCCATGGTCAAGGGACAGATTGTTTTTGACCTAAGCAAATCTTAAGTTAGGGTTAAAGATATTTCTTTCTTTTTCTTTTTGGTTAAGAATTATCCGACACTTTTCTTAACCAAAACAATATATATATATATATATATATATATATATATATATATATATATATATATATATATATATATATATATATATATATATATATATATATAATGCGGATATTTTCAGGGGCAGAGAGGGGTCGTGGTGCCCTCCAAATTTTGAATGTTTTTTAATTATATATATATATATATATATTTGAAATTTATTAAATTTTTTAAATTGTAGGTGGAATATATTAGGAAACGATGAAAATTAAATTGTGTATCTTTTTATTTCTTTTATATAAAGCACAACATCTAAAGTTAATAGATAATAAAATATAAAGTTAAATATAATAAAGAATACAAATATTCAAGTTCAATTTTTCTTTTGGTTTCTGATTTTGTTCAAAAATTGACACTAGGATTATGTTAATTACATCAACAATAAAGCAAGTCATTCATATTAAGAGTTTCAATTTTAATGAAAAAAATCATTGATCTATTTCAAGGAATTTAACGAAATTTATCGTAAAAGATTAAATTGCATAAGTTTTTTAAAAATAGAGACCAAATTGAGACTAAAAAAAATCTGGAGAACCAACTTAACATTTTCAAACGAAAATATAAATAAAAAAAGTAATTAAACCAAATATTTATTAACATAATTTTTATTTTCCTTTTCATTGCCTTTTTAGTTTTTCACAAATTGTAATAATCTCTCACTCTCATAGGTTTTCTTTTTATTTTTAGAGAAAAAAAGTTAGACATAAACTCATTATATTTCTCATTTATCCTCTTCTTTTCTTGTCTCTTGCCTCGCTTGATAATGAAAACATTTTTTTATCTCATGAGATTTTTGTATATTCATTTTTTGTATGAATATAGAAATAATAATAATAATGTATTATGTAAATTTTCATAACCAATTTTTAATTGTCACTTGACTATAATATATTTTTCTTTTAATAATTATGTGTCTCAATTTTTTATAAGATTATGATAAATTATTTTTCAATATTATTTACAAAAAAAAAATATATTTTAATAAAGAATAAAAGAATAAATTCATTGCTTAAAAGTGGTGAGAAGAGAATTATTGATGAAAACAAGATACATTATACTCCTTCACGTATTTTGAAGCATTATACTAATGATGATTAGAGAAACCATTTTTGGAAAAATTATACTAATAATCAAATCTAATGATGTCAAACCTATATATATATATACATATATATATACATGTATATGTATATACACATATATATATATATATATACATATATATATATATATATACATATATATACATATATATATATATATATGTATATATATGTATATATATGTATATATACATATATATACATATATATATATATATATATATATATATATATATACTAGAATTATGACCCGTGCAACGTACAAGGTATTTTTTAGATGAATGAATTTTGTTTTTTTATAATAAATGGAAAAAAATTAAGAAATTAAAAATAAATTTTAATAGTAATGATAAATAAGTTTAAAATAGGTGATATTAATTTTATCATGTTTATAAATGAATGCATAAAGTTCTGAACATTCAGGATCATAACAATACTAATTGTAGTAATTATTGTTTTGTTTAATATAAAGTTTTAACTTTTTGAACATTTATAACATGTATACAAAACTTCTGATAGATTTCATGGGTTAGAAGACCATTATAGTCTGCAATATAAAATTGATATAACTTTATTAAATTTAAAGTTTGACCAAAAAAGCAAAAGAATGCAATACAATAATTGACAAATAACCAAAATAGTATAAGATTAATTTGTATACCTCTTATCAAATATTTTTAAATATTTATTTGTAAACCACATTTGTAGTTGTAGCGGTTAGTTACATTTCCATTTTCATCCATAATTAGTATTTTCAATCCAATCTTCTTTATTATTTCACTGTAGAATCTGTTACATATAGTTGTCCATGAATGAATATGGAGCGAGGAAGATAAAGTCCAACTTTAGAGAGGGTTTATAACTAATTAAATTAAATATTCACAATACATCACACAAATTCATTTCTTAATTAAATTAAATATTAATATAACTAAAATTCATTTCTCAATAAAAAAATAATATAATTAAAATCCAACTACAATACATCACACAAATTTTCAATTAAAATTTAATACAATCATAATTTCGTAATTTTGCAACCACAATTTTGTATAGAACCAAAACATAATAACATTTAGTATTTATTAATTATAACGTTAGTATTTATTACTTTTCGTATTTATTAATTATAATGTTAGTATTTATTATTTCTTGTATATATAAATTAATATTAATGTTATTCGTGATGGATAAGAAATTGCTTCTTTTGATTTATTTTCCCTCTTTTATTTTATTTTAATTCTTTTCATATTTTTATATTTTATATATTAATGCTATTCGTTAAGACTGGTAAAAGATTATTTCTTTTGATTTATTTTCCCTCTTTTATTTTATTTTAATTCTTTTCATATTTCCATACTTATTATTAAAAAAACAAATATAAATAATTTCAAAATTATATATTAATATTTCGTGTTTGAAACAAAATATTATATTTTAAAAGTGCACAATATAAAATAAAGTACTAAAAAATTAAATTAAATATTAAATTATGTAATTAAATATTAATGAGAGAGCTTAAATACCTTCTTTTTTCACCAAAATCAGTATTAAAATAAAATCATTAATTATTCTACAAACTTGAAAGAAACTACAACTATAAAAGAAAAACCTAAAATTTATCATATCATAAAAAAAATCAGCAAAAAGTAAAGATACGAGGTTGTCATCCCTCTGAATTCTACATACTACATAGTCCTTATCATTAGACTTACTAAAACCACTACATTATCATCAACTAATATGGGAACATAGTACAGAGGATTCAATCTCTCGAATTCTGATGATAATAGAAACTTTTACAATCAAAGAAACTTTCCTTACCACTGTTAAGTTTGGCTCGTATCACACTACATTTCTTATTGAGCTCTAAATTCACGTGGACTATAATACTCTTCTTTTGCTTTGTCGCTCTGAATTCACCTGGACTATAATGTTCTCCTTTTACTTGGTCCTCTTCTCTGTACTCATATGGAATGCCTAGTCATATCACATCAAAAGAATAGAAAACAAAATCAGTCACGAAACCAAAGTTTCATTAAAGAGGTTCTTTTATATTATATATATGTATATGTATAAAGACTAACGAAAAAATAAATTTGAAAATTAGTTAATTAACTTATCAATTCTCACACTTCAAAAGAAGATGACGTATTTAAAGGGATAAATTAGATAATGGGACGACTGCAAAATATTCCATGAATGACTTAATAAGCAATAATTCATATGTGTTTAAATTAGTTCATATGTGTTTAAATGATTCGATTATATTAAAACATATTATATGTCAGTGAAACAATTTCATGAACAATTTCTTATTATATACCCGAAACGGTGATCAAGAAATGAACTTCAACCTAAAAGGAAGAATTGAAAAAAAAAATCAAAAGAATTGAAAAAAAGAAACTGATGCTCACAGGACATTGAAAGAATAAGAAAACATCTTAAATAAAAATAAATGTGCATAACCTAGATTTAAATGTAATAACATTGAACAAATATCAAGACAGTATGAATCCAATCCTGAAAGAATAAGTTGAGAAAATGGAAGACAATTGCAGGATCTGATGATTTTGAGCACCTGAAATTAGCATTTTGCAATTAGCGGTGGTGACGGACATATTAAATTTAAAAAACTGATGCGCACAGGAAATGATTGGCACCAAAGGCTTGGATCTTTACCAAGGTAACCAATCACTAAATAGTTGCTTGTGAATAATGTTTGTGTGACCATCCAAGTGCTCCACCACATTCCCCTTATAGAAATAAAAATCCCACTTACCATCCAACAATTAATGTGTTTTAATGACAATAGTAACAACTTCCATACTAAATAAATTACTAAAGCAATGTTGGTTTATAAAATTGTATCATAATCAAATTGCTTACTACTACAATGATATAACTTAACAAAATGATATAACTTAACATGTACTATTAAACGTTTTTTATTTGTAGTTCATTGAATTTTTTCTTTTCAATGGAAGAAACCTATTTCACCTAGGTCTATCCATGATCATTAGACATAAAATGATATGATCTATGCTTAATGATTAGTTAAAAATTTTGCGCGATCTTGTTACAAAATTCTGCTATGATTTTTATTTGCTTGGCTCTTGTACACTTTTTTTTCTGTTGTAACGTCATAATTCCTTATACATCCAATCACCGAATCTTAAGAATAACAATGATGATATAGTAAAATTTGATAGAAGTAACATGCCAATATGTTGTGATGATGAAATGATAATAAAACAGAAATGTCTTGCTAATAAAACAATGCCTCTGCTGGAAGATCACAATGCAGTTAATGAACTTACTTCGATCTTGAATTGTAATTTGTGCTACCTTAAATTGTATTATGTATAGACTCCAACACTGCCTAAGACAACAGTTCCACCTTGGGTTCTAATCAACAAATCTGAGTATGTCAGAATAATGGGATAAAGCTTCAGAAAGAGGATCACCAAGTTGTAGAAGTTGTTTAGTGTGCTTCCACTTAAAACGTCCTTTTTTACTGTTTATTAATCACGTGTGCATGGTTCGTTGCTTGGGTAACCCTGCACGTCACATACACACGGACCTTTCCTCTTAGCCTTTATATACCCACCTTTCTCTCTCTTTTTGTACACAAAACTATCATTCAATATACAGTTTCTCTTTTCTTTTCTTTTCTCTGTGCTTTTTGCTTTTCATGTTGAGTCTGAGCGAATATGCAACTTTCGCACTGCATGCCTAACGCTCTGCTGCATCTTCAAGTGTTTTTGATATGCCCATACGATTCTAAGATGGTATCAGAGCACTTCATTTGAAGTGCTCTACTGCGCATCTTTGATCGTTCTTTCTTTCTTTGTTCTTTAATCTGTTATTGCATTTCTGGTACTTCTTTCTTTCTTTCACCATGAGCAAAGATTCATCTGATATCATTTCTGTCAATAGTTACCTATACTTGCATCCAAATGAAAGTCCGGCTGTTGCGTTGGTCTTGCCGGTCCTAGACATCAACAACTATCATTCATGGAAGAGGTCCATGACTACGGCTCTCATTGCAAAGAACAAGTTCGAGTTCGTTGATGGATCAACTCCTGAACCAGCAAAGGATGAAGACATCTATCAAGCATGGAGAAGGTGCAATAACATGGTGGTTTCTTGGCTCGTTCATTCGGTGTCACCGTCCATTCGTCAAAGCATTCTGTGGATGAGCAAAGCTGAGGATATTTGGAAAGATCTTCAAGCAAGATATTTTCAAGGGAATCTTATACGCGTTTTTGATCTTCAAATGGAGGCCTCTTCCATCAAGCAAGGGGATCTTACGGTAACCGATTATTTCACTAAACTCCGCATAATCTGGGATGAGATAGAAAACTTTCGACCCGATCCTACATGTTCTTGCAAGTGTTCTTGTGGTGTAATGACTTTGATATTACAAAGAAAGGTGGAAGACCAAGTGATGCAATTTCTCAGAGGCTTGAATGAACAATATAATAATGTAAAATCTCATGTGCTTTTGATGGATCCCATGCCTTCGATCAATAAGATTTTTTCATATGTTGCTCAACAAGAGAGACAAATCATGGGAAATAACGCTTTCAATGACATGGAGGTGAAAGTCAATGCTGCCAACAATCAAATAAGTTGCACTTTTTGTTGGAAGAGCGGCCATCTTGAAGCCAATTGCTACAAGAAAAATGGGTTTCCCCAGAACAGTGACAACAAGGGTTTCAAGAATGTAAATAAGAAAGTTTGTGTTCATTGTGGACGAAACGGGAACACTATAGATGTTTGCTATAGGAAACACGGGTTTCCAGCAGGATATAAGTTCTCCAACAGTAAAGCTAATGCTGTCAAAACCATGGATGATCAACAAGAAAGTAGTCAAGATAATGTGACTCAGGAACAAGACTTTCGTCCGACGCAACAACAATATCAGGCTCTCATGAATTTGCTTCAAAGCAATAACAAAGAAGGTTTAGCAACGGAGGCACATGCAAATAAGATCAATATCATTTGCACATATTTGACTCAACGAGGTAACAGTTTTGTTGGCACTTGCATTCTTGGTAAAAATAATGTTTGGATCTTAGACTCAGGGGCAACAGATCATGTATCTTGCTCTTTGAAATACTTTGAAACTTATATTAAAATCAAACCCATTACTGTTAATCTCCCAAATAACACTTTTGTTAATGCCACACATAAAGGTAATGTTAGATTAAAGGATCAGCTTCTTTTAAAAGATGTCTTGTTTGTCCCTTCTTTTGGCTATAATTTGATGTCTATCTCCAAGCTTATGTGCACCCTCAGTGTTGAGATTATCTTCACTTCTAACCTTTGTGTCATTCAGGATCAGATTTCGAGAAAGAAGATTGGTATAGCTAAATCCAATCATGGCCTTTATATCTTCGATGATCAAGTTTCTCCTCTTGTCAATTCTCAAAACTGTAATAGTGTAGATGTTAATCTTTGGCATGATAGATTGGGCCATTTGTCTGATGATAGATTAGCCATTTTGAATCGAAAACATTCATATATCAGATATAATAAGACTGGTAGATGTGACTCTTGCCATTTTGCTAAACAGAAAAAGCTTCTGTTTCCCAGTTCTATTTCTTATGCGAATAAATGCTTTGATATTTTGCATGTTGACATATGGGGACCATGCACTATACCCTCCTTGCATTCTCATATATATTATCTCACGATTGTCGATGGTTATTCACGCTTTACATGGGTTTACTTACTATATAACAAATTTGAAGCTCGAAAATATCTCGCAAATTTTATATCTCTTGTTAAGAATCAATTTGAGATGTTAGTAAAAACTATACGTAGCGATAATGGCCCAAAATTCAACATGAAGGAATTGTTTGAGGCTGAGGGCATCGTGCACCAAACCAGCTGCGTGGAAACACCAGAACAGAACGGATTAGTCGAACGCAAACATCAACATTTGATGAACGTGACTCGTGCTCTTCTTTTCAGGTCATGTGTTCCTTCTGCTTTTTGGTGTTATGCTCTAGAATATGCCACTTATCTTGTGAATATCACTCCTACACCTTTATTGAAAAATGACTCTCCTTTTGAAAGATTATATAAAAGAAAGCCTGATCTCACTATTTTACGCGTTTTTGGATGTTTATGTTACAACGGAACTTTGACTGCCAACAAGACCAAGTTAGACCCTAGGGCTGATCTTGGTATTTTTCTTGGTTTTAAAAACAACACCAAAGGATACATGGTTTTTAGTCTCAAAAATCATGGTCTGTCAGTATCTAGGAACATTGTGTTTCACGAAGATATCTTTCCATACTATAATATTTCTAATGATAAAAGAAACACCAATGAACCTTCTCTACTTATTGATTCCTTTCCCAATCTCGCGTATGAAGAAACTGAGAATACTTCCCATGAAACTGTGAGTCACAATGATAATGTTCAAAATGAAAATAATGATAGCATTACTTCTCGGGATCATGTTTCTAGAACTAGGAGGCTTCCGTCGTATCTAAATGATTATCATGTTTACTTTAACACCTCAAAAACAATCAAACATCCTATAGAGTCTTACATCTCATATTCTAAACTCTCTCCACACTTTAAACACCTTATTTGTTCACTTGACAATAACAAAGAACCTGCCACCTTCGAGGAAGCCACGGGCATCAAAGAATGGTGTAATGCTATGAACGAGGAGATAAAAGCCTTGGAGCGAAATAAGACTTTGACTGTTGTTGACTTGCCACCTAACAAGAGTGCTATAGGTTGTAGATGGGTGTACAAAGTGAAGTTCAAAGCCGATGGAAGTGTTGAGAGACATAAGGCACGCCTTGTTGCCAAAGGCTACACACAAATGGAGGGATTGGATTTCTTAGATACGTTCTCCCCTGTTGCTAAGCTCACCACCATTCGACTCCTTTTGTATCTTGCAGTTGTAAAGGGATGGCACTTGAAACAATTGGACATGAACAATGCGTTCCTTCACGGAGAGCTGAACGAAGAAGTATACATGGCTCTTCCCTCTGGTGTAAGTTCCAACAAACCTAATCAAGTTTGTAAATTGCATAAGTCTTTGTATGGCCTTAGGCAGGCTAGCCGCCAATGGTACGAAAAATTGACAACTCTTTTGCTATCACATAACTTTAAACTTGCTAAAGGTGACCACACTCTCTTCATTAAAAGGTCTGACACCAGTATAACTACCCTTTTAATATATGTGCATGACATTATATTAACCGGGAACAATATCACTGAGATCAATAACATCACCAAAACTCTGGATGATACTTTAAAATTAAGAATTTAGGAGATTTAACCTTTTTCCTTGGTCTTGAGGTGGCACGGAGCAAGAAGGGAATACACCTTTCACAGTGCAAATACACTTTGGACCTTCTGCGAGAGACGGGTATGCTCGCCTCAGCACCTGTTTCCACCCCCATGTATGTCCCTCTTTAAGATCCAACTCCTTTCAGAAGGCTTGTCGGCAAGCTCATATACCTAACCAATACTCGTCCCGACATCACTTACGCTGTTCACAATTTAAGTCAACATGTTTCTTCACCAACCACCGTGCATCAACAAGCCGTTTTTCGAATCCTGAGATATTTAAAGCAGAGTCCGGGAGATGGCATCTTCCTTGCTGCCAACAGTGAGCTCAAGCTCAATGGCTTCAGTGATTCGGACTGGGTCGGATGCCCCGAAGCACGAAAATCCTTGACTGGGTGCATTATCTATCTTGGACGTTCACCTATAGCGTGGAGATAAAAAAAGAATACTGTCTCGAGAAGCTCTTCAGAAGCTGAATATAGAGCCCTTGCCTCAACCACATGCGAGCTTCAATGGTTGCTCTACCTGCTCAAAGACCTTCATGCTGAACATACACAACCAGCGCTTCTTTTCTGTGATAATCAATCAGCCTCACAAATTGCTTTAAATCCCGTGTTTCATGAGCGAACGAAACACATTGAGATAGATTGCCATGTTGTGAGAGAGAAGGTTCAACAGGGAATCATCAAGCTTCTGCCCATTAGCACGAAGGAACAACATGCAGACATTCTCACCAAAGTCCTTGCTCCTGCTGTCTTCCATTCCATACGTAGCAAGCTGGGAATGCTCAACATTCACTCCCAGCTTGAGGGGGGCTGTCAGAATAATGGGATAAAGCTTCAGAAAGAGGATCACCAAGTTGCAGAAGTTGTTTAGTGTGCTTCCACTTAAAACTTCCTTTTTTACTGTTTATTAATCACGTGTGCATGGTTTGTTGCTTGGGTAACCCTGCACATCACATACACACGGACCTTTCCTCTTAGCCTTTATATACCCACCTTTATCTCTCTTTTTGTACACAGAACTATCATTCAATATACAGTTTCTCTTTTCTTTTCTTTTCTCTGTGCTTTTTGCTTTTCATGTTGAGTTTGAGCGAATATGCAACTTTCGCACTGCATGCCTAACACTCTGCTGCATCTTCAAGTGTTTTTGATATGCCCATACGATTCTAAGAAGTCTGGTTGAAAAAAATCAGAAGCAATACACTGATCTAACATATATAAAATAAATTATCTGGATTTAAGTGCATAACCTGGATTTAAGTGTAGTAGCTTTGAACAAATATCAAGATAGTTTGGATCCAATCCTGAAAGAACAAGTTGAGTAAATGGAAGACAGTTGCAGGATCTATAGATTTTTAGAACCTCAAATCAACATTTTGCGATTACTAGTTGTGGCAAACAGATTAATTCAAATAAACAGATGCGCACAGATTAAGTGTAGTACCTTGTAGTTCCCAAATGTTTCCGCTCTTCATCAGAACTCAACTTTGGAATCATGGGAAAGTAATACCAACAATCTAAACTCCATAACAATGTAATTATTGTTTAATCTATAACAACAATCTAGCATAGCATTAAATAATTTCTCTGTTATCAAAGGTGTCAACACCCAATTTTGTCTAGGTAAAAAATAAAATTTTGACTTTGATAATAATTAAGAGAAGAGAAAAATAGAAGAAAAAAATGAACATAGAGTATATACATATATTTTTATTTTTACTTTCTATCTTATTATAACTTTAGTTTTATCTTTTTATTTTTATTTTTTTATTTTACTTTCAGCTTGTTTTATTGTTTTTATTTTATTTTATATATCTTTTTTTAATATATTATAAAAATTAAGATGAGGTGAAAAGGTGGAAATTGGAAGTCAAACGTAAGTCCTCTGCTGATAGTTCCCTCTCCATGCAAGGAAAACGTTCAAACCTTCATATTTTACTCCATCTCTTTGTCTTTGCACAAAAATAGAAATGTTGGATATCTGTGTATGTGTATTACTATGGCACGGCAGTCGTAAAGCAAAGGTATAGGATGACTGGAAGCATAGCTATTGAAAAGGGGACACAACTTCCAAGCAGAGGGGAGGATTTTACCGTTTCAAAAATACAGTTGATAACACAGGCAACAAAGAGGGAAGAGAGCAGGAGAGATCGGGGGAGCACAAAGAGGAGATCTCTCGGGCTAGAGACAGGAGAAGGGGTTGGAAGAAGAGAGTTCATGTACAAGGGAGGAGGATAGCACTTGAATAAAGAAAAAGCAAGCAAGCCATGGAGGAAAGAATGGTTTGAGATGGGAAGCCACCGATAGAAACTGCACTGGTAGAGACTGCAAGAGGTTGGTAGAGACTACAAGAGGTAAGTATACTTGAATGTTTGAACGTTTGAGGTGAAACTGATGTTGTTGTGTTGTGCTTGAGAATGAATAAAATGTAGTCGTGTATATTGAGCTTTGCGTGTCATTTATTCGATTCATTAGATCTGTGTACATTACTACATTATCATTGTTTGAATTCTCCGTTATCACCCTCGACTAAACCCTTCGCCATCATTCATCACCACATAGCCAACCAGAATCAACTACCGATCCTCACCCTTGTTTGTTCATTCACTCTGATAGTTGGCATCAGCAATACACAAAAAAAACCCATTCTCCATTTCAATCCCGTAGCATTCCCATTCACCTCAACATCACAATACCATCTCAACCTGCAAACAAAACACACAAGCAAAAAACCAAACCAGAATCACATCCATTCTTCATCATCTATAGGAACCACCCATTGATTCTGTTACAGCCTCGCCCCTGTAATTCAACATCACACAAGACTAGAACCCCATTTCAACAACAAGCGTTCATTCCTGTCCTTGCATTACATTCATCATTAGCTACATCCAATCGGAACAGAGAAATGAAAAAAGGAATTGAGCCGCGTTGACGCGAAGCCGCCGGCGAGTCAGGGTTTCTCGCAGAGGACTCGTGTGCAAATTGGTGCTAGGGTTGAGCCGTGTTGATGCGAGGAAAAGGGAATTGAACTAGAATCTCCAACGGTGTTCCAAGTTCCCGGCAACGGCGCTACGATGGCGATTTGGGTCGCGGTGATCTATGCATTGTCGGCAGTGGCCTTGGACGCTGGAGCAACGGTCGTTCAAGTCGTGCCTGGGAGGAGGGAGAGTGAAGGTCGCGTATCCTAGGCTCTCATCGAGGTCTGTGGTGGCATCGTTGTCGCCAATAGCGTCTTTGGCTGGTTGCAGCGGGGAGATGATCTCTTGGGTTAGATGAGTGCGCGAGAACGAGTCTTTGAGCCGCTGAGAACGAGGGCGACGTCTCCAGCGTCAATAGGTGCCGCCGGTATGCTAGCTGCATGAAGGCGCGGTGGCGTGGTGATGCAATGATGAAGGTGGTGTGTTGGTGGACAGTACCCATGAGGATATTTTTGGGGTCGAGAGTGATAGAGAGGGGGCTTGGCTCTTGTTTTTTCAAGCAACTAGGGTTTAGGTTAAGTTCACCATACCACATCTCATATTGGGCTGATTAGCCCACTTCCCTTCTTACACCGCCACTTTTAATATTCTCACCCTCCCACTCTTGTGTATTAGAATTGAATTTGTTTTCTCCGCGCACTCCTTTTTTATATCTGCACCTCCATTTATTTGAGTTGGGTTGTTTCTGTTTTTTTTTTCGTGCACCCCTGATATTTGTTAGCACCACACCCCCATTTCTGTTTTGGATTCGTTTGTTGTTACTGTGTGCAACCCATGTTCCACTTCACACATCTCTAGTAACTACCTGCTGCACCACCAGGTTTACTAACTCTACTACTCACTTGTGTTTTATTCCTATTTTGGGTTTGTTTTATACTTTACTTGTTGTACCCCACCTTTAATAAACACACCTCATTTACTTCATGTATCTCCCACTAATTACTCATGCATCCCGTATTTTATTTTCCACTTTTATCCTTCTTAAATAATTTCATCCTTTTATTTATTTATCTATTTTTTATTATTCTTTATTTTATTTTATTTATTTAAAAAAAACAAATATATTTGAAAATTATCAAAATTACAAAAATAGGAAAATCTAAAAATTCTTTTTCACTTTACTGTGTCTGTCCGGTCGCTTGCACCGCGTGACACTCATTTTCAAAAATACCAAAAATAGTTTTCTTTCTCTTTTAGTGTTTGTCCGACCGCTTGCGTCGTGTGACACATATTTTCAAGTAATTCAACAAATACAAAAAAAATATAAAATTTCAAAAATATAAAAATATCAACATTTTCAAACAACTATGTTTCTCCTAAGAACTACGTGGTCCTTGATTCTCCACTGTGAGATACGTAGGAGCAAGGCCAGTTCTTGTCAGGTTCACCTCCAAAAATCAAATCATTTTCTTTGTCTTCCATATATCTTTTAAGAACTACGTAACCCCAATTTCTCATTTTGAATGAGAATACGTAGGACCAAGGTCAATCCTTGTCGGGCCCAAAAAATTAAAAATTATTTTTGTTTCTTTTTAGCATCTTTGTCTCTTTATTTTTGGGTAAAATAACATTTTGAAAATCACATAAACTTTGCATATTTAATTAAAGGTACCGCCCTCGGGCGGGCGTTGTAGGGTGCTAAAACCTTCCCTACATGTAACCGACTCCCAGATCCAAAATCTAGTTTTTCGCAAACTTGTCTTATCTTTATGGTTTTTCGTAGTTTTCCAGAATAACTATGGTGGCGACTCCTAAATCTCTTTTTTAAACTCATTTTCTTTCTTTGTTCGCTGTCCCCTCGTGATCTCGGTTGCGACAAAAGGATCAAGCTTTTGTTTTTTCTTCTAAAATACTTTAAATGAATAAATAATTATGATTGTGATTTTAGACACAAACACGCATAAAAAACCAAAGAACATTAAATGAAAATGTCATCACAACATTTGTTTCCTCTCTTCATCAGAAGTCAACTTTGGATTCAAGGGAAAGTAATACCAACATTCTAAACTCCATAACAATGCAATTATTGTTTAATCAAAACATGTGAATAATGAAAACAATTAAAATTTGAATGTAAAGAACATAATGTTGTACTGCAATCTGCTTTAGAGTAAAACAAAATCTTCACCTAAAAAGAAACAACTGAAAGTAAATTTAAGATTTATATGCTAAACAAAAAAAAATAACTTGTCTGATAGCAACAGAAACACCAGAAATAGTTTACTTTTGTAAGGCCCAATTATTCTGCCTTAGCATTTTAAGGGTTGCCTTACAACTGTTGGGCCTAAAGGCTGACCCAAAGGATAAAACCTTTTCCAGTTACCCTAACGTTTCCACTTTCATTCATTCACAGATTTGCAGCCGTCTCCCTCAACTGTACCACTAGAGCTCTGCTAGGGTTAGCTTTCCCGTCTCGAACCAGTCCGCTCAAGACCCAAGTACTACTTTCTGCTCCATGTAAGTAATTCTAAACCTACTGCCCTTACTCCCTAAAGCCCTTCTTCGTATTCCACCGTTTAGGGTTCGGTAATAATCTTATTTTCCTACTGTTCTGTCAGTTTCCAAGGCCATCTCTCGAGTTGCTGTACTCCGTAGTCCCGTGTCGAAGCCTCGTGTAACCATTTCTAGGTACGGGAAGCTAGGGTTCGCCCTTTTTCTTTTGAGTAATATTGGTTGTGCCTCTGTTTTACCGTTTGGTTGTGTTTGATATGTTATATGAACTGGGATACGAGGAATTTGTGCCATTTGTGATCTGTGGAGTGTAAATGCATGAGAGAACAAAGGTGACCTCTGGTTTTCTCGCCCAAGCGAGCTTGTCTCGCCTAAGCGAGATCAACAGAGGCTCGCCCAAGATGTTTCACGCGAGCGGTCGCTCAGGCGAGCCACGTTGCTCCTGAACGAGCGAGCATCTCGCCCAAGCGAGACCTTGCGTGAGCTACTGTTCCCCTTTTTCGAGCCCTCGCCTGAGCGAGACCCTTCAGCCTAAGCGAGGTGCTGTGCGAGGCAGTGCGATGTGTGGATGCTTTCTTGACCTTGTATGAATAATGCTTGCTTGGTTTTAAGTATTGTGTTGAAAGTATGAGATAAATGAGTATGTATGAGTAGTGTAAAGTTATGAGATGTGAATAATGGGTTGGCATGAGTTTATCATTGATTTCAAATGAGATGGTTGGTATTAAAGATGCATGATAATGAGAAGAGTTGGAAATCCTTTATGCATGAAAGGCTTATGATGAGTTGGAATGAGTTGGGCCTGGAACATGAAAGGCGTTGGCTTTCAAGATTGGTATGATGAACATATACATGCATGGTGAATGTTCTTGGCTGTATGATCATGTTTGGTCGATCTTAGTGCATAATTCCTTGGGGTCTCTAGGTGAGACTTTCAGGGTCGTGCTTTAGTGGTCGGGACGTAATTCCATGGCCCCTCTTAGTGGGTGTCCATGGTGGTGCCCCATATGTATAACCAGGTAAGGATTCAAGGTAAGGTTGCATCCTGACACTCTAAGGAGTCAGTTAGTCTCACCTAGAGCGGACTGACTCCTGTGGTGAGAGTAGCAGGAGGCCTGAAATTCTTTAAGGACTAACCTTGTGGTGAGGGAAATTGATTCATTGTTGTCGCAACCGAAATCGCAACGGGACGACAAACCAAAAAAATAAAATTTGTAAAAACAGAGTTTTGGAGTCGCCACCATAGTTATTATAGGAAACTATGGAAAACCATAACAAAAAAAGCAAGGTCTGCGAAAAACCAGAATTTAGGTCCAGGAGTCGATTACACGTGGGGAAGGTATTAGCACCCCCACCACGTCCGTCCTAAGAGAATACCTTTAATTAAATGTGCAAAAGTTATGTGGTTTTTTCAAAATATTTAATTTTCCCTAAAAATATTAATAAAAGATTGTACAAAAAACAACAAAACTATTTTTTTGATTTTTTGGGCCCGACGAGGATTAATCCTCGCTCCTACGTATCTCCATGTCAATGGAGAATCAGGGTTACGTAGTACGTTTTGAAAAAACTATTTGGAAAACTATTTAAAAAATGATTTAATTTGTTTTATAATTTTGAAAACCTTTTTATTTAAATTTTAGTATTATTTTAAAATTGGTGTCATGTAACGCGAGCGGTCGGATAGACACTTGAAATAAATTCTTGTTTTCTAATCTTTTATTTTTTTATCTTTTTAAATCATTTATATATTTTTCATATTTTTTTAAAGTTATTTTAAAATAGTTATGGATGTCATTGCGACATGAGCAACCAAATAGATATAAAGAATAAACAAAGAAAAATGTTTTTTTATTTTTATATCATTTGTATATATTTTTAGAAAAAATAAAAGTCTAAATTGGATGTCATGCGACGCGAGCGGCCGGGCAGACAATAAAGAAATGGGAAAAAAAAATTTATGATAAAAAAAAGAATGAAAATTAAAAAAACTAAATCAAAAGATGAAAGAATTGAGAATGACGTACCTTACAAAAATTTCAATATCTCCTCACCTTTTCTTTTTTCTTTCTTTGCTTCCTCTTCTAATATTTTTGTGTTTTTTTCACAAGAGAGATAAAAATGAGAGGTGCCTATGTGGGTGATAATGAGAGGAAGAGAGAGTGTAGAGAATGTTTTCTTCTTCTTCTTCTTTCTACTTCCTTCAATGTTTTTTTAAGAGATATAAAAAAGGAGGTGTGTATGTGAGAGTGGTGATGGGAACGAATTAGAGAAGTGTAGAGAATTCTTTTTTTCTGGTCATGATAGAGTGCGTATTTATATTCACAACTTGCAATGTCAATGCAATCTCAGCCTTAATTGTAACGAACAATATAAGGAAGGAATTGGTCATGATAGTATCAAATTATGAGTATCAAATCGCAGCAAATTAGAGCACAAAATTAATCCCAATTAATAATATTGATTCTTACCATTTGAAGAAATATTGCTTCTAATTATTATTATATAATTAATTTCTCTATCAGGAACAAAGGTAGAAAATATTTGATTTATTGGGTTCATGAAAATTAATAACAAATTGGGCTCTTCCCTCTTTATTCCTTTTTTTTTCTTTTTTTTCTCTAAAGTTGATGTTTGAAAATCTTTTTGAAGAAAATTTTGTTTCACATTTTTTTTTATTTTCCATTAACTAAAAAACCCTTTTTTTTTATTTTTTTTTTATTTTTTTCGAAAATAAATTTATTCACCCAGACGAAATTGGGTGTTGACAATTGTAACACTGTAACACATAGCTCGGGGGTGAGCAGAGGTATCCACCACAAGTGCAAGCATCCGCTGAATCCGACCAGGTTATATGTATCCGGATGAGTCGAGTCGTGTCTTAGTGTATTGTTTGAAAAGTCATAACATGCTTGGGTGATATGTGTGTATGGTATGGTGAATATATATATTTGATCGTATGGATGAAATCTTTGGTGCTCTAGCTTACCCTACTTTCTTTGTTGTGTGTTCTACTGTGTGGTACTCCCTTTTGCGATGATCATCAACTTGTTGGTGTGAGCAGATGCGAGGAACACCCGTGGGCAACAGGGAGGTGATGGTTCCGCCGCATAGTCCGTGTGGACTGGACTTTAGTTTCTTTTGGGCTTTTCTTTAGGGCTATGGCCCATGTATTTGTTTGTTCTTGGATTTATATACATTTGGTAAAACCGTTATCCTGTTTTTGTTGGCATCGTGGTGTGTCTAGTTTTGTAGGGGTGGCGTTAAGGACCCCAAGACTGCGTTGTTATACTAGTATGCTTCAAGACAACTTAAGGTACATGAGCATAACTATCCCACTCATGACTTGGAGTTGGCAGCCATAGTATTCGGCTTGAAGATCTGGAGACATTATCTGTATGGTGCTTAGTTTTGCGTGTTCAGTGACCACAAGAGCCTCAAGTACTTGTTTGATCAGAAGGAGCTGAACATGAGGCAGAGGAGGTGGATGGAATTGCTAAAGGATTATGACTTCGAGCTCCTATATCATCCTGGGAAGGCAAATGTGGTGGCAGATACCTTGAGTAGGAAGATAGTGCACATTGCACACCTTATGATTAAGGAGGTGGAACTATTGGAGAAGTTCAGAGACATGAGGCTGCAGGTGGAGTTGGGGCCCGAATCCATTAGTTGTAGTACTCTTGCTATATCTAGTGACATTTTGGACTCAGTCAGAGAGAGGCAGTTGTTGGATGCCAGTTTGAACAAGGTCAGAGAACAACTTGGATCAGATGAAGCCAGAGACTTTGCTTTGGGTGATGATGGCATACTGAGGTTCCAAGGTAGAGTATGTATACCTGATGATGCAGGGGTGAAGAAGTTAATCCTTGAGGAAGGACACAAAAGTCGTCTTAGCTTGCATCCTGGCATGACTAAGATGTATCAGGACCTCAAGGAGACCTTCTGGTGGCAGGGGATGAAGAAAGATGTGGCCCTGTTTGTATCAGCCTGTCTGACCTTTTAGAAGGCGAAAGTGAAGCACTAGAGACCCGGTGGGATCCTATAACCCTTAGAGATACCAGTGTGGAAATGAGACAGCATCTCCATGGATTTTTTGACCCATCTGCCACGGACTTTTAGAGGACATGACACCATCTGGGTGATCGTGGATCGACTGACCAAGAGTGCCCACTTCTTGGCGATGAACTTGAGGATGTCCATGGCCAAGTTAGCCTAGTTGTACATTAAGGAGATCATAAGGTTGCATGGAGTACCTTCGAGCATACTTTCTGATAGAGACCCACGATTTACATCCCGGTTCTGGAAAACCTTACAAGAGGCTTTGGGGACCAAGTTGACTATGAGCTCAAACTACCATCCCCAAACCGATGGCCAATCAGAGAGGACCATTCAGTCACTTGAGGACTTACTGCGGACGTGTATATTGGATCACCTGGGGGCTTGGATGAGGTGTTGCCCTTGATCGAGTTTACCTACAACAACAGCTTTCATGCGAGCATTGGCATGGCGCCGTATGAGACTCTTTATAGTAGGAAGTGTAGGACTCCCCTATGTTGGTATCAGGATGGGGAAGCAGTGCTTGTCGGACCAGAGTTGTTGGAACAAACTACGGAGAAATTCAAGATGGTGAGAGATAGGATGCAAGCCTCTTAGAGTAGGCAAAAGGCTTATGCAGATCGTAGAAGGAGACCCTTGGAGTTTGCGGCGGGCGATCATGTGTTCCTGAGGGTGACCTGAACCACTGGTGTGGGAAGGGCTCTCCGCTCGAGGAAGCTCTCTCCTAAGTTCCTTGGTCCATATCAGATCACGAGGAGGATTGGGCCAGTGGCTTACGAGATAGCTTTGCCCCCCTCAGTTGGCGAACCTTCACCCGGTATTTCATGTATCACAACTGAGAAAATATGTTTTCGACCCGTCTCATGTGCTAGAAGTTGAAGATATAAAGATTAGGGAAGACCTCACAGTGGAAGTACCCCCCATCACTTTAGAGGATGGCAAGGTTGAGGAACGCCGAGGAAAGGCCGTTAGTCTTGTTAAAGTCATCTAGGATCGGAGGACGGGTGACTCGACTTGGGAGTTAGAGGAGGACATGAGAAAATCACATCCACATTTGTTTACCTGGTGAGTCTTAATTTTCGAGGTCAAAAATTTTCTTGTTGGGGAGAATGTAACGCCCAATTATTCTGCCTTAGCATTTTAAGGGCTGCCTAACAACTGTTGGGCCTAAAGGTTGGCCCAAAGGATAAAACCTTTTCCAGTTACCCTAACGTTTCCACTTTCATTCATTCACAGATTTGCAGCTGTCTCCCTCAACTGTACCACTAGAGCTCTGCTAGGGTTAGCTTTCCCGTCTCGAACCAGTCCGCTCAAGGCTCAAGTACTACTTTCTGCTCCATGTAAGTAATTCTAAACCTACTGCCCTTACTCCCTAAAGCCCTTCTTCGTATTCCACCGTTTAGGGTTCAGTAATAATCTTATTTTCCTACTGTTCTACAAGTTTCCAAGGCCGTCTCTCGAGCTGTTGTGCTCCGTAGTCCCGTGTCGAAGCCTCGTGTAACCCTTTCCAGGTAAGGGAAGCTAGGGTTCACCCTTTTTTCTTTTGAGTAATATTGATTGTGCCTCTGTTTTACCGTTTGGTTATGTTTGATATGTTATATGAACTGGGATACGAGGAATTTGTGCCATTTATGATCTGTGGAGTGTAAATGCACGAGAGAACAGAGATAAGCTCTGGTTTTCTCAAATTTGATAACGCTGTCATTGACGCGATCAAATTAATACTACTAAACTATAGCAACTTCAGTATTGCTAAGATAGTAGTCAAGAAAATAGAAAGGGTAAAGTAACCCTAAGTCGTCTCCAAACGAACACGGAATTGATTTTTAACAAGTTAGTTCTTATAAAATCTATACAAAACGGTTAGTCAAATAAAATAATAAAATTATTGGAAGATTAAGATAAAGGAAAGATAAAAAAAGATAAAAACAATAGTAAAGAAAATAGATTGATTCCATTGCTTTTTCAAAATAGATTCATCATCGGTTATCTAAAGATTATTGCTCAATTAATTATTGTTGTAAATTTACAAATTAATCAATGTAAAGTCTCAATTAATTTGTTGGCGTTCTCACTTTTAACCAAAGTACAGTCTCAATTAAAAGTGAGAACTTTTAGATTATCCATAGTAAATTCAACCAAAGTACAGTCTCAATCAACTTTACTATAACTAATCATGTCTATTCTTTTATCTCCTCACCAAATAAAAAAGCTTAATTAATCAAAGTAAAGTCTCAATTAAGTGTATTTAGAGTAAATACCTTTAACCAAAGTAAAGTCTCAATTATTGGTAAAAACTCCTTTAATCATATGAAAGTTTCTAAATAAAATCAAAGTAAAGTCTCAATTCAATTTAAAAACCCTTGGACTCGTATGACCAACATGCATATAGATTTAAAATCATTACTTCTTACATGATTCAAAGATAAAAGACATAGATGAATTAAAATCTCAACAATAATAAAAAGAACAAAGAAATTAATTGATCTAACCTCAGAATCCAATTAAGAAATTACAATGGAATCAACCCAAGAAGTTTAGAACTCCATGAATGCAAAATAAAAATAGAAGAATAGAGACAAGAAAAGAGAGAGAAAGGAAACGAAATTAGGCACCCCTAAGGGTTCCAAAACTCCGAAGTCCCGAGCTTGTCTTTTTTCTGCTTCTCCCTTGGTCTCTTTATATAGGAATTGGACTGGGCTTTTCTGTTGCTAAAATCTCTCAAATATCTTTTAAAATAAAGATAAAGATAAATATTTAAAAATATTTGGAGAGATATAGACTATTTGACAAATATAATTGGTTGATAATATCAATATCAAATATAATTAAATTAATTAATTAATTAAAGATATATGATAAATTATCACCAATTAGTATTTGTATTAATTTTCCAAATCAACCCTTTGCAATCTCCTTAAATTATCTTCTAAAGAATCCAATATCTTCAAGATATATTTGTTTGTTATGGAACTAAAAAGATTCAAGAAGATCTTGTCATATTTGAAAAGATTTGGTAGTTATTATCTTTTAATATTTTATGATATAATTAAATAAGATAATTATTTAAAAATATCAAATAAAATATCTAAAGATATATTTTCCCAAATTATGTTCTATCATAAAGATAAAGAAAACCGCAAGGTCCAATTTTTCTTTCCTCTCTTCTTGGTTTAGCCAAACTTCTTCACTTTTTCAAGCTTTTCTTGTCGTCTTCATGCAATGCTTGGCTTGGATTTTTGTGCTTTTGATAATTTCTTATTCTTGGATTTATCTTTAAGGTGTCATGAAGCTTTAATCAATTTATTTCCACACCTCCATGAGCTCAACTTAGCTACAGCTGCATTAACACACTTCAAAATATCCAAAGAACATTTATGCAACTAAAAAGCTATTTTTAACATGTTTTTGTATCTCATGCTCAATAATCCCAATAATAGGAAATCCCAATTAAATCAATCTTTAAGCACACAAATTCAATTAAATACCCAGAATTAAACATTAAATGAGGGCAAAAATACGCACTCATCATACCCACACACTTATCCTTTTGCACTCCTTGGCAAAATTGAGTAATTTCAAAACTTGTTCTGAGGTATTTTATTTCACATCAACACTGGATCAAAGCAATGAACATCATTGGAGACAAATCAATCTTCTAGAAATCAATTATCATGTATATACAAACAGAAAGATTCTATTTTTCACACATGAGTTAATCTTTTGAATTCACAAGACAATCAATTATGAAAGAAAGTACTCAAGTTAAATGTGTATTTTCTCACCAAAATTCGCTCAAGTGTTTTGGCTTGTGTTTTCACTCAAAATACTCATGCAAGTAACCACTTGTAATACTTAACAAGACTCTAATATTCACAAACTTTCAAAAAACATGCATTAAAAGATCATGAGGACTCTTTTACAGGTTATAATGGGGCCAAGGCAAAGGTAGGAAAAATTTTAGGATTTTTGGGTTTTTGAAATTTAAATATAGATAGAATAATGGATCATAATTTCAAAAACAACTCTTTTGTGTTTATTGCTTGTTGCTCTCTCTCTCTCTCTTTTTTAGAAAGCAATTATTATTTTTTTTTCATTTCAGCACTTTTTCATCAACAATTTTTCCTTTTGCCATTTTTTTTAATTTGTGGGTGAGGTACTCAGCCACACACTTTATTCCTCAACAATTCCTGAACACAATCCATTAGCTCCTTCTTTCTTCCTAAGGTAAAACATGGTCTTTTTCTTTTCAATGTTTATGCAATAGGCTTAAAACAAGAAAAAGAGGTTTAAAGCTCAAAGGGGCTACCAATGGATTAATATCAAGGTGGGCTTATTTGGCCAAGTAGCTAAAAATAAGAAATGCCTCAATCATATCAAATCATGCATATTCACCTAAGTTGCAAAACAAAACAATCAAGCTAAATATTTGAGTATAAACAAACATGAGCAAGTCACTCAAGAAAAAATAGGAATGGTACATGGCAGTCCATCCTTTGCATTAAGGCTCAAGACTCACAAGATCATATTCTTTCACAAAAGATTTAATCAAGAAATTCTCAAATCAACTCAATTAGCAAATCATAGAAACAATTCACTCATATCAACATGACTTTTATTTTTCCAGAATTATGATCATCCCAATTATTGAATCAAATCCTAAAAATCCAATGTCAATATGTTTTATTGAAAACAGGGAAATATTTTTGGTGGATTTCTTAAGAGACATATTGTTTAAAAGTTCCACTTAGTAAAACGTTAATACTTTCACAATTTTCTCAAAAAGAAATCACAATTTTTTTTTCTTTTTAAATGAAAACAAAAACAAAAAATTGAAAAACAGAAAAAAGAAAAATTCTAAATATAGTTTGTTTCCCCCATACTTATTTCAAAAAAAAATGTCCTTGATGGACTTATTTTGGGGAGGAAACGAAAAATCTTGTGACTATTGGCTCAATCTGGCCATATGTCAAAATTTATTTTCTTTAATTTTATAAAGTACAAGTCAGCTTGTACAATTTTATTAAAGAAAAAAAAAACACATATTTTTGAAATTTTTTTAATATTTTTAAAATTAAAAACAGAAACAAAAAACAAACATGCATGCAAATTAACTTTTCTATCAACAATGATTTCAAAAGAATTTGAATATAAGCTTTTTATCCGTTGTAGCAACCTTTCTTCTTTTTTTGCAGCCATGTCAACAAAGATAACCACTGAAAACTTATTTGTATCATTTACATCAACAAACTTGATGTGCGGAGTGTGTGGCTTCAACTCAACTTGAGCATCATCAGGTGCATTCGGATGGTTAATCGGATCATCAGTAATCCTTGTAATCTCATCTTGTGAGCACAATTTTTCACCTGGTGTTGTTGACTCTACTGCTTCATCATTAACCAAGTCAGTTGCAATAGTAGATGCTTCAGCTGCATCTTTGAATATTGTTTTCTCTTCAACTGCACTTGGTTCCTCTATTGTATTGTTCTCACAACTTTGCTCTTGAAAATGATCATTTGTACTCATATCCTCATCAACGGGTATAATTTTATATTCACATTGAGCAGCATCAACATATCCATCAGTAGATATGTTTGTGTGAGAATCTTTAATTTCTTCATCAGCAACATCTTTAGCAAAATTGATATGTCCATCAGTAGACATATTACTTTGAGCATCATTATATCCATCAGTAGATATATCAATGTGATGTGATTCCGCTATTGGTTTTTCAGACTGACTCTACAAGCTTTGTGTGGCGGCATTCATCATCTGTTTATGATCTGTCTGATTCATCTTCATCATTTCAGTCATCATTTTCATCATATCTTCCAAAGTGACCTTTCTCACTGCATCATTCATTAGCTGACTCAAATCTTCAGACATTTGTTCAGCTCTGATGGCCAACTTCAGAAGCACATTTTTGATTTCATGACGAAGTGCATTAAAATCTAGATTTTCAGGAAATCTTTGATGGGGTTGAGGGGTGGTATTAACAGTTACAAGTAATTCTATGAAGTTGTTCTTACTTGCATCCCTCAACATATCATACAATATTTGCTTATTTTCGTACCACTCTTGCTCAATATTTCTGCATCTTTGATCAACTCGCAACCTTTCATGCATAGACTCTAATTTCTCTATAACTTCACCCATTAATATCATAACTTCCCTATAGGATGGTCCATTGGTTGCTTCAAATTGCTGTGGTGGTACATATTGTTGTTGAAAACTATTTGGAACATATAGTTGCTGAGGTGGACACTCAGAATATGGTTGTTGCTCATATCCCAAAAAAGATGATCTAGGATATAGATCATTAAATTGTCGTAAAGTTAACCCACTTATATCAGGTGCAGAAGTATGTGTGACAATTTGTTGTTGAAAATCATGTGGTTATTGTGGATAACAATTGTAATCCATTTGAAAACTACAATGTTGATTATTTTCATATGAAAAATTATTTTGCCTTTTTGAAAGAGGTTTTCTGAAAAGAAATAAGTTGAAACCTTGATGAGTAGACTTCCAGGAAGGAGAACAACTTAAGTACCTTGTCTTTCCTTAGCCAAAGTGTTTCCCAACTAGTTAGAACAAAAACTATGCTTTAAAAAAATAAAATAAAATAACTAAAGAATATAAAAAATTTGTTAGAACAAAAAATTTGAGATAAAAAAAATGTTAGTGATAAACAAAAAAAATAAAATCAAAAGAAAAAAATAAAAATAATAATAAAAATAAAAATAAAAAATCAAATCAAATCAAAAGAATAAAAATAAAAATAAGAACTAAAATGATAAAAATTCTAACCGTGTTCCCCAACAACGGCGCCAAATTTGATAACGTTGTCGTTGACGTGATCAAATTAATACTACTAAACTATAGCAACTTCAGTATTGCTAAGATAGTAGTCAAGAAAATAGAAAGGGTAAAGTAACCCTAAGTCGTCTCCCAACGAACACGAAATTGATTTTTAACAAGTTAGTTCTTATAAAATCTATACAAAACGGTTAGTCAAATAAAATAATAAAATTATGGGAAGATTAAGATAAAGGAAAGATAAAAAAAGATAAAAACAATAGTAAAGAAAATAGATTGATTCCATTGCTTTTTCAAAATAGATTCATCATCGGTTATCTAAAGATTATTGCTCAATTAATTATTGTTGTAAATTTACAAATTAATCAATGTAAAGTCTCAATTAATTTGTTGGCGTTCTCACTTTTAACCAAAGTACAGTCTCAATTAAAAGTGAGAACTTTTAGATTATCCATAGTAAATTCAACCAAAGTACAGTCTCAATCAACTTTACTATAATTAATCATGTCTATTCTTTTATCTCCTCACCAAATAAAAAAGCTTAATTAATCAAAGTAAAGTCTCAATTAATTGTATTTAGAGTAAATACCTTTAACCAAAGTAAAGACTCAATTATTGGTAAAAACTCATTTAATCATATGAAAGTTTCTAAATAAAATCAAAGTAAAGTCTCAATTCAATTTAAAAACCCTTGGACTCATATGACCAACATGAATATAGATTTAAAATCATTACTTCTTACGTGATTCAAAGATAAAAGACATACATGAATTAAAACCTCAACAATAATAAAAAGAACAAAGAAATTAATTTATCTAACCTCAGAATCCAATTAAGAAATTACAATGGAATAAACCCAAGAAGTTTAGAACTCCATGAATGCAAAATAAAAATAGAAGAATAGAGATAAGAAAAGAGAGAGAAAGGAAACGAAATTAGGCACCCCTAAGAGTTCCAAAACTCCGAAGTCCCGAGCTTGTCTTTTTTCTGCTTCTCCCTTGGTCTCTTTATATAGGAATTGGACTGGGCTTTTCTGTTGCTAAAATCTCTCAAATATCTTTTAAAATAAAGATAAAGATAAATATTTAAAAATATTTGGAGAGATATAGACTATTTGACAAATATAATTGGTTGATAATATCAATATCTAATATAATTAAATTAATTAATTAATTAAAGATATATGATAAATTATCACCAATTAGTATTTGTATTAATTTTCCAAATCAACCCTTTGCAATCTCCTTAAATTATCTTCTAAATAATCCAATATCTTCAAGATATATTTGTTTGTTGTGGAACTAAAAAGATTCAAGAATATCTTGTCATATTTAAAAAGATTTGGTAGTTATTATCTTTTAATATTTTATGATATAATTAAATAAGATAATTATTTAAAAATATTAAATAAAATATCTAAAGATATATTTTCCCAAATTATGTTCTATCATAAAGATAAAGAAAACCGCAAGGTCGAATTTTTCTTTCCTCTCTTCTTTGTTTAGCCAAACTTCTTCACTTTTTCAAGCTTTTCTTGTCGTCTTCATGCAATGTTTGGCTTGGATTTTTGTGCTTTTGATAATTTCTTATTCTTGGATTTATCTTTAAGGTGTCATGAAGCTTTAATCAATTTATTTCCATTACTCCATGAGCTCAACTTAGCTGCAGCTGCACTAACACACTTCAAAATATCCAAAGAACATTTATGCAACTAAAAAGCTATTTTTAACATGTTTTTGTATCTCATGCTCAATAATCCCAATAATAGGAAATCCCAATTAAATCAATCTTTAAGCACACAAATTCAATTAAATACCCAGAATTAAACATTAAATGAGGGCAAAAATACGCACTCATCATCGCCCAAGCGAGCTTGTCTCGCCTAGGCGAGAACAATAGAGGCTCGCCCAAGATGTTTCACGTGAGCGGTCGCTCAGGCGACCCACGTTGCTCCTGAGCGAGCGAGCATCTCGCCCAAGCGAGAGGGGTCTCGCCTAAGCGAGACCTCGCATGAGCTATTGTTCCCTTTTTTCGAGCCCTCACCTAGACGAAGGGGGCTCGCCTGAGCGAGACCCTTCAGCCTGAGCGAGGTGCTGGGCGAGGCAGTGTGATGTGTGAATGCTTTCTTGACCTTGTATGAATAATGCTTTCTTGGTTTTAAGTATTGTGTTGAAAGTATGAGATAAATGAGTATGTATGAGTAGTGTAAAGTTATGAGATGTGAATAATGGGTTGGCATGAGTTTAGCATTGATTTCTAATGAGATGGTTGGTATTAAAGAGGCATGATAATGAGAAGAGTTGGAAATCCTTTATGCATGAGAGGCTTATGATGAGTTGGAATGAGTTGGGCCTGGAACATGAAAGGCGTTGGCTTTCAAGATTGGTATCATAAACGTATACATGCATGGTGAATGTTCTTGGCTGTATGATCATGTTTGGTCTGTGTCAGTGCATAATTCCTTGGGGTCTCTAGGTGAGACTTTCAGGGTCGCACTTCAGTGGTCGGGACGTAATTCCATGGCCCCTGTTAGTGGGTGTCCCTGGTGGTGCCCCATCTGTATAACCAGGTAAGGATTCAAGGTAAGGTTGCATCCTGACACTCTAAGGAGTCAGTTAGTCTCACCTAGAGCGGACTGACTCCTGTGGTGAGAGTAGTAGGAGGCCTGAAATTCTCTAAGGGCTAACCTTGTGGTGAGGGAAATTGATTCATTGTAATACTATAACACATAGCTCGGGGGTGAGCAGCTCGGGGGTGAGCAGAGGTATCCACCACAAGTGCAAGCATCCGCTGAATCTGACCAGGTTATATGTATCCGGATGAGTCGAGTCGTGTCTTAGTGTATTGTTTGAAAAGTCATAACATGCTTGGGTGATATGTGTGTATGGTATGGTGAATATATATATTTGATCGTATGGATGAAATCTTTGGTGCTCTAGCTTACCCTACTTTCTTTGTTGTGTGTTCTGCTATGTGGTACTCCCTTTTGCGATGATCATCAACTTGTTGGTGTGAGCAGATGCGAGAAACACCCGTGGGCAACAGGGAGGTGATGGTTCCGACGCATAGTCCGCGTGGACTGGACTTTAGTTTCTTTTGGGCTTTTCTTTAGGGCTATGACCCATGTATTTGTTTGTTCTTCGATTTATATACATTTGGTAAAACCGTTATCATGTTTCTGTTGACATCATGGTGTGCCTAGTTTTGTAGGGATGGCGTTAAGGACCCCAAGACTGCGTTGTTATACTATTTGGCGTTTCTTTTAATTACGGATATTAATTAAATGGGACGTTACAACTTTGATAATAAGCATTTTATGTTTTAACTTATGTAGAGGTGGATTACGTACTCATGTGCTTTATGCAATTTTTTTAGTTTCCATTTTCACAAAAACTAAGACCATTTTAAACTTTCTTCAATTTGGTTTCTCATTTCATTTGTTCTAAAAATTTCTTCAAAATTAATACAATTACTTCTCATCTAATACAATAACATCAACATTCAGATGTTAAAACAAAGCTGTAAATACCAATCCCACTTCATGTTTGTTATTTTTATTTTATTCTCTTGAGTGCAGATACAAATGAGGAAAGCCAAGAAATCAACAACTATCACCCATGCATGTGAAAACCAAATTAAATTGAGCACAATGAAAGATTAACATAATGAATTGAAAAAAAATTAAAATTATATCTTTGAATCAACAATACAACAATAAAAATAATCAATACAACATCGACTATGTAAAATAAAACACAAAACTTTTACCAATAGCAAAATAAAAATAATAAAGAACTTTAATCAGTGAAATACACCATAAAAAACACATAACAATGCATATAGAGCGGGAAAAAAAATCATAGCTTTTACCATCTATTGTTCAATAAGTAGCTATGCACCAAGATCTTAAACACATAGAAAAATCAGAAAATCAAAGAACAATAATGGAAGAAGATAAAAAAAAAATCAAATTATGCAGACATGTCCTTGGAGCTGAAACTATTGAAGGTATTTAATAGCTTGATCAATTATGTAGACTCAATTATATTGAAGGTATTCCATTATCAATTTAATTCACCTATGGACTCTGCTTTTGAGTTTTCTTACCTCTAAAATTTGGTTAGCATTATCAACTACTCCTCGGACCCTGCTTATGTCAGTGCCATATTCAAAACTAATTGACATCATTTGCTTATCAGTTAATTTGGCCACCGTTTGTGCGTCAAATTCTGAAAATGCAGCTCTGTCACATAATTTAAAAATATCAGTTTCCTCCACCAAAAAAAAGTTCATGAAAATTATTAATATGAATGCCTTTCAACAGAAATCAACTTGAAATCTTGGCGTTTCTTCAAACTTGAGGTCTAATCAGATCAAACTTGAGCACCGTTTAAGACTAAAAACTCAAATAACATGTTGTCGGTCATCATTGTCAATTTCTGCATATTTTTGTGATGTGTTTGAGACAGAAAACGAAAGAAGTAGTGGCTTACTTGTCATCATGGAACCCCCCATTCGTTGTCGTGTCAATGGAAAATTTAAGAAATCTATGCATATAAGCTTTTAGTAAAGACGGATAATATGTGGTTCTCTGTCACTTTTCTTTATCTAGTTTGGATAGTTTTCTCTAGTATAACTTATATAACAATTTTTTTTTTAATTTAAAATACTTTTTAAAAATTATGTAAAAACACTTCTATGCAAAATATATAAGCTAATTTTGATTTATAAAAATGACTCGTCCAGAGATAATTTAGTGCTCCACCTTTTCCTTGTATTATTTACACAAAAGTATTTAAATTAACCAATAACAAAGTATGTTTTAAAAAGTAATTAAAAAATGTGTTATTAGTATTTTTCTTTATGTTATCATTCAACCAACATTGATCATCACTTAGAGTAATGATTGAGAGTAACATTTTTTTAACAATGGGAATATGTGAATGATAATATAAAAAAAAATCAAGTCAACTTTCTTTCCCTCTATTTTTGTTTTTTTTTTGCCTTTTCTCTATAAACCTCTTATGCTTATTTATTGGTTTCAGCCTGACTGGTTGAAAAATTCCTAATTGAAGAATAATATTTTTTTCTACCTGGGAGGAGATGATTCACTGCAACAACTTTCAAAGAATTCCACCATACAGTCTCAGGGTGGGTCGAAGAATGCCACCTGAAAATTGCACATCACTCATTCACATTTTCCGGGAAAATCTCTCGAAGACATCATTAGAATGCATAAAGAAGATGTTTTTTTTAAGTAATAGGTAGAAAGAACATCATTCTCACTATGGTTTATTCTTTTAAGATAAAGTCATAAAAACTTAAACATTAAGACTCCTTGAAAAAATATCATCAACATCTGATACAGTATTTCAGTGGATAAAGCATATCCTACACTAACTGGTTCAGTATGGTTCAGTAATCCCCCATTCGTCGTCGTGATAAGCAATATGAGAAAAATTAACCAAAAAATCATCACTAAACATTAGGGTATCTTCTTCGACCTTGCATTCTGTATATGAATTTCCAAAACTACAAATTAGGTAAAGAAATGTGAAATTATAAGAAATAAAATACCATGGAAAGCTCTTCGTCCTTCTGTTTGATAGCGTGATGTTCGGTGAAGGCATTCAGGCACCCAAAAAGAACAACGTAAATCAAGAACAAAAGAACATAAAAGCAGTAAACGGTGAAAGCATAACCAAAACTTGATTTTTGTACTTGACTTTTCTTGTCTTCTTTGTTAGTAAAGGCATAACCAAAAAATAAACAAAAACGAAGTTGTGATAACAAACTGTGAAATGATGGAAAACAACATTTAGGATTTAAAATTCTAAAAGGTTTGAGTTGGGTATTTGAGAGATGAAATCCTAAAATACAGTATACACATTTCGTAGAGGGTTGCGTTGATGATCGGGAAGTAAGAAAAGATTCATAAGAAGGGTAGGGTTTCAGTGATGAATATGGAGAGTAGGATTCGAAAGTTGAGAGAAAAGTGAGACAGCAGAGGGTGAGAGAAAAGTGAGACAGCAGAGGGTGAGAGAAAAGTTGAGAGTGGGGCGGCAGAGAGTGAGAGAAGAGTTGAGAGTGAAAGAATTAGGGTTGTAGCATAGGATATGAATTTTTGTTCTTGAATTTAAAGCACAATGAGGAAATGACACGTGTAAGAGCCACACATTGCCACTTATCAAAAAAATATAGTGTTTAAACTTTCTACTTTTAGGTAATTTTATGTGTTTAAACTTTCATTTGTATTATATATATATATATATATATATATATATATATATATATATATATATATATATAAACCTACGATGTACCGATACTTCAACTTGGGTCACGTATTTGTGTCTGATATGTATTTGTGTCCAATACTTTAGGATACTTTATCGATACTTAGTGAAGTAGTGAAATATTTTGTTTAATAATAATTTAGATTTGTATGTGATTTGGATAAGATTTTTCTCAATATTTGTTTCCGCACAAAATTTAAATTCAAAATCAAGCAACATTACATTTGAGACCAAATCTTTTGGGACATGTCCCATTACCTTAATGCCCCACTAAGGTTACAAGCTAACGCTATATAGCTAGACAATCCTCATAGACTGTCAGATGTTTATAAAGAATAAGATCCTCCGTTAACTGTCTGATGTAGGACTTGAAAAGGAAAGACTGTGATGATTGAAAAAGTAATAACTCCATTCTTTCACCTCCTGCACAAATCAGCTCTACTAAATACAAGAAAAAACCTTCAATCCACACTCTCAATAATTCATGAAATCTATAAAATTTTGACAAAAAAAATTATGAAAATCTCAACTCGAATCTGGCTCTTTGGACCAACTCGATCATCTTGACAATGTTTTGTTCCATAAAACTATAGAAGAAAAAAGTGTGTAACCAATCAGAATAATTTTCAGAAACTACTAGATTATGCACGGGTCTTTGATTTTTTTTTTATTTAGACAAGATATTTATATAATTATTTAATGAATTAATATTTGATTGTTAGGTAACCTTGTTATTTAATTATTATTTTAGTATGGATTTATTGTGTAAAAGTTTATTTGTGAGGTTATACATAGTGTGTAAAAACATTTTCCAAGACCTATTGTGAAATTTTAAATATAATACTTAAGTTAAGAATTACATGATATGATAAAGTTAAAATTTTTGAATTTTGTGTATATTTTTATAATAATAATCATTTAACTAAAAAATAAGTAGTATTTTTTATTATTAATTTCTTAAAATTAATGTAGTAGATCATATTGATCTTAGTAGTCATTTACAGTACTTTGTTCATTTATTTTTTATTAATAAGAATAACATTAATTGATGAGAAGGTAGAAGTTGAAGTGTTTAAATATGTTAGTATTTAGAATATTTTTAATTAGTTATTATTGTATGGTTAAAATTGAGTTATTATTATTTAGTTATTATTGTTTAGTAGACCAACATTAGATAAAAAATGTGTTTGCTAAGGTATTATTGCACGGGTGGATTTTTCCTGTTTTCTTTTAAACTTAGATTAAGAAAAATATTATAATTATAATTAATTTTAAACAAATAATTTATTTATGTAATTATGTTTAAGTGTTATAATGGTTTATAATTATATTTATATATATATATAATATTTAAAAAATGATAATAATTTTTTATTATACTAATAATAAGTCTACTATTAATATTAATAATACCAATATTAAAACATTGTTCTATGATTAAAATTTATAATTAAATTTTTGAATTATATATTATATTAAAATGAAATGTATATGCACGAATCATTGTTAAAATAAAATGTAGAAATATTATGCATTATGAATCTCGTACAAAATAAAAATACAAAACCATTACAATTTTTAACAGAAACATAGACATAAAAACTTAAACTAATATTTAAAACGAATTAGTTATATAGAAAGATTACTCAAAAAAAAGAATATATATATATATATATATATATATATATATATATATATATAAAAGATTTAGAATAACATGAAATCTGTGTACACGGACTATATCTAAAATAAGATGTAGGCATATTATAGGTTATGGATCCCGTACAAAACAACAACAATATTAATATTAATAATAATAATAATAATAATAATAATAATAATACAAAATATTAACAATAATATTAATAATAAAAATAATAATACTAAATATTTAATAATATTATTAATAATAATATTAATATTAATTCAAATAATAATAATAATAACAATAATGGTAGTAGAATAATGTAGCAATATTGTAGATCATTGATCCCATACATGATGATTATAATAATAATAATAATTATGAAAATAATAATAATAATAATAATAATAATAATAATAATAGTAATATTAAAAATAATAACAATAAATATTTATTAATACTAATCATATTAATAATAATAACATTAATATATTATTAGTTAGGTGTAGTAAAATATTATCGTTGTATAATTAAATTTTATATTTAAACTTTGAGTTATATATGAAATTGGAAGGATAAAATGTTAGTATATTATACATTATGGATCTCGTATAAATCAAGAATATAAGACAAAATTTTTGATAATTTATTAATAGAAATATAAATATTAAATCAATATTTAAAATAAATTGGTCATATGATATCATAAAATATGAGGTTAATATATATATATATATATATATATATATATATATATATATATATATATATATATATATATATATATATATATATATATATATATATCTATAACTATATATAAAGGGGATTCCCTCTTTTGTGTCCACATTTCATAATTCCAACTTTACCCTTTATAATTTAATTATTTATTAAATTTTTAAAAATTAATGGTTATTTGTATAAGTTTTTATAAAATTATTTACTTATCTCCTTTTTCTTTTTTTCTCTTACTATTCATCAACAGTTATTTTTCTCTTATTTTCTCCGTACATTTTATTTTATTTTTTATAAATATACTTTTATTTTATTTATTAACTTAATAACATTACAACATCATCAATTATTAATATAATTCAAAAAAATGTGTACACACAGGCGCGATAGCGCCTGTGTTTACACTAGTATATATATAATATGCAAGACAATGTGAAATTTAATTTCCATTAAAAAGGTTAAAATTTAGAATAATATGAAATGCATATACAGATTGTTTCTAAAATCAAATATAGAAATATTATGCATTATGAATTCCGTATATAATAATAATAATAATAATAATAATAATAATAATAATAATAATAATAATAATAATAATAGTGTACACATATTGTAGATTATGAATCTGTACAAAATAATAATAATAATAATAATAATAATATTATGAAAAAACATAAATAATTATTCACGGATATCTTTTGCAACAAAATAATTAAAAATAATAATATTATTTTATACTAACATTTTAAATAAAAATAACAAAGTGTAATAAATCTTTCCAATTTTCAATAAATATAAATTCAACTTCCAATTAGTAATAAAATATTAATATTAATAAATCAATAGATAAAGAAATAGAATATAAATATTGATTATATTTATAATAACAAACAATATTAGTAAAAATAACACTAATAATCGAAGAAAAATATTAAAATAAAAGATAATTATTGAATATAAATATAAAATCAATGATAAATATATTGCAAATTAAGGAAGAAAATGTAAATTGAATTCTTGATTTTTTATATACGCATGTTATTTTTAAAATCAAATATAGACATATTATATGTTATATTATGTATTATGAATCCTATACAAAACAACATAACCAATAATATAATAATAATAATAATAATAATAATAGAATCACAATAACATTTAAATAATATTAAATATTTGTTAATCCTAATAATATTAATAGTACTATAATAATAATAATAATAATAATAATAATAATAATACAACGGTATAAGCATATTGTGGTTGACATTAATATAATAGTGTATATATAATGTAGATTATAGATGTAGGGCCCACTTTATTTTCTGCTTTTAATTAAAAGGATGCCCCAAATTAGTTGGGCCTAGGACTGGCCCAAAGGGGATCCAAGAACCCTAAACTGCCCTAACCCTAACCACTATGCTCATCTTCGTAAAACAGAACTCTTACTTTCTCTTTGAGCAGTTGCGAAGCTCTGCTAGGGTTGAACCACTATTTCTCATCAAGTGAGCCTAGACCAGTTTTCTACTCTTCGTAAGTCAGCTTCCAACTCATGCTCTTACTCCATTCTGTTCATTCTTCGTAATTCCAACTAGGGTTGTCTTAATGATCTCGTTTTGAGCTCGTTTCACTGTTTTCCAGCCCTCTAAGCTATTCCTTGAGCTACTATTCATCACGGTCCGGGTGTCGAAGTCCTCTACTAACCCCTTTCCAGGTAAGGGAAGCTAGGGTTTATGTTTTTAAAGTTATTTTTGCTGATTCTTGGTCTGTTGTATGGTTGTGATGCTTGAATGAGGTTGTTGGTCGAATAAAAATGTATGGTGTGCAAGTATGTTTGATTGATGTGGCGCTACTATTTTTCTACACTGCACACTATTCGTAAAATGACGATTTCTACTACGTTAACCGTTGGCTCGAGCTGAAATTTTAACAGCTGATCCTTAACACATAGCTTTTGACTTTGACCGGTCCGATCGTGAATCAGAGCTCTGTAGTGAGAGCAGTGTTTATCGCAAGAACACTGTAGTTTGGTTGTTTCTCTGATCTTGAATGGTTATTATTGGCTTGAATCTAATTGTTATATTAAAAGCATGTGATAAATGATCATGCATGTGATAAATGATCATGCATGAGTGATGTGATTCATGGATTATGGATGATGGGTTTGGGATAAATCTTGGCTTGCGATTTCAATGAAATGGTTGGTTATATATGTGGTCATGAATTCGGTATGAACAATAATGTTACATTGATGGCATGGTATTGGTATGAGGTGAAGTTCTATATCCCTGAATTGGGAAGAATGTGATGGTATGAAATCAACATGGAATATGAATGAGGATGGGTTACAAAGGATGGCGTGAGGTGTTAAATGCATGATCAATATTATCTGTTTGTTTGGAATGTGATTGGTATGTTGTTAGTACGTAAATCCACGAGTCTCTAGGTGAGACTTCCTGGTGGTGCTTCAATGGTCGGGACGTAATTCCATGGCCCTTGTTAGTGGGAGTCCATGGTGGTGCCCCATCTATATGGTCTGGTAAGGATTCAAGGTAAGGTTGCATCCTAACACTCTAAGGAGTCAGTTAGTCTCACTTAGAGCGGACTGACTCCTGTGGTGAGAGTAGTAGGAGACCTGAAACTCATTAAGGCCTAACCTTATGTGTGAGGGAATTGATTCATTGTAACACTTGTAACACATAGCTCGGGGGTGAGCAGAGGTATCCACCACAAGTGCAAGCATCCATTGAATCCGACCTGATTATATGTAATCCGGATGAGTCGAGTTTGAGTCTAGTGTATTGCTTGAGAAGTCATAACATGATTGGTTGATGAATACTGTTTTGGATTGTGTAATAGCATGTGACTGCTTGATAAATTGTTTCTACTCTAGCTTACCCTGTTTGCTTGTTTGGTTGTCTTGTGTGTGGTCCTTCTGCTTTTGCGATGATCATCAATTCATTGATGTGAGCAGATGCGAGAGGCACTCTTGGTCAACAGGGAAGAGATGATTCCGCTGCATAGTCTACCTGATCTAGACTTCATGTTTTATTTGGGCTTTTCTTTAGGGCTATGGCCCATGTACGCTTTGCTCTTTAGTATTCTATTAATTTTCGTTAAGTCCTTAAATTCTTGGTTGTATTTGGCATCATGGTGTGCCTTAGTTTCTCCTAGCATTTTTGGATATTGTAAGGAGTAATGTTTATACTCCAGGACTTGTCTCTAAATTTCTATCTGTGTGGCATTTCATTTAAATTAAAGTTATTATTTAAATGGGGTGTTACATTAATGGTATCAGAGCAGTTCGTCCTTAGGATGACCTGAGTTTGTGGGTTTGTTCATTCCTCGCAGGCATGAGTAGTCATGTCTAGTCGAGTGTGTCAGTAAAACCAAAAGTTTTAAGAACAGAAAAACGCCTTGATAAAGTAATGAGGGTGCACACTCATGACTAAATCAAAGGTTGTTTTTCCTTTCTTAATCCCAATGGTTTGGAGAAGGAAGGGTGACAGACGAAAGGTTTGGATGTCTGTAGATGATGGAGTGTTGCCTTTTATGTTCTAGTTTTTCCTGTTACGCCCCTGTGTTTTGTGTCTCGTGTCTATAGCGATGAGGGAAACTTGACCTACTCATCCTTACAAGGATTTGTAGGGTGTATGAGACAATCTCTTGTCTCAAAGATGTGAATATGTAGAAGGTTGTATATCGATAGGTGATGAAAGTTAAGTCTTGGTTTAGAGGGCTAGCTGAGAAATGAATTTGAAGGTTAAGAAGCAACGCTTTGGGCCGCAAGAACTACAAGATCGAATTCTAAGATCGTGTACCACAAGTTTTACGAGAAGAGCTGAGTTTAGGGATGGGTATAAAGAGAAGATATCGGTGTGTGCTCGTATAGCAAGGTTTGGGAAATCAACTAGGTTTTACATCTTGACAAGGTCTGAGGTTCGAAGTGGAACATTGTGGAAGGTTTGAGATTAAGGGTAGAGACCATGAAGTGTATAAGGAAAGCAAATAGGTAGTTGGAGGCTTACATAAGGTAGAGCCTTGAAGATCAGTCAAGTATGATGATGTTATCTGAGAAGGAAGTATATTAGGGGTTATATATATATATATATATATATATATATATATATATATATATATATATATATATATATATAAGATCAATAGTAGTAAGAAGTAGGTGGATCTTCTCAGCAATAGCATTCATCCAAGTCAAGAGTAGAAGGAGTGTTCTAAATAAGGTGGCTCACAAAAGAGAAAGGTTTAACCTGGGATATGAGATGGGCGGTTTCAAGTATCAGAAGAAGAAACACATAGTTGAGTTTGTCCTGGTGGAGAAGGATAGTTAGTAATGTCATGATGCAGGGAAATAGGAAAGGAAAATAAAAGTTTTGAGTAGCTACGAGAGTGTTTGCGATGATTAGTACTAAAGTGGTTAGCACAAATGGTCTAATTCAAAAGATACATGTTAAGAATGCGGTGATTAGATTATAGGTTTTGGTCTCGTTTAAGGTCGTATATTCCTTGATGTCTCCAGTATGGTAAAGGAGTCATGGTGATCTGTAAGAAGGAGCTGAGGTTAAGATGGTGGTTTTGCTACAATTGCGGCCAAGTGGAGATTCACTCGGGTGTGTGGTTCTTTCGTGGGGATCAAAGTATTTAAACTCAAATCCAATTTGAATTATTTCCTTTGCAGGGTTGGGACATAATCTCAAGGGTGGATTGGTTGCTTTCCCAATCTCATTCTGATGAGCTGGGACAACCAACGAGGTAGTGTTCTTTGATTTAAAAGAGATAAGTTAGTGATCGAGTATGAAGTATGGAGCAAGTAAAATAGTAGGGGCAGGGTTTCATGTGAATTAAAAGTCGTCTGACAAAGAAAAGTGAATAATAGACGCAAATAATCTGGGTGGTAGAAGAGTCTATAGACGTGAACTGAAGCAAGTACTAAAATTTTGACCTTGGTGTGGTGGAGTTCACTTTTGCATTGGTGTCTGAAGAAGAACCTGTGTTAATAGTTTCCAAATGGAAGGTTCCTACAGAGAGTTTGAAGTGAATATGGAAGTGAAAGAGATGTTGGAGAAGTAGTGGCTTATACTAAGTATAATCACAAGGATAAACTGTTTAAGGGTAAACGTTGGATAAGGGAAGATTGACTTTTCGGGTCTATGGTTTTATGGAGTGGAAATCTGATAAAGGTAAGGAATGTCAAACATGTTAGCGGTATCATCAAGGTTTAGCGGTGAGTTTTCCAAGCGCGAAAAGGGTCTTTGGAATGTTCAAGAAGAGTATGGACAAAGACTGGAGTGACTAGTAGGACAAATGGTTTGAAAACGGTGGATACGATGTTGAGAGAATAGGATGTTAAGGCTATGCAAAAGGGTGTTCAAAGGGTTTTGTAAGTTACATGAGTTTTGGAGGAAGGATTCTCAACGACGATTGCTTCCTTAGCGTGGCAGACATGAAAGAAGCATTATTTTGAGTAAACAAATAAGTGACTTTGCGTGTTGATCAGAGTAGCGCCATAGGATGACGACAAGTGATACTTATGAAGGGTAAGAGGTGCGTGAAAAGAACTATCTTACTCACGACCTAGAGTATTACTACGACAACCAGTTCTTGTTAAACAACAAAAGTGTCGTTCTTATGAGTATCAATTAAAGATGTTCATAGAATCATTTAGAGTTGGAATTATGGGGTTACTCAGAGAAAGTTGTGTAAGAGTAGTAGGAGATGGTTTGAGTTATGATTTCAAGTTAGAGTGCCATCTTGGAATTGAGAAAGTGAAAGTAGATGTTTAGCCAGGGAATGGAATTCAAGATCCGTGATTTGACGAATTAAGAGTAAAGGTTGATTGAGAAACATAAGTGTTTGGGTTGGAAAGAGAATGTGTGAGGAGATTTCATTAATCTAGTCATCTTACTAAACTAATGAGTCTCTCAACAAGGTTGGAAAAAAAAAAGTAATTCAGAAAAATCTTAGTTTGAGAAGTATCTTAGAGTTGATATGTATAAATCAAACTAGAAATTTCAAGTCAAGGAAAGACCTGGTTCTAAGGCTTTTGTGGAAGGATAATTACAAGTTAGTAGATTAGAAATGAAGGTGACATACCGAAATGTCGTAATAGAGGAAAGCTTAATTTGGATCCAGAATGACTTGGTTGTGGACTTTGTTACCATTGGTTGAAGTCTGTAAAGGAGGCAAGATGTTATGAGTGTCGTTATGCATAAAAGTGGTCAAGAGTGTAGATGGTAAGGCAGTAAGCCAAAACTCAATAGTGATCAAGTCAGTGGAGTGAGGCATAAAGGAGTGAACGAGGTGATGGGAAGTGATAACGAACATGCTATAGTTTGAGACTTAAAGTCATATGAGACTTTGATAAAACCTACAAGAGGTAGTGGGGAGCTTATGAGAGGTGAGTTAGTATATCAGATACAAATTAGTTGGGTAAGTATAAAGGAGCATTCGATTTTTAAGGTTACATGTTGGAAGTTATTTCGAGTGAAGTGACTAAACCAATCTACTCTGTTGAACACATATCGCTTAGCATATAGGCAAAGTTTCCAGTAGCTATAGGTGTTGGAGTCATCAAATCTGTCATGTCTAAGTGGTGGTTGTCATAGGGTGTGAGGAAAACGTAGTTTTCTTCCTATCACATCGGTGAATTTTCGAGGACGAAATTTTTTATTGTTGGGGAGAATGTAAGGCCCACTTTATTTTCTGCCTTTAATTAAAAGGGATGCCCCAAATCAGTTGGGCCTAGGGCTGGCCCAAAGGGGATCCAAGAACCCTAAACTGCCCTAACCCTAACCACTATGCTCATCTTCGTAAAACAGAACTCTTACTTCCTCTTTGAGCAACTGCAAAGCTCTGCTAGGGTTGAACCACTATTTCTCATCAAGTGAGCCCAGACTAGTTTTCTACTCTTCGTTTTAAGCTCGTTCCACTGTTTTCCAACCCTCGAAGCTATTCCTTGAGCTACTGTTCATCACGGTTCGGGTGTTGAAGTCCTCTGCTAACCCCTTTCCAGGTAAGGGAAGCTAGGGTTTATGTTTTTAAAGTTATTTTTGCCATTTTTTGGTCTGTTGTATGGTTGTGATGCTTGAATGAGGTTGTTGGTCGAATAAAAATGTATGGTGTGCAAGTATGTTTGATTGATGTGGCGCTACTATTTTTCTACACTGCACACTTTTCGTAAAATGACGATTTCCACTACGTTAACCGTTTGATAGAGCGAAAAGTTTAACAGTTGATCTTTAACACATAATTCTTGACTTTGATCGGTCGGATCTTTAATCGGAACTCTGTAGTGAGAGCAATTTTTATCGCAAGGTCACTGAATTTGTGTTGTTGACAACACTGCACACTTTTCGTAAAATGAAAGTTACTACTTCGTTAACCGTTGGATCGAGCTGATATTTTAATAGCTGATCCTTAACACAAAGCTTTTGACTTTGACCGGTTCGATCTTGAAGTAGAGCTTTGTAGTGAGAGTAGTTTTTATCGCAAGATCGCTGTAGTTTGGTTGTTTCTCTGATCTTGAATGGTTATTATTGGCTTGAATCTAATTGTTATATTAAAAGCATGTGATAAATGATCATGCATGAGTGATGTGATTCATGGATTGTGGATGATGTGTTTGGGATAAATCTTGGCTTGCGATTTCAATGAAATTGTTGGTTATATATGTGGTCATGAATTCGGTATGAACAATAATGTTACATTGATGGCATGGTATTGTATGAGGTGAAGTTCTATATCCCCGAATTGGGAAGAATGTGATGGTATGAAATCAACATGGAATATGAATGAGGATGGGTTACAAAGGATGGCGTGAGGTGTTAAATGCATGATCAATATTATTTGTTTGTTTGGAATGTGATTGGTATGTTGTCAGTACGTAAATCCACGAGTCTCTAGGTGAGACTTCCTAGTGGTGCTTCAGTGGTCGGGATGTAATTCCATGGCCCTTGTTAGTGGGAGTCCATGGTGGTGCCCCATCTATATGGTCTGCTAAGGATTCAAGGTAAGGTTGCATCCTCACACTCTAAGGAGTCAATTAGTCTCACTTAGAGCGGACTGACTCATGTGGTGAGAGTAGCAGGAGGTCTGAAACTCATTAAGGGCTAACCTTGTGTGTGAGGGAATTGATTCATTGTAACACTTGTAACACATAGCTCGGGGGTGAGCAGCTCGGGGGTGAGCAGAGGTATCCACCAAGAGTTCAAGCATCCGTTGAATCCGACCTGATTATATGTAATCCGGATGAGTCAAGTTTGAGTCTAGTGTATTGTTTGAGAAGTCATAACATGATTGGGGGATGAATACTGTTTTGGATTGTGTAATAACATGTGACTGCTTGATAAACTGTTTCTACTCTAGATTACCATGTTTGCTTGTTTGGTTGTCTTGTATGTGGTCCTTCTCCTTTTGCGATGATCATCAATTCATTGATGTGAGCAGTTGCGAGAGGCACTCGAGGTCAACAAGGAAGAGATGATTCCGCTGCATAGTCTACCTTGGCTAGACTTCATGTTTTATTGGGGCTTTTCTTTATGGCTATTGCCCATGTACGCTTTGCTCTTTAGTATTCTATTAACTTTCGTTAAGTCCTTGGATTCTTGGTTGTATCTGGCATCATGGTGTGCCTTAGTTTCTCCTAACATTTTTGGATATTGTAAGGAGTAACGTTTATACTCCAAGACTTGTCTCTAAATTTCTATCTGTGTGGCATTTCATTTAAATTAAAATTATTATTTAAATGAGGTGTTACAATAGATATCGTACAATATAATAATAATAATAATACTCCAAAAAAATTAAATAATTAATCACTCGTATTTTTTGTAACATATTAATTAAAAATAAAAAATATTATTTTACACTCATTCTAATTTCAATACCAATACTTATAATAATAACACTAATATATTGTGTGTTACCAATAATAATAATAATAATAATAATAATAATAATAATAATAATAATAATAATAATAATAATAATAATAATAATAATAATAATAATAATAATAATAATAATAATAATAATAATAATAATAATAATAATAATAATAATAATAATAATAATAATAATAATAATAATAATAATAATAATAATAATAATAATAATAATAATAATAATAATAATAATAATAATAATAATAATAATAATAATAATAATAATAATAATAATAATAATAATAATAATAATAATAATAATAATAATAATAATAATAATAATAATAATAATAATAATAATAATAATAATAATAATAATAATAATAATAATAATAATAATAATAATAATAATAATAATAATAATAATAATAATAATAATAATAATAATAATAATAATAATAATAATAATAATAATAATAATAATAATAATAATAATAATAATAATAATAATAATAATAATAATAATAATAATAATAATAATAATAATAATAATAATAATAATAATAATAATAATAATAATAATAATAATAATAATAATAATAATAATAATAATAATAATAATAATAATAATAATAATAATAATAATAATAATAATAATAATAATAATAATAATAATAATAATAATAATAATAATAATAATAATAATAATAATAATAATAATAATAATAATAATAATAATAATAATAATAATAATAATAATAATAATAATAATAATAATAATAATAATAATAATAATAATAATAATAATAATAATAATAATAATAATAATAATAATAATAATAATAATAATAATAATAATAATAATAATAATAATAATAATAATAATAATAATAATAATAATAATAATAATAATAATAATAATAATAATAATAATAATAATAATAATAATAATAATAATAATAATAATAATAATAATAATAATAATAATAATAATAATAATAATAATAATAATAATAATAATAATACATGTATATTGTGATTAACAATAATGTAATAGTATAAACATATTGTACATTATATGAATCTTATACAAAATAATAATAATAATAATAATATTATTATTATTATTATGAAATAATTAAATAATTAATCACATGTATTTTTTGTAATAAATTAATTAAATAATTATACCACACCTAGCCAACTCGACCAAATAGTAATAAAACGATACATATATGCCAAAGCAGTCAAGTAATCAACCTAGACTGAGTTGACCTGAGCCTTACCAGCCTAAACCGATAACCTGAACGTCTAGAGGGACAACCTGCACAAGACGACACATGACCAATGTAAATCACCAACAAAAGTAGTCGGCCTAGGCCGGCTACTCCAAATATACTTAATAAAATCCAAGCCCCCTAGTGTTCAATAGGTCCTCCTAAGGGCCTACGTTAGGGCCCAGGCCCACTTACAACCTAAACTGGAGCCCAATCCAGGGCCCGGCCCATGACATAACCAAAAATGATTAATGCTCTATAAATACACATGGACCCAGTAATTAAAGGTACGCATTCATTACTCCATTAATCATTGATTTGTCCTTTTGAGAGCTTTGACTTACTTGAGCTTCAGAGTCCCTTCTGCAGGTAACCCCTCCTGGGTCCAAGCTGACATGTATCAACCAGGAAGAGGCCAACTGAGGAGATAGCGGACTACATGGGTAAGGTGACGCTTGTACCTAACTTATCTTGTTTGTTCTCTGCAGGAACAATTGGCACCCACCGTGGGGTACGAGACGAACACCTTTAGTACCCGTTTTTCTTCGAAGATGGTTTCCACCCGCAGCAGAGCTGGAGTGAACAAGCAGGCAGATGCTGGTCCCTCAGTACCTGCTGGCATCACCCCTGACCTAGCCGCCATCCTGGACGGCCAGGCGAAGATGCAACAAGAACTAGCAGATATGAAGAAATGTAGCGCTGATGAGATGGAGGCGCTGCGGTAAGAAAACTCACGCCTTAGGCAAAAGATTGAAGCTGATCCCACCCAGAAGGGAAAGGCCAAGGAGGTGTTTGAGGCTGCAAGGTCCCCGGCCTTCCAGCCCACATAAGAGGAAAGCGAATACAACCCCACCCATCACACCTTCACCACCACCCAACAAACATCCATTCCCTCTACCCATCCCATTCACTTCCCATCCACTCAACCAGAGCATACTGCAACCCCAACCCCTGCTGCTACCCTCCCCACCACCCAAATCCCCTACAACGTACCCACCACCCTACACACTACACACGTACCACCCTACAAACCCCAATACCTGCCAACAACCCACACCCCCCCTCACAACCTTACCTCCACCTTCCCCGCTATGATCAACCATCCCATCCCACCTCATCTGTTCCCTCCCCACTAGCCTAGACGTCGTCACCCCTTCAACGACTTTATCGCCAACACCCTCCTTCTTGCCCAGTGGGAACCCTTCACGCTGGACCGCTACACCGGCGAAACCGACCCTGATGAACACCTTAAAGTATACATCACCCATGTCGCCCTGTACACATCCCAAGACGCAGTCTTCTGCAAAGCCTTTCCCACCACCCTCAAGGGCCCTGCTCTGGAATGGTTCACAACCCTTCCGCCTTACTCCATCGACAGCTTCGACGTTCTTTCACACATGTTCTCCACCCAGTTTGCTGGCAGCCGTCCACACCAAACTACCACAATCTCCCTCCTGGCAATAGACAGGAACAAGGCAAACCATTCAGAGCGTTCATAGATTGCTTCAGTAAGGCAGCTCTTCGCATCCCACACCTCAACCAAGAGATGATCCTCCAGTGCATGGCACTTACCCTACAACCCGACCCCTTCGCCAACAACGTCTACCTCCACCCACCTGCCTCTATGCACACACTTAAATTATGCGCGACCGACTATGTCCGCATGGAGGAGATGCAGACCCTCCAAACCAAATTCTGCAACGACTATGCAGCCACCGCCGCCAACCCTACCCCGCAACCTCCCTGCCTTGTTACCCGCCCACGCGAGCCCCGCCAACCCCGCTTCACCAAATACGCCCCTCTTACCGTAGCCCGCTCCCGTATCCTCGATGAAGCCCTACAAGCTGACCTCATCCCTCCACCACGTAAGACAACCACACCTCCTAACGCTGATATGACCAAGTATTGCCGCTACCACCGCAACCATGGCCACATTACAAAAGACTGCAAAGCACTCCAGGATAAGATAGAAGAACTGGTCCGTGCTGGACATGTTCGCCGCTTCCTCCGACAAGACGACCATTCCTCTCGATCCCGCCACTCCCTCGATCCGACCACAGACGCCCTCCACACGACTCCCGTCACGACAGACGCCCAGCTCAAACCGCTAACGAGGAACCCCAACCAGCCCGTACCGACATCACCCCCACAGATCCTCCACTACGTGACACTATCAACACTATCTTTGGTGGCTTCGCTAGTGGGGGATCCACTTCTTCTGCCAGAAAGAAACACCTCCGCCATATCCAATTCATCAATCATATCATCCATTCCCACCACAGATGCCGTATGCCTCCCATCATTTTCACATATGACGACTTTCATGGCCTCGACCATCATCAAGATGACCCCATGGTCATCACCGTTGAAATCGAGAACTACGCCGTTAAGAAAGTCCTTGTCGACCAAGGCAGCTTCGTTGATATTCTCTACTGGGCCACCTATGAAAAACTCCAACTCCCGGACACCGCTATGGTCCCGTATGACGAACCCATCTATGACTTTTCTGGCGAACAAGTATCCACCTGCGGCTACATCGACCTTCACACCATGTTTCGCGAAGGAACCCAGACCAAAACCATTCCAATTCGCTTCCTTATCGTCGACGCGCCAACATCCTACAATGTCCTCCTGGGCCGTCCTTCCCTTAACACCCTTGGCGCTGTTATCTCCACCCCCACTTGGCCATGAAGTTCCCTTCTCCTTCCGGTGACATCCTCACTGTCCACTGCGACTAGCGCCTGGCACACGAATGCTACATGGCCAGCCTGCACTCGTAACTCCCAATTCAACAAACCAACCACATTGAGCGACCACCTGGTTCCGGCATCGCCCTATCAGGCGAAGATCTCGACCCCAGAGTAGGCCGGGACATTCGTCTCGAACCAGTTGAGGAGACCTCCCCTCTAGAGCTTCCCAACGGCCACTCCATCAACCTTGGCACCGGTTTGAACTCTGACGAGCGTGCCATCCTCACACCCATCCTCATCAGCAACACAGACTTTTTCGCCTAGTGAGCCGCTGACCTACCTGGGGTGGACCCCCTAGTAGCATCCCACAAACTATCCATCTACAAAGAAGCCCGCTACATCTCCCAGAAGAAGCGCAAACTTGGCGAAGAACGCCGACTAGAGGCTAAGGTTGAAGCCGACAAGTTACTAAATGCAGGATTCATCGAAGAAGCTCAGTACACCACTTGGCTTTCTAACGTAGTCTTTGTGAAAAAAGCCAATGGCAAATGGCGGATGTGTGTAGACTACACGGATCTGAACAAGGCCTGCCCTCGCGATGCCTACCCCTTACCCAATATAGACCGACTTGTTGACGGTGCGGCAGGGAATAAAATGCTTAGCTTTTTGGATGCATATTCCAGGTACAACCAAATCCCCATGGCCGCATCTCACATGAACAAGACCGCCTTCATCACGGATGATGCCAACTACTTCTATAGAGTTATGCCTTTCGGTCTTAAGAACGCTAGAGCGACCTACCAACGGTTAATGGACAAGGTTTTCAGTCATCTAATGGGACAATGTGTCGAAGTATATGTTGACGATATGGTTGTCAAGTCTCCAAGCCACCACCAACATGCCAAGGACCTCTCGGCGGTTTTCTCCGCACTACGCCAATACAACCCTCACCTCAACCTTGACAAGTGTGTATTCGGCATCGACCGTGGTAAATTTCTTGGGTTTATGTTGACCCAACGCAGCATAGAGGCCAATCCCGAAAAATGCAAGGCAATTATCGAGATGCGCAGTCCCGCTACCATCAAAGAGGTCCAACGCCTCATAGGCCGCCCCACAACCATTTCCCGCTTCCTACCCAAACTGGCTGAACAAACCCAACCCATAGTCTAACTCCTAATGAAATCCACCCGGTTCACGAGGACTGACGATTGTGAACAAATCTTTCAAAAACTAAAAACTACCCTAACCTCACCACCTATCCTCCACAAGCCGGACATCCGCCATCCCCTCCACGTATACATCACAGCCACCGACCACACCGTTAGCGCCGTGCTCGTTCAAGAGATAGAAGGCACGCAACATCTTGTCTACTTCGTTAGCAGAACGCTGCAAGATTCTGAAACTAGATATCAAATAGTAGAGAAGTTGGCCCTATCCTTAGTCCACGCAGCTCGCCGTCTACGCCCATACTTCCAAAACCACAGCATCATCGTCAAAACCGACTACCCCATCCAAAAAATATTGCAAAAACCAGATCTAGCCGGACGGATGTCATCTTGGGCCGTCGAGCTGTCAGAATTCAACATTCGCTACGAACCCCATGGCCCCATTAAAGCCCAATGTCTCTTAGATTTTGTCAATGACCTCCAGCACACACCCACAGAGGACCAGTGGACGCTTCATGTAGATGGTTCCTCAAATCCAAAAGGTGTCGGTGCTGGCATCGTGTTAGAAGGGCCTAATGACATCCTCATCGAAAAATCCCTTCACTTTGCCTTCAAAACATCAAACAACCAGGCCGAATACGAAGCTATCCTCGCCGGCCTTTCCCTTGCCCGTGAAGTAGGTGTCAAGACGCTAACGTGCAAAACCGACTCCAAGCTTACTGTAGGGCACCTAAATGACGAGTTCCAGATTAAAGACCCCATCCTTCTACAATATTACCATCTGGTCCGTGCAGTCATTCAATTCGCCTTTGAACGAGTCTGCATCGAACACATCCCAAGGACCGACAACATCAGAGCCGACATCCTCTCCAAATTGGCCAGCACCAAATTAAAAAGCCGCCACCGATCCCTATTACAGCAAACATTATCTACACCCTCCATCACACATACCTGTCAAAACCTAACCCACGCCCCAATTGAAAACACCACCCCTTCCCAAAGCCATAACTGGACCACCCCCTATATCCAATACCTAAAAACCGGCAACCCTCCACAAGATGCAGACAAAACTTGGCTGGCTAAGGCCGCCAGGTATACCATGATAGGCAATGACCTTTACAAACGCGGATACGACCAACCTCTCCTCAAATGTGTCACGGCAGAGCAAGCACAATATATTATTAAAGAGCTACATGAAGGAATTTATGGCTACCATTCCGGCACATGTACCATGGCTACCAGAGTCCTTAGAGTCAGGTACTTCTGGCCGACTATAGAAGCAGACTGTCAGGACTATGTCAGAAAGTGCAAACCATACCAAAAACATGGCAACCTCATCCACCAAAAGCAAGAACAACTCCATCACATACTATCCCCATGGCGCTTTGCTAAATGGGGAATGGACATCCTTGACCCCTTCTCAGCCGGCAAGGGGCAAGTGAAATTTCTAATTGTAGCCGTCGACTACTTCACCAAATGGATAGAAGCCAAGCCACTAACCACCATCACGGCCTAGCAAGTTCAACAGTTTGTTTGGAAAGATATTATATGTAGATATGGTGTCCCACATACCATCATCACCGACAATGACCGACAATTTATAGATAAGGAGCTAGCCAAGTTCTACACTAGCCTAGGCATCAAACACATCACAAGTTCTGTAGAACACCCACAAACTAATGGACAAGGAGAGGCGGCCAACAAGGTTATCCTAGTGGAACTGCGCAAGAGATTAGATAACACCAAAGGCCGATGGCTCGAAGAGTTAGTAGAAGTGCTATGGGCTTACAGGTGCACCCCTCAATCATCAACAAACGAATCCCCATTTCGCCTAGTTTACGGCGCAGACGTCATGATACCGGTTGAAATTGGCGAACCCACCCTGCGCCGAGAACTATACGACCCAACCCACAACCACCAAAACATGGTTACTCATCTCGACCTCTTACTCGAACTTAGAGAAAAAGCCCAGATACGCAATTTAGCTGCCAAACGAAGAGCTGCCATAAAGTATAATGCAAACCTAAGTCCACCATCATTCGCAATAGGGGACTTAGTATGGAGAATTGCCAGCAACGTAAGAAAGAAGGATGGCAAATTCTCCGCCAACTGGGACGACCCATACCGCATCCTGAAGACACATGAAGAGGAACTTATCGCTTGGAACACTTATCTGGAGAAGAGATTCCCAATACCTGAAATGTGTCCCACCTCAAATTCTACTTTAGTTAAATGCATACTATATTAAACTGAATACTTGTAACCCTGGGTGTACTCTTTTTCCTCACCCGGTCTTTTTTCCCTAAGGAGGGTTTTGGCCAGGGAGGTTTTAACGAGGCACCCCAGATTCAATGAATAAAACGAAGGGTTCTCAACTATACATCTTTTCTCTATTTCACTTTCATAATCGTTTAAGTTCCTCACCCTTTCCACAAGTAAGCGGCCTAGGTCGAACACCCTTAACTTGATGTTAATCGTTTTAAGTTCCCCACCCTTACTACAAGTAAGTGGCTTGGGTCGAACACCCTCAACTCGTTAGTTAAATCGTTTAAGTTCCCCATCTGGACTGCTTCCATCTTCCTTAACAAGCTTCCCATCAATAACGTCCTTGTTCACATTAAACTTCGAGTCCGTAATGTCAACCTCCTGATGGAAAAAGGATGCTTGACGTAGTCCCTTCTCAAAGTCATTGATGTGCTCTTGTATAATGCAATTCTTCAGGTCACAAAGCTCACCTACAACACCATCATACTTGTCTTTCAGATCATCGTAGTCTTCCTCCAACTCCCTTATTCTCTTGTTCAATTTTTCCTCTGAATCCAAACACCGAACCCTCCACATTGCCAGCCTCATTCTCTCTTCCTCCCAACCCTCCTTTTCCTTCTTCCACACAACCCTCTCTTCCTCAAACTTGTCGACTTTCCCCTGCAACTCTTCTACCTTTTCCCGACCTCCCTCCTTCACCTCCCGCCGATATAAAGACCCCACACGACGGCTTAATATCAAGGCTTTGCTTCCAAACTCCACCATTGTCCTCACGATATGATCCGCCTCCATGCTATCAATGGAGTTTATAATGGTATCTGGGAGATTGATCGCGATATCTTTCCTGACAGATATTTTCAGTAACTCAATCAACCCAGATTCCGACCCCTTCACTCCGCTAACCGACCCCGCCCCACTGGCTGACCCCGCCCCGAGTTAGGTCGCCCTTACGTTCTTCACATCCTTCCCCTTGCCGTGGCTAAGCGGCAACTCGGCCTTCCTCTTCGTTCCGCCGTGCACGTGTACTTCCACTACGGACTCTTTCAGGTTGGGAACATTAGTCTTCCCAGCCGCCTTCGCTTTAGCGGCCATCTCCTTCCTCAACGACTGGAATAGCGCCAAATTCTTCTTCCCCGATTGCGCCATGTGCCCTACAATAACATATTAAACCCCGTTTAAAACAACTTAGAATCAATAACACAATTTAAGTAACAAACAGATACCTTCAATATCTATAATCGGATGCACCAAATTATAAACTCTAACTAGGCCCTTAGTGGGCAACTTATCAACAAACTTCATCAACATCTCCACCACCTCCTCATCCCCCGCCGACAACTCATCGATCCCCATATCCTTGTACCGAGAAGGAGTGCCCGTCCAGCTAAATGGGAACTTTGTACTCCCATCTGCGTTCAAGAAATAGGGCTTGCCCTCTTCCTTCACCACGACTTTGAAGTACCCGTCCTTAAAATGCTTGAAAGACTGGGAAAATGCGTCCAATCTACTAATGCTGGGACGACTTATCAGAGACAGCCAAGTTGTCGCTTGGCGGGGTCTAGTATCATAGAAATACAGGAAGGCATAAGGCGAAGGCTCCAAATATAAAGATTGACACAAAATGCGAAAGGCTTGCATGTAAGCCCAACTGTTCAAGTGCAACTGCGTAGATGCCACGTCCAGTGCGCGCAACACACCCATAGTGAAATCATCTAACGGCAGCCGCACATGCAGCTGAGAAAAGTGACACATGTACATGTAGAAGAACTTCTTCGTTGCCCCCTCCTGCCCGTGACACACACAGTCAATGGCGCTAACCCTCTCTAGGGAAACAATACTTCTGCTTACACCCTTTACGATGACAGGCGCATAATTCAGCCAGAAGTTCAGAAGGTGAGACCATCGGAATAAGGATGATTGATTACGGACATCAGCAACTACCCACCCGTAACTACCCTTGGCCGGCCAGTTACTCTCGGTCAGCTCCTCTGGGGATCTTCTCGGACCTCCCTCAACGTTTCCATAGGGATTCCACTTACATTACCGCCAAAACTGGTACACTCCCCGTCAACTTGCCTACCTATACTCCTCTCCGACTCTACACTCTCACTACTAGACGTAGATAACGACACGCTATCACTACTGGACATACCTTTACTCGTGTTTCTAGAAAGATGTCGGCTGAAATTGGGAACTAGTCGGACAAGAAAAGGCACACAAGATCTCTGAATAGGAAATTCTCGCAAATGAACCAATAAACCCTTACTTGTTTTGAAATTCATATTTATAGGGCAGAATCCCAAACGGCAAAAACCCCTTCCCGCCAAAACAACAACCCATACCAATCGACACAATCATTACAAGAGACATAACTCTTAAAAGCGACGGCGCCAAAACCCCCCTGATTTGACCCCTAACACCCCTTCACCAACCATCAACCTTTCATCACCTTTAGCATTAACACTGTTCATCACACTTAAAGGCTGGGGGACTGGTGTACCACACCCAACCGATCCCGTTAACATACCAACATATATCACCCTTGACCGACACCTATATTGGCCAAGGCTGGGGGACTGGTGTACCACACCTAGCCAACTTGACCAAATAGTAATAAAACGATACATATATGCTAAAGCAGTCAAGTAATCAACCTAGGCTGAGTTGGCCTGAGCCTTACCAGCCTAAACCGATAACCTAAACGTCTAGAGGGACAACCTGCACAAGACCACACATGACCAATGTAAACTGCCAACAAAAGTAGTCAGCCTAGGCCGGCTACTCCAAATATACTTAATAAAATCCAAGCCCCCTAGTGTTCAGTAGGTCCTCCTAAGGGCCTGGGTTAGGGCTCAGACCCACTTACAGCCCAAACTAGAGCCCAAGCCAAGGCCCGGCCCATGACATAACATAAAATGATTAATGCTCTATAAATAAACGTGGACCCCAGTAATTAAAGGTACGCATTCATTACTCCATTAATCACTGATTTGACCTTTTGAGAGCTTTGACTTACTTGAGCTTCGGAGTCCCTTCTGCAGGTAACCCCTCCTGGGTCCAAGCCGACATGTATCAACCGGGAAGAGGCCAACTAAGGAGATAACAGACTACATGGGTAAGGTGACGCTTGTGCCTAACTTATCTTGTTTGTTCTCTGTAGGAACAATAATAATAATAATATTTTACACTAATAATAATTTCAATACCAATCCTAATATTATTGAATAAGATTATAATATCAATAATAAATATATTGGAAATGAAGGAAGAAAATATGAATTGAATTCTTATTTTATTTATAGACTCATGTTATTTTTAAAATCAAATATAGGCATATTATATATTATGAATCCAGTATAAAACAACAACACCAACAATAATAATAATAATAATAATAATAATAATAATAATAATAATAATATTAATAATAATATTAATAATATTAATAATAAATCACAATAACATTAAAATAATATTAAATATTTGTTAATACTAGTGATATTAATAGTACTATAAATAATAATAATGATAGTAATAATAGAACGGTTTAAGCATATTGTATATTGTGGTATACATTAATATAATAGTGTAAATTATAGATCTCATACAATATAATAATAATAATACGAAAAAAAATAAATAATTAATCACTCGTAGTTTTTCTAACGAATTAATTAAAAATAAAAAATATTATTTTACACTCATTCTAATTTGGGGTAAGGGTGGGGAACTTAAACGAATTAAGCACAAGAAAATGGTGTTCGACCCAGGCCGCTTACTTAGGGTAAGGGTGGGAAACTTAAACGAATTAAGCACAAGATAAGGGTGTTCGACCCAGGCCGCTTACTTGGGGTAAGGGTGGGGAACTTAAACGAATTAAGCACAAGATAAGGGTGTTCGACCCAGGCCGCTTACTTGGGGTAAGGGTGGGGAACTTAAACGGATGTAAAGGAAAACACATGGAAAGTCATATAGTTGGGAACCCTTCTTTTTATTTATTGAATAGGGGTGCCTCGTTAAAACCTCCCTGGCCAAAACCCTCCTTAGGAAAAAAAAACCAGGTGAGGAAAAAGAGTACACCCAAGGTTACAAGTATTGGTTCGATTACAATACATATTCAGCTGAAGTAGAACTTGAGGTGGGATACATTCCAAGTGTTGGGAATCTCTTCCCCCCATAATTGTTCTAGGCGATATGCTCCTCCTCCTGCATCTTCGCGTATGCGGTATGGGCCGTCCCAATTGGCGGAGAACTTGCCATCCTTCTTTCTAGCACTACTGGCCATTCTCCATACTAGGTCCCTGATGACGAATGATTGTGGACGTAGATTTGCATTATATCTCCTGGCAGCTCATCGTTTGGCAGCTAAATTGCGTATCTGGGCTTTTTATCTGAGTTTGGGTAGAAGGTCGAGATGTAGGGCCATGTTTTGGTGATTGTGCGTAGGGTCGTACAGTTCTCAGCGTAGGGATGGTTCATCGATTTCTACCGGTATTATGGCGTCTGCGCCGTAGACTAGGATGAATGGGGATTCGTTTGTTGATGATTGGGGGGTGCATCTGTAAGCCCATAGTACTTCTATTAACTCTTCTGGCCATCGGCCTTTTGCGGTATCCAATCTCTTGCGTAGTTCCACGAGGATAACTTTATTTGCCGCCTCTGCTTGTCCGTTTGTTTGTGGATGTTCTACAGAACTTGTGATGATGGTGTGTGGTACACCATATCTGCATATAATGCCCTTCCACACAAATTGTTGAACTTGCTGGGTCGTGATGGTAGTTAGTGGCTTGGCTTTGATCCATTTAGTGAAATAATCGACGGCTACATTTTACCTGCCCCTTGCCGGGTGAAAATGGGCTAAGGATGTCCATTCCCCACTTAGTCAAAGGCCATGGGGACAGTATGTGGTGTAGTTGTTCTTGTTTCTAGTGAATAAGGTTGCCATGTTTTTGACATGGCTTGCATTTCCTGACATGATCTTGGCAGTCTGCTTCTATGGTCGGCCAGAAGTATCCGGCACTAAGAACTCTAGTATCCATGGTGCGTGCACCGGAATGATAACCACAAATGCCTTCGTGTAACTCTTTGATGATGTATTGGGCTTGCTCTGCCGTGACACATTTAAGGAGGGGTTGGCCATATCCGCGCTTGTAGAGGTCATCGCCTATCATGGTGTACCTGGCCGCCTTAGCCAGCCAAGTTTTGTCCGCGTCTGGGGGAGGGGTGCCGGTTTTGAGGTATTGGATGTAGGGGGTGGTCCAGTTTTGGCTTTGGCAGGGGGTGGTTGATCATAGCGGGGAAGGTGGAGGTTAGGTTGTGAGGGGGGATGTGGGTTGTCGGAAGATATTGTGGGTTATATGGTGGAATATGTGTGATGTGTAGGGCGGTGGGTATGTTGTAGGGGATCTGGATGGTAGGGAGGGTAGCGGCGGGGGTTGGGGGTGCAGTAAGCCCTAGTTGACCAGATGGGAAGTGATGGGGATGGGTAGAGCTTCAGAAGTTTCTTTGGCTTTTCCCTTCAGATTGGGGTCAGCCTCGATCCTTCGCCTCAAGCGAGAGTTCTCTTGCCTCAATGCCTCCATTTCATCAACGTTGCGTTTCTTCAAATTTGCGAGTTCTTGTTGCATCTTTGCTTGGCCGTCTAGGATGGCGGCCAGATCAGGGGTGATGCCAGGAGGTCAAGAGGGACCATCATCCGCTTGCTTGTTCACTCCAACCTTGCTACGGGTGGAAACCATCTTCAGAGAACAACGGGTACTGAAGGTGTTCGTCTCGTGCCCCACGGTGGGCGCCAATTATTCCTGCAGAGAACAAATAAGATGTGTTAGGCACAAGTGTCACCTTACCATGTAGTCCGCTATCTCTTCAGTTGGTCTCTCCCCGGTTGATACATGTCAGCTTGAACCGAGGAGGGGTTACCTGCAGAAGAGTCTTTGAAGCTCAAGTAAGTCAAAGCTCTCAGAAAGTCAAATTGGTGATTAATGAATGTGTACCTTTAATTCGTGGGGTCCATGCGTATTTATAGAGCATTAATGATGTTCGTTTACCCAATGGGCCGGGCCTTGGTTTGGGCCCTAGCCTGGGTTATGAGTGGGCCTGGGCCCTAACCCAGGCCCCCAAGGTCCATCAAACGCGGGGACCTCCATTTTACTAAGTCTTCGAGGGCGGTCTGATCCGTTTATTTCTTGGCTTGTCAAATGTCGTCTATAACACCCCTGGCGCACCAATCCCTGGTCCCAGAGCATGTCAGGTTACTATAGCCCGATGCACCCCAACCCCTCACCCTTCTCCATCCATTCATACTGGGTGGGTTGTTGCCAGTGGGGATCGAACCCCCAACCTGACCTTTAACACCTCTAGCTCACCAGCAGATGCTACCAGTTATGCTGCAGCGCAACTGGTAGCATCTGTTGGTGTGCTAGAGGTGTTAAAGGTCAGGTTGGGGGTTCGATTCCCACTGGCAACAACCCACCCAGTATGAATGGACAGAGAAGGGTGAAGGGGTTGGGGTGCATTGGGCTGTAGTAACCTGACAGCCTCTGGGGCCCGAGGAGGGGTAGCCAGGGATGTTACACCAGGCGCCCTGCTCGCATTGTGACCACTATCACTGGTTCGTGACCCGTGATAGTGGTAACGGGTGTGGTGGAATGGGATGGTGGATGGGCGTAGCAAAGGTAGTGGTGAAGTGATGAGGTGGGATATGGGTGGTGGGGAGGGTGGCAGCAGGGGTGGGTGTTGCGGGGTGCGGGGTGCCTAGGGATGGTGGGATAAATGTTTGTGTGGTGGGTAGAGATGATGGGTGTTTGTTGAGTGGTGGTGAAGGTGTGTGGGGTGGGGTTGTACTCGCTTTCTTCCTATTGGGCTGGTAAGCCGAGGACTTGGGGGCTTCTGACGATTCCTTGGCCTTCCCTTTCTAGGTAGGGTCGGCCTCGATCTTTCTTCTCAGCCTCGAGTTTTCTTGCCTCAACGCTTCCATCTCGTCAACGTTGTGCTTTCTCAGGTTAACGAGTTCGTGTTGTATCTTGGCTTGGCCTTCAAGGATGGCGGCCAAGTCTTGGGTGACGTTAGCAGGCGCAGTAGGGACCGTCTCAGGTTGCTTCATGACTCCAGCTCTGCTACGAGTAAAAAGAATTCTCGATAGTATGCGGATCACTTAGTAAGGTATTGCTTCGTACCCCACAGTAGGCGCCAATTGTTCCTGCAGAAACAAAAAGAGATGTTAAGGACATAAATATCACCTTACCTCAATCCTCAATCTCTCAAGTTGGCTCTTCCTCAGCTTGAATAGGCCATTTGTTGATGTACATGGTTTGGACCCTTGAGGGGTTACTTGCGAAGAGGGCTCCGACGATCAAGTCAGCGAGAAAGCTCTCAGAAAGTCAAATCTCTTGATTAAGGGATTAATGAAAGCATACCTTTAATTGTTGGGGTCCACGTGTATTTATAGAGTTATTAATTATGTATGTCCTTCTTGTGGTCTGGGCCATTGCTTGGGCCCTAGATGGGCACGGGCCTAGCCTAGGCCCTGAGTTAATATTTGTTGGTACCATGGGTAATATTCTAAGTTAGGAGTGGTCAACAGATGTCGTTATGTTTTCTGAAGTAGGCGCCTAGGCCGCTATGTGCTTTCGCTTGTCTTGTGTCTCATCTGATAATTTCATTTGCGGGGTTATGTGTATGCGGGCTTGGCCGTGCGGTTTTATTAGTCCGTTTGGGTGCAGTACATATAGGTACATTACATCTAACCCTAATGAAATGGGAGTTTAGCTACTATTACATATATATAACACAAAAGGGGATTAAAATGGTGGAATGGATGAAGGAAGATGAAGCTTTAAAGCCCTAGAATTGACTCTACACGTTTTTTTGCCCGCTATTGCGTTCCCACAATCAAAAGCTTTTTATTTCATCTAACTCTCGACCCTTTAACCACTCAAAAAGTTTCTTCTTGTCGGGTGAGCATAGCCTCTCGCTCGACAAGAGATTGCTTCTGTAAAACGGCTAATTGCCCAAACTCGCTAGGCGAGTGTCTAACTTTCTCACTAGACGAGGGATTCAATGGTTGGTGCTGACACAAGCAGCTTGAAGCAAAGATTTGATAAATCCAAGTGCATGAAGATCTCATGTGATTGATGAAGATTGATGAAGATCCGCTTGAAGATTATGTTTCAATAGTATTAAATATGTAATTGATGTGTTACATGTTATATCATGTTGGTAGGCTATATGACAAAGTTTAGATATCTTGTTAGTCTTAGTGTGTCCTTTTTAATTTGTTAAAATGGGTTTTAAAAGGTTAAAAGGCTTATTGTATATAGTTTCTGATATGAATGTGTCAATACTCAATTTCGTCCGGGTAACTAAATAATTTTTAGTAATAATAATCTTATTTTTTTCTTATTTCCTAGACAAATAATTTAAATATATAATATAACATAACTAAACATTTTTTTTAAATAAAAAAGTAAACGAAATAGAAAAAGATAAGAAAAATATTTTTACAGTGAAAATGAGTTTTTAAAAGATAAACACAAAAAAAAACATAAAAATAATGATTAAGAATAAGAATTAAAGAAAAAGAGTTTTATAATAAAATAATAGTAATGATAAATTTAAAATAGAAAAATAGTTTTTAAATAATAAAAATAGTTTTATAAAATATAATTGAATTTATAAAAAAATGAAAAAAAAGATAATGGTAAAAAAACTATAAAAATATTATTAAAAAAAAATATATTAGGCTAATAAGTATATAAAACAAAGTAATAAAAATAAAAATAAAATAAAAAGATATATATAGTTTTTACTAAAGAAAGAAGTAAAATTGAAATTAGAAAAAGTAAGGAAATCTCAAAATAAGTGGTTATATGTTACCGTTACTCAACTACATCCTACTGATACTCCCACAATCTAGATTATCTCCATGTTTCTCTCAACCTCCACACATAGTTAATATCTTAGACAATGCTAAAAGAGGGTCTCAGGATCTCATAGTCTCTAACGTTCGTCCCTCGAGTTATTTTTTCTTTTCTCCACTTCATTAAAGATGGGGTTCACAAAACACATAAAGAGACATTTCTCCTTATTCATTGTCATCTTCTTCCCATGGTCAAAGAAGCTTCCAAGGGTTGTACTCTGCTTCACGAGATAGTCGACATTTTCCTCTTTGCTTCCAAAAAAAAAAGTCAAAAAAACCACAGACTGACATGTGGCATGCTGTTAATAATGTTAGTCATCTCTGTCTGAATAGGACCTAATTGAAGCCATTTTTCAAAAGTTGGGATGCAATTGACACTTTTTTAAAAACGGGTACTAGAATGACACAACTCTACCAAAGTGGGTACCATCCAAGTAATTAAACCAAAATAAACTTTGTATTGTTATAAAATCAAGCTCATAATAGAGAGAAAATGAAAAGGAAGAATAGAGAATGTAGAACAATTATTTTGTGTGTCTTATTACTAATAGAAAGAGTCTTGTTTATAAATACAAAATGTAACCCATAAAGGATACAAATTAAATAATTAATACAAATTTTTAAACCTCATAAAGGGTAATTAATCATATGAGTAACTATAGCAAATCAATCAATCGTATCAATCATATGAGTAAGTGTATCAATCTTATCATTCTATATTTTCAATATAATATTGTTCATTACATATTCTATTTCTCACCCTTATGTAAAGTTACATCATTAAGATGAAGGAATTCAATCTTGTGAACCTATTGCTCAATAGTTCTCCTTGACAAAGACTTTGTGAATAAATCTGCTACATTTTCACATGAACATATCTTTTGGATCTCTATATCACCCTTTTAATTGAACAATGCACTATTATTTTCATATATGGTTGTTGATTCCATTTTTTTTCCAAGGATAGACAACAAATTTGTTGTACATGTTGAATTATAGACCTTAACCAAACACATTAACGATGTACCTCATGTAATGCTAAAATTTTACATGATCTGACGATGTTATTGTGATTATTTGTTTCACAGACAGATATGAAAGTATTGTGCTACCACATGTGAAAAAATATCTTGTTTGTGATCAACTACTATGACAATATGATGATCGAATAAATAACATGTATATGCAAAACCCATTAGATTTAATTTTGAATCATTTGGATAAAATAAGTCCAAAGTCATAATATCCTTAAGGTAACGAAGTATATGTACTCCAATCCAATGTCTTCTTGTAGGTGAAGAACTATAGTACTGCAAAAAAAGAAGTTATTTTGTGGGAGTTATTTTGCGGTGGTTATAAAAAACCCCACAAATAAAAATGATTTAGGATGATTCTGGTGGATTATCATAATGCTCATAATAGTTGGGGTTTTGTATTTTTTCTGAAGAGGTTTATCACCTCTATAAATTATAATACATTTTTCCCTCATTTCTTTCACTCATTCCCATCCAAAACTTTACACTACTAAGACTTTTTCCACAAAATAGAAAACCTAAGCACGTTCTCCCTCAGCCACTCTGTAACTCCCATCTCTAGGCACTACTCTAGCTTCGTCACCCACTCCACACGCCACTTCCACTTTGTCACTCCATCACTTTGTCACTAATGAGTGCATATTTTTACCCTCATTTAAAGTTAAATTTTTGATTTTTAATTGAGTTTTGTTCTTAAAATATTGATTTAATTGAGATTTCTTATAATTGGGTTTATTGAGCATGAGATGTAAGAACATGTTAAAAATACCTTTTTAGTTGCATAAATGTACTTTGAATATTTTGAGGTGTGTTAGTGTAGCTGCAACTAAGTTGAGCTCATGGAGGTATGGAAATAAATTGATAAAAGCTTCATGAAACCTTAAAGATAAATCCAAGAATTGAAAATTATCAAAATCACAAAACTCCAAGACAAATATTGCATGAAGAAGGCAACAAAAAATTGAAAAAGTGAAGAAGAGTTTGGCTAAGCCAAGAAGAGGGAACGAAAAACAAAAATTGGTCCTTGTGATTTTCTCTATCCTTTTCCAAAAGAAAAGGCTTTGATAATTCATAAATATTTATGATAAAATATAATATGGGGAAAATATATCTTTAGATATTTTATTTGATATTTTAAAATAATTATCTTCTCTAAAACATATGATCACTTCAACTATTTACAAGATTGTTAAGTAACCACTAAAATAATGTTTGATGTTGTTTCTTAGTTTGCATCTTTCTTCACAGGTACAATATTACAAATTGCTTTAATATATAGTTTGTTCAACTTCAATATCCATGATTTCATTAAAGAAAAAATGTAGATGGTTCAAGCATAATGTTCATTAATCATTTTTCAAGTTCTAGTAGTCTGTTACTCCTTTTCACAATAAGGTGTAGGTCATCCGGAGTTTGTCAGTATTAGTATAGAAGTGGACTTTAGTATACTTTGTGTATATCATAAACATTAAATAATAGAGTATAAAAAGTTAGTGAACATACCTACGCATCATTGTAGAAGTTATATCGAGCATATTCATATATGTTACTTTGAGAGAATCAACTATAAAAACTTTGAAAGGAAAATTAGATATTAGAGAGAGGTGTTAAGAAATATCTCAAATCTAACGCAATGTTGAATAAAAATTGGAAAAAGGTGATGGTCCAAGCAAGTGAGGCTGCCTAAGTATTTGTTTTGAGGGTGGTTGCAACAACTTGTTATCCCTCCACTGTTGGGAGGTAGAGGTAATCGCTGCTCTGTGAAACCAGCCTCACGCAGTGCCCTCTCGTCTAAGAGAGATGGGACCTATGCCTTCACACAAGTTCCATCACCCAACTCTCAACTTGGAATGGGCAAGCCAACTTTTGGCATCCACAACTCCAACCAGGGAGCCTCAAAGTTGTTCCATCACCTTCGTGCCCCCACTTGGGTTACAAGCTCTTGTTACTTAGCTCGGCGAGAACACAACCTTTTCATCCACTATATAAAGTTTCTTTTCTTTCACATTGCACACAATGTGGGACTTTTACATTACATTGCATAAATGGTAAATTATACCAACCCTTATGAAAAAATATGGTTCAAGTGCACTGACACACATTCACAACCTTGTATCTCTTTACATTTCTTAACAAACCTATGTTACCGTCTTTGTTTCTCTCTTTCCCTCTGATTTCGTACTATCGCTTCTCTTACAAATTGCCATTTTTATTTCTTTTTCTCGTTTTATTTGTAGATGGACAGTTAGGTTGTCAATCAAATATTTTCCAATTATTTTTTTGTAAAAATAGAATTCTGGAAGATAAATTATAAAATGCAAATATGTGTTTATATCTTATTTTAAGATTAATGAAGGATACTCTTTGTTTACGAACTATTTTTACTTTCTTATAGCTCATTTTAAAAAAAAAAGAACAGGAAAAAAAGGTAGAAGTTAAACCCACCTTCTTGTCAATGAAGAACATAGAGATCACAAAAGAAAAAAAAAATCAATCCATTGCTTTCTATCTTTCTAAGACATATGATCAATTCAACTATTTACTAGATTGTTAAGTAACAACCAAAATAATGTTTGATGTTGTTTCTTAGTTTGCATCTTTCTGCACAGGTACAATACTACAAATTGCTTTAATATATAGTTTGTTCAACTTCAATATTCATGATTTCATAAAAGAAAGAATGTAGATGGTTCAAGCATAATATTCATGAATCACTTTTCAAGTTCTAGTAGTCCGTTACTCCTTTTCACAATAAGGTGTAGGTCATCCGGAGTTTGAGCACTCGCTGCTCTTTTAAGATTGTGTGTAGACATCCACCTTATCCAATATTGTTAATGAAGAACCCACGTAGTTGTACACATCGTTCACAATATGAGCTTTCTTGAGAAACCACTACTGCCGGTCTCATAAGAGCTACCACACCGTGATGCAGTAATAATGTCATAAAGAGACAAGACAATCAACAATGAAGTTGGTATTGTCATCTTAATGACCTCGCTTAGGTTACAAGGTAGTACTACTTATTTCGATAAATTACATGTGTTTTGATAGAAGTTTACGAAGACAAGGTTATTCCTTGACTTGTCTTATGTGTGTCTCATAAATGCGAAAACCAATAGATGTTAGAAAAATTTTTATGATCTTTACTTATCTGCTTCTCTTTAATGTGATTCACTTTCCACATGAAATTGTTACATAATTTAATGAAACTTAATTGTGGATAGATGAAAAAAAGTTGCTATAAATAAATTCACATGTCAGGCTCACTCAAATAACTTATCCAAATTGACGTGTTGGAAATTAATATTATTTTTTAAATGGAAAAATGGTATTCGATTTTCTATTAAGTTAGACTTTCACCTTTTTTTTTCTAAATATACAATATACACTTCCTTTTAATTTTAAATAGTGTGATTCTTAAATATTTGTCGTGTCTAAGAAAAAATAGAAAATTTTCATACGGTGCTAAATATATAAAAATCCACTTTGTTCGTGATAAATTTATTTATTTTGTTTTATGTAAACTATTTATTTATTCTTTTATGTTATAATTTGTTTATTTAATGAAAAATAGATAGATTGTTGAAAATTTGCAACACTTATTTTTCAATTGCTAGGTTGCATAATTTTGTTGGTTATAGATGCAAGCCTTATTAAACATCACTACTAATTTATCTTCTTCTACTCTCATAAGTATTTTTTTTTCTTCTTATAGTAGTTTTCAAGTTTAAGTTGTTTGTTTTGTTACATTTGTCTAATTATTGTATGTCATTCGGTGTGTGAGGATTATTCAAAAACTTACCAATTCTCTAATTGGTTGTGGGATTGGTCTTCCAAGAAATAGATCTAGAATAGTGACAAATAACAGTACTGCAGAATTCATAACTCTTAAACCTTTTAATATCATGTCATTGTACAAAATCCATTTTAATTTTTACTAGCATATGTAAAATAAAAAAGACTCATTCAAACATATCAAACCCTATTTCCTTACTTTTGTTTTAATTATTACATCTCAAATTTAAAAGGTTGTTAAATATATAAAAGTGATACATTAATACTCCAAAACAGTGTATAGAATATATAAAAATATAGGTAACTACATCATATTGAAACAATTTGAAGAAAAATAATATTTTGGTTAGAAAAAGAAAGTTTGTCAGTATTAGTATAAAAGTGGACTTTAGTATACTTTATGTATATCATAAACAGACAATAATTGAGAATAAAAAAATTAGTGGACATACCTAAGCATCATTGTAGAAGTTATATCGACCATATTCATATATGTTACTTTGAGAGAATCAACTATAAAAACTTTGAAAGGAAAATTAGATATTAGAGAGAGGTGTTAAGTAATATCTCAAATCTAAAGCAATGTTGAATAAAAATTGGAAAAAGGTGATGGTCCAAGCAAGTGAGGCTGCCTAAGTATTTGTTTTGAGGGTGGTTGCAAGAACTTGTTATCCCTCCACTGTTGGGAGGTAAAGGTAATCGTTGCTCTGTGAAACCAGCCTCACGCAGTGCCCTCTTGTCTAAGAGAGATGGGACCTATGCCTTCACACAAGTTCCATCACCCAACTCTCAACTTGGAATGGGCAAGCCAACTTTTGGCATCCACAACTCCAACCAGGGAGCCTCAAAGTTGTTCCATCACCTTCGTGCCCCCACTTGGGTTACAAGCTCTTGTTACTTAGCTCGGCGAGAACACAACCTTTTCATACACTATATAAAGTTTCTTTTCTTTCACATTGCACACAATGTGGGACTTTTACATTACATTGCATAAATGTTAAATTAGACCAACCCTTATGAAAAAATATTGTTCAAATGCACTCACACACATTCACAACCTTGTATCTCTTTACATTTCTTAACAAACCTATGTTATCGTCTTTGTTTCTCTCTTTCCCTCTCATTTTGTACTATCGCTTCTCTTACAAATTGCCATTTTTCTTTCTTTTTCTCGTTTTATTTGTAGATGGACAGTTAGGTTGTCAATCAAATATTTTCCAATTATTTTTTTTGTAAAAATAGAATTCTGGAAGATAAATTATAAAATGCAAATATGTGTTTATATCTTATTTTAAGATTAATGAAGGATACTCTTTGTTTACGAACTATTTTTACTTTCTTATAGCTCATTTAAAGAAAAAAAGAACAGGAAAAAAAGGTAGAAGTTAAACCCACCTTCTTGTCAATGAAGAACATAGAGATCACAAAAGAAAAAAAATCAATCCATTGCTTTCTATCTTTCTAAGACATATGATCAATTCAACTATTTACTAGATTGTTAAGTAACAACCAAACTAATGTTTGATGTTGTTTCTTAGTTTGCACCTTTCTGCACAGGTACAATACTACCAATTGCTTTAATATATAGTTTGTTCAACTTCAATATTCATGATTTCATAAAAGAAAGAATGTAGATGGTTCAAGCATAATGTTCATGAATCACTTTTCAAGTTCTAGTAGTCCGTTACTCCTTTTCACAATAAGGTGTAGGTCATCCGGAGTTTGAGCACTCGCTGCTCTTTTAAGATTGTGTGTAGACATCCACCTTATCCAATATTGTTAATGAAGAACCCACGTAGTTGTACACATCGTTCACAATATGAGCTTTCTTGAGAAACCACTACTGCCGGTCTCATAAGAGCTACCACACCGTGATGCAGTAATAATGTCATAAAAAGACAAGACAATCAACAATGAAGTTGGTATTGTCATCTTAATGACCTCGCTTAGGTTACAAGGTAGTACTACTTATTTCGATAAATTACATGTGTTTTGATAGAAGTTTACGAAGACAAGGTTATTCCTTGACTTGTCTTATGTGTGTCTCATAAATGCGAAAACCAATAGATGTTAGAAAAATTTTTATGATCTTTACTTATCTGCTTCTCTTTAATGTGATTCACTTTCCACATGAAATTGTTACATAATTTAATGAAACTTAATTGTGGATAGATAAAAAAAAGTTGCTATAAATAAATTCACATGTCAGGCTCACTCAAATAACTTATCCAAATTGACGTGTTGGAAATTAATATTATTTTTTAAATGGAAAAATGGTATTCGATTTTCTATTAAGTTAGACTTTCACCTTTTTTTTTTCTAAATATACAATATACACTTCCTTTTAATTTTAAATAGTGTGATTCTTAAATATTTGTCGTGTCTAAGAAAAAATAGAAAATTTTCATACGGTGCTAAATATATAAAAATCCACTTTGTTCGTGATAAATTTATTTATTTTGTTTTATGTAAACTATTTATTTATTCTTTTATGTTATAATTTGTTTATTTAATGAAAAATAGATAGATTGTTGAAAATTTGCAACACTTATTTTTCAATTGCTAGGTTGCATAATTTTGTTGGTTATAGATGCAAGCCTTATTAAACATCACTACTAATTTATCTTCTTCTACTCTCATAAGTATTTTTTTTTCTTCTTATAGTAGTTTTCAAGTTTAAGTTGTTTGTTTTGTTACATTTGTCTAATTATTGTATGTCATTCGGTGTGTGAGGATTATTCAAAAACTTACCAATTCTCTAATTGGTTGTGGGATTGGTCTTCCAAGAAATAGATCTAGAATAGTGACAAATAACAGTACTGCAGAATTCATAACTCTTAAACCTTTTAATATCATGTCATTGTACAAAATCCATTTTAATTTTTACTAGCATATGTAAAATAAAAAAGACTCATTCAAACATATCAAACCCTATTTCCTTACTTTTGTTTTAATTATTACATCTCAAATTTAAAAGGTTGTTAAATATATAAAAGTGATACATTAATACTCCAAAACAGTGTATAGAATATATAAAAATATAGGTAACTACATCATATTGAAACAATTTGAAGAAAAATAATATTTTGGTTAGAAAAAGAAAGTTTGTCAGTATTAGTATAAAAGTGGACTTTAGTATACTTTATGTATATCATAAACAGACAATAATTGAGAATAAAAAAATTAGTGGACATACCTAAGCATCATTGTAGAAGTTATATCGACCATATTCATATATGTTACTTTGAGAGAATCAACTATAAAAACTTTGAAAGGAAAATTAGATATTAGAGAGAGGTGTTAAGTAATATCTCAAATCTAAAGCAATGTTGAATAAAAATTGGAAAAAGGTGATGGTCCAAGCAAGTGAGGCTGCCTAAGTATTTGTTTTGAGGGTGGTTGCAACAACTTGTTATCCCTCCACTGTTGGGAGGTAAAGGTAATCGTTGCTCTGTGAAACCAGCCTCACGCAGTGCCCTCTTGTCTAAGAGAGATGGGACCTATGCCTTCACACAAGTTCCATCACCCAACTCTCAACTTGGAATGGGCAAGCCAACTTTTGGCATCCACAACTCCAACCAGGGAGCCTCAAAGTTGTTCCATCACCTTCGTGCCCCCACTTGGGTTACAAGCTCTTGTTACTTAGCTCGGCGAGAACACAACCTTTTCATACACTATATAAAGTTTCTTTTCTTTCACATTGCACACAATGTGGGACTTTTACATTACATTGCATAAATGTTAAATTAGACCAACCCTTATGAAAAAATATTGTTCAAATGCACTCACACACATTCACAACCTTGTATCTCTTTACATTTCTTAACAAACCTATGTTATCGTCTTTGTTTCTCTCTTTCCCTCTCATTTTGTACTATCGCTTCTCTTACAAATTGCCATTTTTCTTTCTTTTTCTCGTTTTATTTGTAGATGGACAGTTAGGTTGTCAATCAAATATTTTCCAATTATTTTTTTTGTAAAAATAGAATTCTGGAAGATAAATTATAAAATGCAAATATGTGTTTATATCTTATTTTAAGATTAATGAAGGATACTCTTTGTTTACGAACTATTTTTACTTTCTTATAGCTCATTTAAAGAAAAAAAGAACAGGAAAAAAAGGTAGAAGTTAAACCCACCTTCTTGTCAATGAAGAACATAGAGATCACAAAAGAAAAAAAATCAATCCATTGCTTTCTATCTTTCTAAGACATATGATCAATTCAACTATTTACTAGATTGTTAAGTAACAACCAAACTAATGTTTGATGTTGTTTCTTAGTTTGCACCTTTCTGCACAGGTACAATACTACCAATTGCTTTAATATATAGTTTGTTCAACTTCAATATTCATGATTTCATAAAAGAAAGAATGTAGATGGTTCAAGCATAATGTTCATGAATCACTTTTCAAGTTCTAGTAGTCCGTTACTCCTTTTCACAATAAGGTGTAGGTCATCCGGAGTTTGAGCACTCGCTGCTCTTTTAAGATTGTGTGTAGACATCCACCTTATCCAATATTGTTAATGAAGAACCCACGTAGTTGTACACATCGTTCACAATATGAGCTTTCTTGAGAAACCACTACTGCCGGTCTCATAAGAGCTACCACACCGTGATGCAGTAATAATGTCATAAAAAGACAAGACAATCAACAATGAAGTTGGTATTGTCATCTTAATGACCTCGCTTAGGTTACAAGGTAGTACTACTTATTTCGATAAATTACATGTGTTTTGATAGAAGTTTACGAAGACAAGGTTATTCCTTGACTTGTCTTATGTGTGTCTCATAAATGCGAAAACCAATAGATGTTAGAAAAATTTTTATGATCTTTACTTATCTGCTTCTCTTTAATGTGATTCACTTTCCACATGAAATTGTTACATAATTTAATGAAACTTAATTGTGGATAGATGAAAAAAAGTTGCTATAAATAAATTCACATGTCAGGCTCACTCAAATAACTTATCCAAATTGACGTGTTGGAAATTAATATTATTTTTTAAATGGAAAAATGGTATTCGATTTTCTATTAAGTTAGACTTTCACCTTTTTTTTTCTAAATATACAATATACACTTCCTTTTAATTTTAAATAGTGTGATTCTTAAATATTTGTCGTGTCTAAGAAAAAATAGAAAATTTTCATACGGTGCTAAATATATAAAAATCCACTTTGTTCGTGATAAATTTATTTATTTTGTTTTATGTAAACTATTTATTTATTCTTTTATGTTATAATTTGTTTATTTAATGAAAAATAGATAGATTGTTGAAAATTTGCAACACTTATTTTTCAATTGCTAGGTTGCATAATTTTGTTGGTTATAGATGCAAGCCTTATTAAACATCACTACTAATTTATCTTCTTCTACTCTCATAAGTATTTTTTTTTCTTCTTATAGTAGTTTTCAAGTTTAAGTTGTTTGTTTTGTTACATTTGTCTAATTATTGTATGTCATTCGGTGTGTGAGGATTATTCAAAAACTTACCAATTCTCTAATTGGTTGTGGGATTGGTCTTCCAAGAAATAGATCTAGAATAGTGACAAATAACAGTACTGCAGAATTCATAACTCTTAAACCTTTTAATATCATGTCATTGTACAAAATCCATTTTAATTTTTACTAGCATATGTAAAATAAAAAAGACTCATTCAAACATATCAAACCCTATTTCCTTACTTTTGTTTTAATTATTACATCTCAAATTTAAAAGGTTGTTAAATATATAAAAGTGATACATTAATACTCCAAAACAGTGTATAGAATATATAAAAATATAGGTAACTACATCATATTGAAACAATTTGAAGAAAAATAATATTTTGGTTAGAAAAAGAAAGTTTGTCAGTATTAGTATAAAAGTGGACTTTAGTATACTTTATGTATATCATAAACAGACAATAATTGAGAATAAAAAAATTAGTGGACATACCTAAGCATCATTGTAGAAGTTATATCGACCATATTCATATATGTTACTTTGAGAGAATCAACTATAAAAACTTTGAAAGGAAAATTAGATATTAGAGAGAGGTGTTAAGTAATATCTCAAATCTAAAGCAATGTTGAATAAAAATTGGAAAAAGGTGATGGTCCAAGCAAGTGAGGCTGCCTAAGTATTTGTTTTGAGGGTGGTTGCAACAACTTGTTATCCCTCCACTGTTGGGAGGTAAAGGTAATCGTTGCTCTGTGAAACCAGCCTCACGCAGTGCCCTCTTGTCTAAGAGAGATGGGACCTATGCCTTCACACAAGTTCCATCACCCAACTCTCAACTTGGAATGGGCAAGCCAACTTTTGGCATCCACAACTCCAACCAGGGAGCCTCAAAGTTGTTCCATCACCTTCGTGCCCCCACTTGGGTTACAAGCTCTTGTTACTTAGCTCGGCGAGAACATAACCTTTTCATACACTATATAAAGTTTCTTTTCTTTCACATTGCACACAATGTGGGACTTTTACATTACATTGCATAAATGTTAAATTAGACCAACCCTTATGAAAAAATATTGTTCAAATGCACTCACACACATTCACAACCTTGTATCTCTTTACATTTCTTAACAAACCTATGTTATCGTCTTTGTTTCTCTCTTTCCCTCTCATTTTGTACTATCGCTTCTCTTACAAATTGCCATTTTTCTTTCTTTTTCTCGTTTTATTTGTAGATGGACAGTTAGGTTGTCAATCAAATATTTTCCAATTATTTTTTTTGTAAAAATAGAATTCTGGAAGATAAATTATAAAATGCAAATATGTGTTTATATCTTATTTTAAGATTAATGAAGGATACTCTTTGTTTACGAACTATTTTTACTTTCTTATAGCTCATTTAAAGAAAAAAAGAACAGGAAAAAAAGGTAGAAGTTAAACCCACCTTCTTGTCAATGAAGAACATAGAGATCACAAAAGAAAAAAAATCAATCCATTGCTTTCTATCTTTCTAAGACATATGATCAATTCAACTATTTACTAGATTGTTAAGTAACAACCAAACTAATGTTTGATGTTGTTTCTTAGTTTGCACCTTTCTGCACAGGTACAATACTACCAATTGCTTTAATATATAGTTTGTTCAACTTCAATATTCATGATTTCATAAAAGAAAGAATGTAGATGGTTCAAGCATAATGTTCATGAATCACTTTTCAAGTTCTAGTAGTCCGTTACTCCTTTTCACAATAAGGTGTAGGTCATCCGGAGTTTGAGCACTCGCTGCTCTTTTAAGATTGTGTGTAGACATCCACCTTATCCAATATTGTTAATGAAGAACCCACGTAGTTGTACACATCGTTCACAATATGAGCTTTCTTGAGAAACCACTACTGCCGGTCTCATAAGAGCTACCACACCGTGATGCAGTAATAATGTCATAAAAAGACAAGACAATCAACAATGAAGTTGGTATTGTCATCTTAATGACCTCGCTTAGGTTACAAGGTAGTACTACTTATTTCGATAAATTACATGTGTTTTGATAGAAGTTTACGAAGACAAGGTTATTCCTTGACTTGTCTTATGTGTGTCTCATAAATGCGAAAACCAATAGATGTTAGAAAAATTTTTATGATCTTTACTTATCTGCTTCTCTTTAATGTGATTCACTTTCCACATGAAATTGTTACATAATTTAATGAAACTTAATTGTGGATAGATGAAAAAAAGTTGCTATAAATAAATTCACATGTCAGGCTCACTCAAATAACTTATCCAAATTGACGTGTTGGAAATTAATATTATTTTTTAAATGGAAAAATGGTATTCGATTTTCTATTAAGTTAGACTTTCACCTTTTTTTTTCTAAATATACAATATACACTTCCTTTTAATTTTAAATAGTGTGATTCTTAAATATTTGTCGTGTCTAAGAAAAAATAGAAAATTTTCATACGGTGCTAAATATATAAAAATCCACTTTGTTCGTGATAAATTTATTTATTTTGTTTTATGTAAACTATTTATTTATTCTTTTATGTTATAATTTGTTTATTTAATGAAAAATAGATAGATTGTTGAAAATTTGCAACACTTATTTTTCAATTGCTAGGTTGCATAATTTTGTTGGTTATAGATGCAAGCCTTATTAAACATCACTACTAATTTATCTTCTTCTACTCTCATAAGTATTTTTTTTTCTTCTTATAGTAGTTTTCAAGTTTAAGTTGTTTGTTTTGTTACATTTGTCTAATTATTGTATGTCATTCGGTGTGTGAGGATTATTCAAAAACTTACCAATTCTCTAATTGGTTGTGGGATTGGTCTTCCAAGAAATAGATCTAGAATAGTGACAAATAACAGTACTGCAGAATTCATAACTCTTAAACCTTTTAATATCATGTCATTGTACAAAATCCATTTTAATTTTTACTAGCATATGTAAAATAAAAAAGACTCATTCAAACATATCAAACCCTATTTCCTTACTTTTGTTTTAATTATTACATCTCAAATTTAAAAGGTTGTTAAATATATAAAAGTGATACATTAATACTCCAAAACAGTGTATAGAATATATAAAAATATAGGTAACTACATCATATTGAAACAATTTGAAGAAAAATAATATTTTGGTTAGAAAAAGAAAGTTTGTCAGTATTAGTATAAAAGTGGACTTTAGTATACTTTATGTATATCATAAACAGACAATAATTGAGAATAAAAAAATTAGTGGACATACCTAAGCATCATTGTAGAAGTTATATCGACCATATTCATATATGTTACTTTGAGAGAATCAACTATAAAAACTTTGAAAGGAAAATTAGATATTAGAGAGAGGTGTTAAGTAATATCTCAAATCTAAAGCAATGTTGAATAAAAATTGGAAAAAGGTGATGGTCCAAGCAAGTGAGGCTGCCTAAGTATTTGTTTTGAGGGTGGTTGCAAGAACTTGTTATCCCTCCACTGTTGGGAGGTAAAGGTAATCGTTGCTCTGTGAAACCAGCCTCACGCAGTGCCCTCTTGTCTAAGAGAGATGGGACCTATGCCTTCACACAAGTTCCATCACCCAACTCTCAACTTGGAATGGGCAAGCCAACTTTTGGCATCCACAACTCCAACCAGGGAGCCTCAAAGTTGTTCCATCACCTTCGTGCCCCCACTTGGGTTACAAGCTCTTGTTACTTAGCTCGGCGAGAACACAACCTTTTCATACACTATATAAAGTTTCTTTTCTTTCACATTGCACACAATGTGGGACTTTTACATTACATTGCATAAATGTTAAATTAGACCAACCCTTATGAAAAAATATTGTTCAAATGCACTCACACACATTCACAACCTTGTATCTCTTTACATTTCTTAACAAACCTATGTTATCGTCTTTGTTTCTCTCTTTCCCTCTCATTTTGTACTATCGCTTCTCTTACAAATTGCCATTTTTCTTTCTTTTTCTCGTTTTATTTGTAGATGGACAGTTAGGTTGTCAATCAAATATTTTCCAATTATTTTTTTTGTAAAAATAGAATTCTGGAAGATAAATTATAAAATGCAAATATGTGTTTATATCTTATTTTAAGATTAATGAAGGATACTCTTTGTTTACGAACTATTTTTACTTTCTTATAGCTCATTTAAAGAAAAAAAGAACAGGAAAAAAAGGTAGAAGTTAAACCCACCTTCTTGTCAATGAAGAACATAGAGATCACAAAAGAAAAAAAATCAATCCATTGCTTTCTATCTTTCTAAGACATATGATCAATTCAACTATTTACTAGATTGTTAAGTAACAACCAAACTAATGTTTGATGTTGTTTCTTAGTTTGCACCTTTCTGCACAGGTACAATACTACCAATTGCTTTAATATATAGTTTGTTCAACTTCAATATTCATGATTTCATAAAAGAAAGAATGTAGATGGTTCAAGCATAATGTTCATGAATCACTTTTCAAGTTCTAGTAGTCCGTTACTCCTTTTCACAATAAGGTGTAGGTCATCCGGAGTTTGAGCACTCGCTGCTCTTTTAAGATTGTGTGTAGACATCCACCTTATCCAATATTGTTAATGAAGAACCCACGTAGTTGTACACATCGTTCACAATATGAGCTTTCTTGAGAAACCACTACTGCCGGTCTCATAAGAGCTACCACACCGTGATGCAGTAATAATGTCATAAAAAGACAAGACAATCAACAATGAAGTTGGTATTCCGTCATCTTAGTGACCCCGCTTAGGTTACAAGGTAGTACTACTTATTTCGATAAATTACATGTGTTTTGATAGAAGTTTACGAAGACAAGGTTATTTCTTGACTTGTCTTATGTGTGTCTCATAAATGCGAAAACCAATAGATGTTAGAAAAGTTTTTATGATCTTTACTTATCTGCTTCTCTTTAATGTGATTCACTTTCCACATGAAATTGTTACATAATTTAATGAAACTTAATTGTGGATAGATGAAAAAAAATTGCTATAAATAAATTCACATGTCAGGCTCACTCAAATAACTTATCCAAATTGACGTGTTGGAAATTAATATTATTTTTTAAATGGAAAAATGGTATTCGATTTTCTATTAAGTTAGACTTTCACCTTTTTTTTTCTAAATATACAATATACACTTCCTTTTAATTTTAAATAGTGTGATTCTTAAATATTTGTCGTGTCTAAGAAAAAATAGAAAATTTTCATACGGTGCTAAATATATAAAAATCCACTTTGTTCGTGATAAATTTATTTATTTTGTTTTATGTAAACTATTTATTTATTCTTTTATGTTATAATTTGTTTATTTAATGAAAAATAGATAGATTGTTGAAAATTTGCAACACTTATTTTTCAATTGCTAGGTTGCATAATTTTGTTGGTTATAGATGCAAGCCTTATTAAACATCACTACTAATTTATCTTCTTCTACTCTCATAAGTATTTTTTTTTTCTTCCTATAGTAGTTTTCAAGTTTAAGTTGTTTGTTTTGTTACATTTGTCTAATTATTGTATGTCATTCGGTGTGTGAGGATTATTCAAAAACTTACCAATTCTCTAATTGGTTGTGGGATTGGTCAACCAAGAAATAGATCTAGAATAATGACAAATAACAGTACTGCAGAATTCATAACTCTTAAACATTTTAATATCATGTCATTGTACAAAATCCAGTTTAATTTTTACTAGCACATGTAAAATAAAAAAGACTCATTCAAACATATCAAACCCTATTTCCTTACTTTTGTTTTAATTATTACATCTCAAATTTAAAAGGTTGTTAAATATATAAAAGTGATACATTAATACTCCAAAACAGTGTATAGAATATATAAAAATATAGGTAACTACATCATATTGAAACAATTTGAAGAAAAATAATATTTTGGTTAGAAAAAGAAAGTTTGTCAGTATTAGTATAAAAGTGGACTTTAGTATACTTTATGTATATCATAAACAGACAATAATTGAGAATAAAAAAATTAGTGGACATACCTAAGCATCATTGTAGAAGTTATATCGACCATATTCATATATGTTACTTTGAGAGAATCAACTATAAAAACTTTGAAAGGAAAATTAGATATTAGAGAGAGGTGTTAAGTAATATCTCAAATCTAAAGCAATGTTGAATAAAAATTGGAAAAAGGTGATAGTCCAAGCAAGTGAGGCTGCCTAAGTATTTGTTTTGAGGGTGGTTGCAACAACTTGTTATCCCTCCACTGTTGGGAGGTAGAGGTAATCGCTGCTCTGTGAAACCAGCCTCACGCAGTGCCCTCTTGTCTAAGAGAGATGGGACCTATGCCTTCACACAAGTTCCATCACCCAACTCTCAACTTGGAATGGGCAAGCCAACTTTTGGCATCCACAACTCCAACCAGGGAGCCTCAAAGTTGTTCCATCACCTTCGTGCCCCCACTTGGGTTACAAGCTCTTGTTACTTAGCTCGGCGAGAACACAACCTTTTCATACACTATATAAAGTTTCTTTTCTTTCACATTGCACACAATGTGGGACTTTTACATTACATTGCATAAATGTTAAATTAGACCAACCCTTATGAAAAAATATTGTTCAAATGCACTCACACACATTCACAACCTTGTATCTCTTTACATTTCTTAACAAACCTATGTTATCGTCTTTGTTTCTCTCTTTCCCTCTCATTTTGTACTATCGCTTCTCTTACAAATTGCCATTTTTCTTTCTTTTTCTCGTTTTATTTGTAGATGGACAGTTAGGTTGTCAATCAAATATTTTCCAATTATTTTTTTTGTAAAAATAGAATTCTGGAAGATAAATTATAAAATGCAAATATGTGTTTATATCTTATTTTAAGATTAATGAAGGATACTCTTTGTTTACGAACTATTTTTACTTTCTTATAGCTCATTTAAAGAAAAAAAGAACAGGAAAAAAAGGTAGAAGTTAAACCCACCTTCTTGTCAATGAAGAACATAGAGATCACAAAAGAAAAAAAATCAATCCATTGCTTTCTATCTTTCTAAGACATATGATCAATTCAACTATTTACTAGATTGTTAAGTAACAACCAAACTAATGTTTGATGTTGTTTCTTAGTTTGCACCTTTCTGCACAGGTACAATACTACCAATTGCTTTAATATATAGTTTGTTCAACTTCAATATTCATGATTTCATAAAAGAAAGAATGTAGATGGTTCAAGCATAATGTTCATGAATCACTTTTCAAGTTCTAGTAGTCCGTTACTCCTTTTCACAATAAGGTGTAGGTCATCCGGAGTTTGAGCACTCGCTGCTCTTTTAAGATTGTGTGTAGACATCCACCTTATCCAATATTGTTAATGAAGAACCCACGTAGTTGTACACATCGTTCACAATATGAGCTTTCTTGAGAAACCACTACTGCCGGTCTCATAAGAGCTACCACACCGTGATGCAGTAATAATGTCATAAAAAGACAAGACAATCAACAATGAAGTTGGTATTCCGTCATCTTAGTGACCCCGCTTAGGTTACAAGGTAGTACTACTTATTTCGATAAATTACATGTGTTTTGATAGAAGTTTACGAAGACAAGGTTATTTCTTGACTTGTCTTATGTGTGTCTCATAAATGCGAAAACCAATAGATGTTAGAAAAGTTTTTATGATCTTTACTTATCTGCTTCTCTTTAATGTGATTCACTTTCCACATGAAATTGTTACATAATTTAATGAAACTTAATTGTGGATAGATGAAAAAAAATTGCTATAAATAAATTCACATGTCAGGCTCACTCAAATAACTTATCCAAATTGACGTGTTGGAAATTAATATTATTTTTTAAATGGAAAAATGGTATTCGATTTTCTATTAAGTTAGACTTTCACCTTTTTTTTTCTAAATATACAATATACACTTCCTTTTAATTTTAAATAGTGTGATTCTTAAATATTTGTCGTGTCTAAGAAAAAATAGAAAATTTTCATACGGTGCTAAATATATAAAAATCCACTTTGTTCGTGATAAATTTATTTATTTTGTTTTATGTAAACTATTTATTTATTCTTTTATGTTATAATTTGTTTATTTAATGAAAAATAGATAGATTGTTGAAAATTTGCAACACTTATTTTTCAATTGCTAGGTTGCATAATTTTGTTGGTTATAGATGCAAGCCTTATTAAACATCACTACTAATTTATCTTCTTCTACTCTCATAAGTATTTTTTTTTCTTCTTATAGTAGTTTTCAAGTTTAAGTTGTTTGTTTTGTTACATTTGTCTAATTATTGTATGTCATTCGGTGTGTGAGGATTATTCAAAAACTTACCAATTCTCTAATTGGTTGTGGGATTGGTCTTCCAAGAAATAGATCTAGAATAGTGACAAATAACAGTACTGCAGAATTCATAACTCTTAAACCTTTTAATATCATGTCATTGTACAAAATCCATTTTAATTTTTACTAGCATATGTAAAATAAAAAAGACTCATTCAAACATATCAAACCCTATTTCCTTACTTTTGTTTTAATTATTACATCTCAAATTTAAAAGGTTGTTAAATATATAAAAGTGATACATTAATACTCCAAAACAGTGTATAGAATATATAAAAATATAGGTAACTACATCATATTGAAACAATTTGAAGAAAAATAATATTTTGGTTAGAAAAAGAAAGTTTGTCAGTATTAGTATAAAAGTGGACTTTAGTATACTTTATGTATATCATAAACAGACAATAATTGAGAATAAAAAAATTAGTGGACATACCTAAGCATCATTGTAGAAGTTATATCGACCATATTCATATATGTTACTTTGAGAGAATCAACTATAAAAACTTTGAAAGGAAAATTAGATATTAGAGAGAGGTGTTAAGTAATATCTCAAATCTAAAGCAATGTTGAATAAAAATTGGAAAAAGGTGATGGTCCAAGCAAGTGAGGCTGCCTAAGTATTTGTTTTGAGGGTGGTTGCAACAACTTGTTATCCCTCCACTGTTGGGAGGTAAAGGTAATCGTTGCTCTGTGAAACCAGCCTCACGCAGTGCCCTCTTGTCTAAGAGAGATGGGACCTATGCCTTCACACAAGTTCCATCACCCAACTCTCAACTTGGAATGGGCAAGCCAACTTTTGGCATCCACAACTCCAACCAGGGAGCCTCAAAGTTGTTCCATCACCTTCGTGCCCCCACTTGGGTTACAAGCTCTTGTTACTTAGCTCGGCGAGAACACAACCTTTTCATACACTATATAAAGTTTCTTTTCTTTCACATTGCACACAATGTGGGACTTTTACATTACATTGCATAAATGTTAAATTAGACCAACCCTTATGAAAAAATATTGTTCAAATGCACTCACACACATTCACAACCTTGTATCTCTTTACATTTCTTAACAAACCTATGTTATCGTCTTTGTTTCTCTCTTTCCCTCTCATTTTGTACTATCGCTTCTCTTACAAATTGCCATTTTTCTTTCTTTTTCTCGTTTTATTTGTAGATGGACAGTTAGGTTGTCAATCAAATATTTTCCAATTATTTTTTTTGTAAAAATAGAATTCTGGAAGATAAATTATAAAATGCAAATATGTGTTTATATCTTATTTTAAGATTAATGAAGGATACTCTTTGTTTACGAACTATTTTTACTTTCTTATAGCTCATTTAAAGAAAAAAAGAACAGGAAAAAAAGGTAGAAGTTAAACCCACCTTCTTGTCAATGAAGAACATAGAGATCACAAAAGAAAAAAAATCAATCCATTGCTTTCTATCTTTCTAAGACATATGATCAATTCAACTATTTACTAGATTGTTAAGTAACAACCAAACTAATGTTTGATGTTGTTTCTTAGTTTGCACCTTTCTGCACAGGTACAATACTACCAATTGCTTTAATATATAGTTTGTTCAACTTCAATATTCATGATTTCATAAAAGAAAGAATGTAGATGGTTCAAGCATAATGTTCATGAATCACTTTTCAAGTTCTAGTAGTCCGTTACTCCTTTTCACAATAAGGTGTAGGTCATCCGGAGTTTGAGCACTCGCTGCTCTTTTAAGATTGTGTGTAGACATCCACCTTATCCAATATTGTTAATGAAGAACCCACGTAGTTGTACACATCGTTCACAATATGAGCTTTCTTGAGAAACCACTACTGCCGGTCTCATAAGAGCTACCACACCGTGATGCAGTAATAATGTCATAAAAAGACAAGACAATCAACAATGAAGTTGGTATTCCGTCATCTTAGTGACCCCGCTTAGGTTACAAGGTAGTACTACTTATTTCGATAAATTACATGTGTTTTGATAGAAGTTTACGAAGACAAGGTTATTTCTTGACTTGTCTTATGTGTGTCTCATAAATGCGAAAACCAATAGATGTTAGAAAAGTTTTTATGATCTTTACTTATCTGCTTCTCTTTAATGTGATTCACTTTCCACATGAAATTGTTACATAATTTAATGAAACTTAATTGTGGATAGATGAAAAAAAATTGCTATAAATAAATTCACATGTCAGGCTCACTCAAATAACTTATCCAAATTGACGTGTTGGAAATTAATATTATTTTTTAAATGGAAAAATGGTATTCGATTTTCTATTAAGTTAGACTTTCACCTTTTTTTTTCTAAATATACAATATACACTTCCTTTTAATTTTAAATAGTGTGATTCTTAAATATTTGTCGTGTCTAAGAAAAAATAGAAAATTTTCATACGGTGCTAAATATATAAAAATCCACTTTGTTCGTGATAAATTTATTTATTTTGTTTTATGTAAACTATTTATTTATTCTTTTATGTTATAATTTGTTTATTTAATGAAAAATAGATAGATTGTTGAAAATTTGCAACACTTATTTTTCAATTGCTAGGTTGCATAATTTTGTTGGTTATAGATGCAAGCCTTATTAAACATCACTACTAATTTATCTTCTTCTACTCTCATAAGTATTTTTTTTTCTTCCTATAGTAGTTTTCAAGTTTAAGTTGTTTGTTTTGTTACATTTGTCTAATTATTGTATGTCATTCGGTGTGTGAGGATTATTCAAAAACTTACCAATTCTCTAATTGGTTATGGGATTGGTCAACCAAGAAATAGATCTAGAATAATGACAAATAACAGTACTGCAGAATTCATAACTCTTAAACATTTTAATATCATGTCATTGTACAAAATCCAGTTTAATTTTTACTAGCACATGTAAAATAAAAAAGACTCATTCAAACATATCAAACCCTATTTCCTTACTTTTGTTTTAATTATTACATCTCAAATTTAAAAGGTTGTTAAATATATAAAAGTGATACATTAATACTCCAAAACAGTGTATAGAATATATAAAAATATAGGTAACTACATCATATTGAAACAATTTGAAGAAAAATAATATTTTGGTTAGAAAAAGAAAGTTTGTCAGTATTAGTATAAAAGTGGACTTTAGTATACTTTATGTATATCATAAACAGACAATAATTGAGAATAAAAAAATTAGTGGACATACCTAAGCATCATTGTAGAAGTTATATCGACCATATTCATATATGTTACTTTGAGAGAATCAACTATAAAAACTTTGAAAGGAAAATTAGATATTAGAGAGAGGTGTTAAGTAATATCTCAAATCTAAAGCAATGTTGAATAAAAATTGGAAAAAGGTGATAGTCCAAGCAAGTGAGGCTGCCTAAGTATTTGTTTTGAGGGTGGTTGCAACAACTTGTTATCCCTCCACTGTTGGGAGGTAGAGGTAATCGCTGCTCTGTGAAACCAGCCTCACGCAGTGCCCTCTTGTCTAAGAGAGATGGGACCTATGCCTTCACACAAGTTCCATCACCCAACTCTCAACTTGGAATGGGCAAGCCAACTTTTGGCATCCACAACTCCAACCAGGGAGCCTCAAAGTTGTTCCATCACCTTCGTGCCCCCACTTGGGTTACAAGCTCTTGTTACTTAGCTCGGCGAGAACACAACCTTTTCATCCACTATATAAAGTTTCTTTTCTTTCACATTCCACACAATGTGGGAGTTTTACATTACATTGCATAAATGGTAAATTATACCAACCCTTATGAAAAAATATGGTTCAAATGCACTAACACACATTCACAACCTTGTATCTCTTTACATTTCTTAACAAACCTATGTTACCGTCTTTGTTTCTCTCTTTCCCTCTCATTTCGTACTATCGCTTCTCTTACAAATTGCCATTTTTATTTCTTTTTCTCGTTTTATTTGTAGATGGACAGTTAGGTTGTCGATCAAATATTTTCCAATTATTTTTTTGTAAAAATAGAATTCTGGAAGATAAATCATAAAATGCAAATATGTGTTTATATCTTATTTTAAGATTAATGAAGGATACTCTTTGTTTACGAACTATTTTTACTTTCTTGTAGCTCATTTAAAGAAAAAAAGAAAAGGAAAAAAGGTAGAAGTTAAACCCACCTTCTTGTCAATGAAGAACATAGAGATCACAAAAGAAAAAAAAAATCAATCCATTGCTTTCTATCTTTCTAAGACATATGATCAATTCAACTATTTACTAGATTGTTAAGTAACAACCAAAATAATGTTTGATGTTGTTTCTTAGTTTGCATCTTTCTGCACAGGTACAATACTACAAATTGCTTTAATATATAGTTTGTTCAACTTCCATATTGATGATTTCATAAAAGAAAGAATGTAGATGGTTCAAGCATAATGTTCATGAATCACTTTTCAAGTTCTAGTAGTCCGTTACTCCTTTTCACAATAAGGTGTAGGTCATCCGGAGTTAAAGCACCCGCTGCTCTTTTAAGATTGTGTGTAGACATCCACCTTATCCAATATTGTTAATGAAGAACCCACGTAGTTGTACACATCGTTCACAATATGAGATTTCTTGAGAAACCACTACTGTCGGTCTCATAAGAGCTACCACACCGTGATGCAGTAATAATGTCATAAAAAGACAAGACAATCAACAATGAAGTTGGTATTCCGTCATCTTAATGACCCCGCTTAGGTTACAAGGTAGTACTACTTATTTCGGTAAATTACATGTGTTTTGATAGAAGTTTACGAAGACAAGGTTATTTCTTGACTTGTCTTATGTGTGTCTCATAAATGGAAAACCAATAGATGTAAGAAAAGTTTTTATGATCTTTACTTATCTGCTTCTCTTTAATGTGATTCACTTTCCACATGAAATTGTTACATAATTTAATGAAACTTAATTGTGGATAGATGAAAAAAAATTGCTATAAATAAATTCACATGTCAGGCTCGATTGGTGCTAGCAACAAGGCACCCCTCCGTGGTGGCCATCGGCACCGTGTACTCGAACCCGTCCAGCAGCAACGGCCCCGCCACCCGCACAGGAATCTGCACGTATCCCACCGGCAAATCCGCCAGCACGCTGTCCAAAACCCTCCCCGCCTCCATCACCACCATTAAAGCCTCGTTCTTTCCCTCACTATTGTGTTCCTCGTCACCACCGCCGCCACCATGACCCGTGTCCGTGACCACCACAATGCCCACCATTGTGTCCTCCGAAGGATCCGCCGACAGAAGCTCCTATTGTGGAGCACAGAGGGAAAAAGTGATCCGCGCGGCGGCGCGGGATGCGGACGGTGAAGGAGGAAGAAAGGGAAAGTGAAGGAAGGGCTCGTGCTCGCGGAGAGAGAGAGAGTGGAATTAGAGAGGCGCTGGCGCAGGGAGGAAGAAGGGTTCGCGAATTTCGAACCCTAAATAAACCCTATGGCTTCGGTTGTTAGAGGAACTGAAGCCATTGACCCCCTTTTGGCACCGGGTCTCCTTGGACCGAGGCCTATACCCCTGACTTCCAGCCACTTTTTGGCTTCGGGTCCTACTAGATCGAGGCCTATACCCCTCTTTGGCACCGGTTTTGAGCGAACCGGGGCCTATACCCCTTTTTGGCTTCGGGTATTTGGAGAACCGAGGCCTAAAACTTGGCTCTAATTGCAAAAATACCACCGCACCATTATATGCTTCGGTTTTTGGCCAACTGAGGCATATAAGGCGAGGTAAAATGGGAATTCTGCACTAGTGGTACCGGAGGAGATACCACTTTTCTTCAAGTGAGAAGCAGGCTACCACCATAGGCACCACTCTGAGTCTAATATTACAAGTGCCACCACCTTTTACACTCCTGTTTGTATTACAAGCTATCACGACCTAGCTTGGCAATCCCTCTTGTAAGTCAAAGGCTTATAAGCCCTCTATCTTCCGTTAACTCTTCAATGTGGGACTTCAAAAAGAAAGAAGAGGTATGCAGTGGCGGATCTTGACCAAGAGTATAACACTTTAAAAAATGACTCTTCTATAAACAATTGGATCGTTAGATTGGATTATTAGTATAATGCTTTAAATACTTTAGAAGATGTGAAGAAATATAATTTAACTTGTTTTCATTTTCACGTGTAGCTTCCCTTTTACTACTTCTACAAAATAAATTCATTATTTTATTCTTCATCTATATGCTTTTTTTTTAAATATATTAAAAACTAATTTATCATAATCTAATAAAATATTGAGTGACATAAGTATTAGAAGAAAAATATATTATAATCAAGTCACAATTAAAAATCGGTTATAAAAAAACACATAATACATGATTTTTTTCTTCTATAATCATAAAAGGCTCATGAGATAAAAAATAATTTTAATAACTATTAAAGTAATATTTCATCATTAAGTAAGACAAGAGGGAGTTACATTTTGTTTCTTCGAGAAATGAAGGAAACAGATGAGAAATGAGAGCAAACATAATGAGTATGTGTCTAACTTCATTTTTCTTAAAAAAAAACATATGATAGTGAGAGATGAGTACAATTTTGTTAAAATTTTAAAAGGCAATGACAGAAGAAAATAAAAAATATTTTAATAAATGTTTGATTTAATTACTCTTTTGGTTACGGTTTTCAAAAATGTAAGTTGATCTTCCAATTCTTTTAGTTTCAATTTAGTGACAATTTGATATTTTTAGACGAAAACAGATACTAGAAGACTAATTAAACCTAAATATATTTTTTTTATTTTTTATTATTTATTAACATTAACTATTGTATTTTATAAAATAAATAAAGAGACACAATTTAATTATCATCAATTTCTAAAATATACTATTTATAATTTTAAAAATTTCAAAATTTTTAAAAATTAAAAAAATGGATATATAATTTTGAAAAAAATCAAAAATATTTGGGGGGGCCTAGGCCCATCCCTGCTTCTATGAGGCTCCACCTATGGAGGTATGGTACTTGGCTACGTTTTCGATTTGAGTGTTTTGAGATGTTGGAGAAACAACCATTAAAGCAGGGACAAATCATTCACAGGGCAGGGAGGGGCCATGCCACCCCCCCCAAATATTTTTTATTTTTTTTTAAATTATATGTATGTTTTTGAAATTTTTTAAAATTATATTTATATTTTTGAAATTATTTTAAATTCTATATATTTTTAAAAATTATATGTAGTATATTTTAGAAATTAATGGAAATTAAATTGTGTGACTTTTTATTTTTTTTATAAAACACAACCTTTAAATCTTAACAAAGTTGGTCATGTAGTGTTTTTTAGTCTCAATTTGGTTTCGATTTTTGAAAAAGTTGATGCAATTTGGTTATTTTCATTAAATTTTTTGAAGCGAATCAAAAGAGTTTTGATACACTTGGGTTATGTTAATTGCACCAACAAAACAAAACATCCTTATTAATCGTTTCAATTTTCAACAAATTGAGACTAAGAAAACATTAGACAACCAACTAGACATTTTTGGACAATAAAGAAACAAAAAATATCATTAAACCAAATATTTATTAAGATATTTTTTATTTCTTTCTCATTGTCTTTCTAATTTTTCACAAATTGTATCATCTCTCATTCTCATATGTTTTCTTTTTTCTTTTTGAAGAAAAAAAAATTAGACACACTCATTTTTTTTTTGATTTCTCATTTGTTTCTTTCTTTCTTAAAAAAAGAAGGTAACTCTCTATCGTCTTCCCTGATAATAAAATATTAGTTGAAGAGTTATTAACATGATTTTTTTTATCTTACAAGCCTTTTGCAAATTCATTTTTTTATGAATATATAAGATAAAATTTGTATTCTAATATTATTTTGAAAAAAAAAATATTTATATAGATGGAAAATAAAATAATAGATTTATTTATTTTTAAATGATTTAAGGAAAGGTATTCATGAAGATAAAAACAGATACATTCCACTTCTTCATATATTTTAAAATATTATACTAATAATCTAATCTAATGATCCAATTGTTTAGTTTAAAGAATTATTTTTTGAAACATTATACTAATAATCTAGTTTAATTATAAAAAAATTATATTATTTTGGACCTTCCAAAAGTTTTGACAAGTTTCTGTTCTCTGTTATGGAGGATCGTGAGATTAGATATATTTGAAGGAAATTCAAGATATGGAAAACTAAATATAAGTACGATTCTAACCTTTTGTTAGTTTTGATTCATTATTGTCTTTCCTTTTGATTTCTTATCCTCTACTTATACAGATTTTAGTAAAATTAACTTGGAAAGAAATCATTTCTTATTTGAGAAAGATATTTTTAAAAGAATGCTTCCTGTTTTCATTTGTCAAATAGGTTCATTGGCCAAATGACAAAACTTATCAAAAGATTTATCTAACAAAGTGTTAAAGTTCTTCACAAATGTTTTTAATAAAAACACTGTCAACAAGTTCTTTTGGATAAAAGAAATTCTCTATGAAAAAGGGGCTTGTGCTTCTCAACTAAGGTGAATCATTGTAAAATGTTTTCCTGTAATTTATTCTCATATGTTAAATTAAAATTAAAATATTATTCTAAATAGTTTAAAATTGAATAAGTGCAAATATTATAAAAAATATATACACAAAAAACATATTATTAAATATATCTTCATGATAATGCTAAATGTAAAGGATATTTCTTCACGTTGGACATGAGGAATGTAATCTTCACACTGTGGTGAAGTAAAAAACCTTTATTAATTAAGTTCCTAAATTTCCAAAAATCAAATTAAGTTCCTAAGCTCGATCAATTGTGGTCATTCATTCTCTTATCTTTCTGCACTAATAATATAAATGTAAATTAAAAAATATAAAACGGTAAAGAAAATATTGTTAAAATGTCAGAAGTGGGATTTGAATCCACGTCCTCTTTCAAAGACCAAAACTTGAGTCTAGCGCCTTAGACCACTCGGCCATCCTGACACAAATGCAAGTCTCAAGCCTAGCTTGTATATACTATATTTATATATTTAATAAAGCTATATAAAAAAGTACGTGTAATTAACCCTTAACCCTAAAAGGAATATGCATTCAAATAGAAAAATTCCTCTCATGCTTTAACTGTTCGTATGATGTGTTTTCTTCACATATCGGACATGCTCTATGACATCTCACACTATAACTTGACAATTTTCCATATGTAGGAAAATTATTGATTGTACAAAATAATATGGCATGCATTTGGAAAGGTACATTAGCAAACCCATCAAAAAATTCAACCCCATTATCCCATAACTTCATGTCCTTAATCAATGGACTCGATATCATCATAGATAACATCGTGTACTTTATCTTCATACATAAACTTGGAGGCAAGTTATAAATCACTAACAAAACGGGTCATGAACTATGATTGGTACTTAAATTCCCATAAGGATTCGTTCCATCTGAAGCTAGTCCAAGTCTCAAATTTCTTGATTCATTTTTGAATGTAGGAAATTCTTTATCAATGTTCTTCCATTGCACATAATCTGCAAGATGACGAACTAGTCCATCACATTTCCGCTCATCAGCATGTCATCTAAGGTTTCTAGCATCATTTGGATTCGTAAACATACATTTAAACCTTGGAATTATTGGTAGATACCAAACTGCCTTCGAAGGAGGGTCGTGCTTTGTGACCTCATCACTATTCTCTTTGTCACTATCTTTGTATTTTCTATATAAAATACAACCATTAAGACATGCATGAATCTTTTCATATTCCATATCCATTGGACAAAGTATCTTTTTTGCCTCATACATTAGATCAGGTAGTGTATTACTTTCAGGAAGCATTTCTTTCAACAACTGAAGCAATTCTGTGAAGCTTTTATCATTCCATCCATTTAATACCTTCAAATTTATCAACCTTAACACTGATGATAACCGTGTGAAGTTAGGTGAACCAGCGTACAACGGGGTCTCTGCATTTGTAGTCATATTTTCATACACAGCTTTAGCAAATGTTTGTACTTCAACATCATGAATCATTTCCTTTAATCTATTCTCCATTGTCGAGTCCACAAATTCATGTGTTTCAGCCACAGTTGGTGTAAGATTCGCTAAATTTAATTAAATAAATAAATAATTAATTAATAAATGTGGGTAGGAGGAGCCTTTATAACATTAAATGTTAATTAATGTGATGTAGAAAAGTATTAGCTAAAATGGTTGAAAGTACTTGGTTATGTGAGAGGACTTGGGTTCAAGTCCTATGTGTGCCATATATGTGATATTTACTTGATTATTATTTTAATAATATGATGGATCATGATGAGTGATAATATAATCCTAGAATCTTAAGAGTGAAACTTTGGTAGTGATTGAGGCAAAGGAACTGAATTGGGAGAGAGCAAAAAGGGAGGCCATTGGCGATAAAAGAAACTCTCAAAAGTCCAATTTTAAGCAATGGAAAAAAGGTTAGGGGAGCTGAACCACATTCTATTTATGTTTTATGTGTAACTGTATGAATTATAGCATGTATATGTATGATCATTCCTCTTTTGCATTGAAATTCGTTTTTCTAAAATTTTTCCAAAAATCGCCTGGCGGGATATGAACTGCCGTCAGGCGACTCATATATTTTGTGTGGTTTTTTGGGTTCCTGCTAAGGAACCGCCTGACGGTAAGCAACGTGCCGCCAAGCGACACAAGCCTAATCCACCCAGTTTATAGGTTTTTTCATGAACTACCTGGCGATGATGAATACCCGCCAAGCGATCTGAGGATAGTGACTCAATTTTGTAGTTTTACTGGTTATGGAATGATTTTGATGGGGAAAAAGGGATATTCTAACTATTGGTGAATGATTAGATGCCAGGTATCGTCGAATTTCATGTGATTGGGGGTTAAATTGAAAGGAAATTGTAGGAACATCGGTTTAGGGTTTAAGAAATTGGGGGTTTTCAAGTTGATAAGGATTAAGGTGCGAATTGAAGTTGGGTACCTGTAGGCACTCTTCCGAATTGATATTTCCTAGCGTGGGATGTACAATTGACTGTTAAATTATGAAAATCATTAGAGGAACGCGTTTTGGAAATGTTGGGGAGTGAAAAATTGTCGCCAGGCGACATGCGTGGACCAGCAAAAGCGAGGAGTGGCTCTTAGGAGATGATCGAGATTAGTAAATCTCTGACTTTGGGCGTAGTTGATAGAGTAATTCGATGAACAGTGAGTATGGAACGTAGGGTTGGCAAAGTGATGTTTTAACGAATTTTTGGATAATGGGTGGTGATTTGCACTGGAATTGTGTTAGATGTGGTCGACGCTGAAAATTTGTACCCTTGCTAGCATGTGTACGATCGGAAAGATGAACCTAACATAGAACAAAATGGAGGAGTGTCCAAGGTGGGCTTTATAGCGCTGGAATTTCTGGAGTTTCCCAGAATCCTAAGCACCGCCTGGCGGTAATGGTTTAGTCGCCAGGTGCAAGCACAGAGAAGGGGAAATTGTGTGGCTGTGAGGTGTACTGGAGGGGTTTTGTTGCTGAGTCTTGATTTTGGGGGAGGAGTAGATTTGTGAGGAGAACAAAGTTGGGTGCAGTAGAGGGATGTGAAAACTTGGTGGTGATATGTGGAAATTGGAGTATGACATTTGGAGAGTTGAAGTGGAGAGGACATATATCTTAGGTACAACAAGGGCTACAGCTGGAGCGACAGTGGGGTGTTGTACAACTCGCATGGAGACAGTAATGGGGATAGGAGAAAACACAGAATAGTATGATTAATTGAGATAAGCCAAAGTGGATAAATTGTAATATATTAGTACTAAACAAAGATTGGTAAACAAAGGAAATCTGATATAAGCTTAGCTATATGACAAGATGATGAAGTTAGAACAGGTGCGTAAGACTATCAATGATTTATTGGATTAGTAAGATTGTACTTAAGACATTATAATTAGTTGAAATTTCGGTTTGGAGATCTTATATGGTATTGAGACTTTTGGTTAGATGACTTGTTGTAAGTGAAGTTGATTAGTTGGGAAGGTTCACTATTAGTTGTACACTAACTTAGAATGCAAACTGTTAGAGAGCCAAACTAGAAAGGGGAAAAATCATTTAAGTGAGATTGTTGATATATATATACTAGAATTATGACTCGTGCAACGCACAGGGTATTTTTTAGATGAATGAATTTTGTTTTTTTATAGTAAATGGAAAAAAATTAAGAAATTAAAAATAAATATTAATAGTAATGATAAATAAGTTTAAAATAGGTGATATTAATTTTATCATGTTTATAAATGAATGCATAAAATTCTGAACATTCAGGATCATAACAATATTAATTGTAGTAATTATTGTTTTGTCTAATATAAAGTTTTAACTTTTTGAACATTTATAATATGTATACAAAACTTCTGATAGATTTCATGGGTTAGAAGACCATTATAGTCTGCAATATAAAATTGATATAACTTTATTAAATTTAAAGTTTGACCAAAAAAGCAAAAGAATGCAATACAATAATTGACAAATAACCAAAATAGTATAAGATTAATTTGTATACCTCTTATCAAATATTTTTAAATATTTATTTGTAAACCACATTTGTAGTTGTAGCGGTTAGTTACATTTCCATTTTCATCCATAATTAGTATTTTCAATCCAATCTTCTTTATTATTTCACTGTAGAATCTGTTACATATAGTTGTCCATGAATGAATATGGAGCGAGGAAGATAAAGTCCAACTTTAGAGAGGGTTTATAACTAATTAAATTAAATATTCACAATACATCACACAAATTCATTTCTTAATTAAATTAAATATTAATATAACTAAAATTCATTTCTCAATAAAAAAATAATATAATTAAAATCCAACTACAATACATCACACAAATTTTCAATTAAAATTTAATACAATCATAATTTCGTAATTTTGCAACCACAATTTTGTATAGAACCAAAACATAATAACATTTAGTATTTATTAATTATAACGTTAGTATTTATTACTTTTCGTATTTATTAATTATAATGTTAGTATTTATTATTTCTTGTATATATAAATTTATATTAATGTTATTCATGATGGATAAGAAATTGCTTCTTTTGATTTATTTTCCCTCTTTTATTTTATTTTAATTCTTTTCATATTTTTATATTTTATATATTAATGCTATTCGTTAAGACTGGTAAAAGATTATTTCTTTTGATTTATTTTCCCTCTTTTATTTTATTTTAATTCTTTTCATATTTCCATACTTATTATTAAAAAAAACAAATATAAATAATTTCAAAATTATATATTAATATTTCGTGTTTGAAACAAAATATTATATTTTAAAAGTGCACAATATAAAATAAAGTACTAAAAAATTAAATTAAATATTAAATTATGTAATTAAATATTAATGAGAGAGCTTAAATACCTTCTTTTTTCACCAAAATCAGTATTAAAATAAAATCATTAATTATTCTACAAACTTGAAAGAAACTACAACTATAAAAGAAAAACCTAAAATTTATCATATCATAAAAAAAATCAGCAAAAAGTAAAGATATGAGGTTGTCATCCCTCTGAATTCTACATACTACATAGTCCTTATCATTAGACTTACTAAAACCACTACATTATCATCAACTAATATGGAAACATAGTACAGAGGATTCAATCTCTCGAATTCTGATGATAATAGAAACTTTTACAATCAAAGAAACTTTCCTTACCACTGTTAAGTTTGGCTCGTATCACACTACATTTCTTATTGAGCTCTAAATTCACGTGGACTATAATACTCTCCTTTTGCTTTGTCGCTCTGAATTCACCTAGACTATAATGTTCTCCTTTTACTTGGTCCTCTTCTTTGTACTCATATGGAATGCCTAGTCATATCACATCAAAAGAATAGAAAACAAAATCAGTCACGAAACCAAAGTTTCATTAAAGAGGTTCTTTTATATTATATATATGTATATGTATAAAGACTAACGAAAAAATAAATTTGAAAATTAGTTAATTAACTTATCAATTCTCACACTTCAAAAGAAGATGACGTATTTAAAGGGATAAATTAGATAATGGGACGACTGCAAAATATTCCATGAATGACTTAATAAGCAATAATTCATATGTGTTTAAATTAGTTCATATGTGTTTAAATGATTCGATTATATTAAAACATATTATATGTCAGTGAAACAATTTCATGAACAATTTCTTATTATATACCCGAAACGGTGATCAAGAAATGAACTTCAACCTAAAAGGAAGAATTGAAAAAAAAATCAAAAGAATTGAAAAAAAGAAACTGATGCTCACAGGACATTGAAAGAATAAGAAAACATCTTAAATAAAAATAAATGTGCATAACCTAGATTTAAATGTAATAACATTGAACAAATATCAAGACAGTATGAATCCAATCCTGAAAGAATAAGTTGAGAAAATGGAAGACAATTGCAGGATCTGATGATTTTGAGCACCTGAAATTAGCATTTTGCAATTAGCGGTGGTGACGGACATATTAAATTTAAAAAACTGATGCGCACAGGAAATGATTGGCACCAAAGGCTTGGATCTTTACCAAGGTAACCAATCACTAAATAGTTGCTTGTGAATAATGTTTGTGTGACCATCCAAGTGCTCCACCACATTCCCCTTATAGAAACAAAAATCCCACTTACCATCCAACAATTAATGTGTTTTAAGGACAATAGTAACAACTTCCATACTAAATAAATTACTAAAGCAATGTTGGTTTATAAAATTGTATCATAATCAAATTGCTTACTACTACAATGATATAACTTAACAAAATGATATAACTTAACATGTACTATTAAACGTTTTTTATTTGTAGTTCATTGAATTTTTTTCTTTTCAATGGAAGAAACCTATTTCACCTAGGTCTATCCATGATCATTAGACATAAAATGATACGATCTATGCTTAATGATTAGTTAAAAATTTTGCGCGATCTTGTTACAAAATTCTGCTATGATTTTTATTTGCTTGGCTCTTGTACACTTTTTTTTCTGTTGTAACGTCATAATTCCTTATACATCCAATCACCGAATCTTAAGAATAACAATGATGATATAGTCAAATTTGATAGAAGTAACATGCCAATATGTTGTGATGATGAAATGATAATAAAACAGAAATGTCTTGCTAATAAAACAATGCCTCTGCTGGAAGATCACAATGCAGTTAATGAACTTACTTCGATCTTGAATTGTAATTTGTGCTACCTTAAATTGTATTATGTATAGACTCCAACACTGCCTAAGACAACAGTTCCACCTTGGGTTCTAATCAACAAATCTGAGTATGTCAGAATAATGGGATAAAGCTTCAGAAAGAGGATCACCAAGTTGTAGAAGTTGTTTAGTGTGCTTCCACTTAAAACGTCCTTTTTTACTGTTTATTAATCACGTGTGCATGGTTCGTTGCTTGGGTAACCCTGCACGTCACATACACACGGACCTTTCCTCTTAGCCTTTATATACCCACCTTTCTCTCTCTTTTTGTACACAAAACTATCATTCAATATACAGTTTCTCTTTTCTTTTCTTTTCTCTGTGCTTTTTGCTTTTCATGTTGAGTCTGAGCGAATATGCAACTTTCGCACTGCATGCCTAACGCTCTGCTGCATCTTCAAGTGTTTTTGATATGCCCATACGATTCTAAGATGGTATCAGAGCACTTCATTTGAAGTGCTCTACTGCGCATCTTTGATCGTTCTTTCTTTCTTTGTTCTTTAATCTGTTATTGCATTTCTGGTACTTCTTTCTTTCTTTCACCATGAGCAAAGATTCATCTGATATCATTTCTGTCAATAGTTACCTATACTTGCATCCAAATGAAAGTCCGGCTGTTGCGTTGGTCTTGCCGGTCCTAGACATCAACAACTATCATTCATGGAAGAGGTCCATGACTACGGCTCTCATTGCAAAGAACAAGTTCGAGTTCGTTGATGGATCAACTCCTGAACCAGCAAAGGATGAAGACATCTATCAAGCATGGAGAAGGTGCAATAACATGGTGGTTTCTTGGCTCGTTCATTCGGTTCACTCTGATAGTTGGCATCAGCAATACACAAAAAAAAACCATTCTCCATTTCAATCCCGTAGCATTCCCATTCACCTCAACATCACAATACCATCTCAACCTGCAAACAAAACACACAAGCAAAAAACCAAACCAGAATCACATCCATTCTTCATCATCTATAGGAACCACCCATTGATTCTGTTACAGCCTCGCCCCTGTAATTCAACATCACACAAGACTAGAACCCCATTTCAACAACAAGCGTTCATTCCTGTCCTTGCATTACATTCATCATTAGCTACATCCAATCGGAACAGAGAAATGAAAAAAGGAATTGAGCCGCGTTGACGCGAAGCCGCCGGCGAGTCAGGGTTTCTCGCAGAGGACTCGTGTGCAAATTGGTGCTAGGGTTGAGCCGTGTTGATGCGAGGAAAAGGGAATTGAACTAGAATCTCCAACGGTGTTCCAAGTTCCCGGCAACGGCGCTACGATGGCGATTTGGGTCGCGGTGATCTATGCATTGTCGGCAGTGGCCTTGGACGCTGGAGCAACGGTCGTTCAAGTCGTGCCTGGGAGGTGGGAGAGTGAAGGTCGCGTATCCTAGGCTCTCATCGAGGTCTGTGGTGGCGTCGTTGTCGCCAACAGCGTCTTTGGCTGGTTGCAGCGGGGAGATGATCTCTTGGGTTAGATGAGTGCGCGAGAACGAGTCTTTGAGCCGTTGAGAACGAGGGCGACGTCTCCAGCGTCAATAGGTGCCGCCGGCATGCTAGCTGCATGAAGGCGCGGTGGCGTGGTGATGCAATGATGAAGGTGGTGTGTTGGTGGACAGTACCCATGAGGATATTTTTGGGGTCGAGAGTGATAGAGAGGGGGCTTGGCTCTTGTTTTTTCAAGCAACTAGGGTTTAGGTTAAGTTCACCATACCACATCTCATATTGGGCTGATTAGCCCACTTCCCTTCTTACACCGCCACTTTTAATATTCTCACCCTCCCACTCTTGTGTATTAGAATTGAATTTGTTTTCTCCGCGCACTCCTTTTTTATATCTGCACCTCCATTTATTTGAGTTGGGTTGTTTCTGTTTTTTTTTTCGTGCACCCCTGATATTTGTTAGCACCACACCCCCATTTCTGTTTTGGATTCGTTTGTTGTTACTGTGTGCAACCCATGTTCCACTTCACACATCTCTAGTAACTACCTGCTGCACCACCAGGTTTACTAACTCTACTACTCACTTGTGTTTTATTCCTATTTTGGGTTTGTTTTATACTTTACTTGTTGTACCCCACCTTTAATAAACACACCTCATTTACTTCATGTATCTCCCACTAATTACTCATGCATCCCGTATTTTATTTTCCACTTTTATCCTTCTTAAATAATTTCATCCTTTTATTTATTTATCTATTTTTTATTATTCTTTATTTTATTTTATTTATTTAAAAAAAACAAATATATTTGAAAATTATCAAAATTACAAAAATAGGAAAATCTAAAAATTCTTTTTCACTTTACTGTGTCTGTCCGGTCGCTTGCACCGCGTGACACTCATTTTCAAAAATACCAAAAATAGTTTTCTTTCTCTTTTAGTGTTTGTCCGACCGCTTGCGTCGTGTGACACATATTTTCAAGTAATTCAACAAATACAAAAAAAATATAAAATTTCAAAAATATAAAAATATCAACATTTTCAAACAACTATGTTTCTCCTAAGAACTACGTGGTCCTTGATTCTCCACTGTGAGATACGTAGGAGCAAGGCCAGTTCTTGTCAGGTTCACCTCCAAAAATCAAATCATTTTCTTTGTCTTCCATATATCTTTTAAGAACTACGTAACCCCAATTTCTCATTTTGAATGAGAATACGTAGGACCAAGGTCAATCCTTGTCGGGCCCAAAAAATTAAAAATTATTTTTGTTTCTTTTTAGCATCTTTGTCTCTTTATTTTTGGGTAAAATAACATTTTGAAAATCACATAAACTTTGCATATTTAATTAAAGGTACTGCCCTCGGGCGGACGTTGTAGGGTGCTAAAACCTTCCCTACATGTAACCGACTCCCAGATCCAAAATCTAGTTTTTCGCAAACTTGTCTTATCTTTATGGTTTTTCGTAGTTTTCCAGAATAACTATGGTGGCGACTCCTAAATCTCTTTTTTAAACTCATTTTCTTTCTTTGTTCGCTGTCCCCTCGCGATCTCGGTTGCGACAAAAGGATCAAGCTTTTTTTTTTCTTCTAAAATACTTTAAATGAATAAATAATTATGATTGTGATTTTAGACACAAACACGCATAAAAAACCAAAGAACATTAAATGAAAATGTCATCACAACATTTGTTTCCTCTCTTCATCAGAAGTCAACTTTGGATTCAAGGGAAAGTAATACCAACATTCTAAACTCCATAACAATGCAATTATTATTTAATCAAAACATGTGAATAATGAAAACAATTAAAATTTGAATGTAAAGAACATAATGTTGTACTGCAATCTGCTTTAGAGTAAAACAAAATCTTCACCTAAAAAGAAACAACTGAAAGTAAATTTAAGATTTATATGCTAAACAAAAAAAAATAACTTGTCTGATAGCAACAGAAACACCAGAAATAGTTTACTTTTGTAAGGCCCAATTATTCTGCCTTAGCATTTTAAGGGTTGCCTTACAACTGTTGGGCCTAAAGGCTGACCCAAAGGATAAAACCTTTTCCAGTTACCCTAACGTTTCCACTTTCATTCATTCACAGATTTGCAGCCGTCTCCCTCAACTGTACCACTAGAGCTCTGCTAGGGTTAGCTTTCCCGTCTCGAACCAGTCCGCTCAAGACCCAAGTACTACTTTCTGCTCCATGTAAGTAATTCTAAACCTACTGCCCTTACTCCCTAAAGCCCTTCTTCGTATTCCACCGTTTAGGGTTCGGTAATAATCTTATTTTCCTACTGTTCTGTAAGTTTCCAAGGCCATCTCTCGAGTTGCTGTACTCCGTAGTCCCGTGTCGAAGCCTCGTGTAACCATTTCCAGGTACGGGAAGCTAGGGTTCGCCCTTTTTCTTTTGAGTAATATTGGTTGTGCCTCTGTTTTGCCGTTTGGTTGTGTTTGATATGTTATATGAACTAGGATACGAGGAATTTGTGCCATTTGTGATCTGTGGAGTGTAAATGCACAAGAGAACAAAGGTGACCTCTGGTTTTCTCGCCCAAGCGAGCTTGTCTCGCCTAAGCGAGATCAACAGAGGCTCGCCCAAGATGTTTCACGCGAGCGGTCGCTCAGGCGAGCCACGTTGCTCCTGAACGAGCGAGCATCTCGCCCAAGCGAGACCTTGCGTGAGCTACTGTTCCCCTTTTTCGAGCCCTCGCCTGAGCGAGACCCTTCAGCCTAAGCGAGGTGCTGTGCGAGGCAGTGCGATGTGTGGATGCTTTCTTGACCTTGTATGAATAATGCTTGCTTGGTTTTAAGTATTGTGTTGAAAGTATGAGATAAATGAGTATGTATGAGTAGTGTAAAGTTATGAGATGTGAATAATGGGTTGGCATGAGTTTATCATTGATTTCAAATGAGATGGTTGGTATTAAAGATGCATGATAATGAGAAGAGTTGGAAATCCTTTATGCATGAAAGGCTTATGATGAGTTGGAATGAGTTGGGCCTGGAACATGAAAGGCGTTGGCTTTCAAGATTGGTATGATGAACATATACATGCATGGTGAATGTTCTTGGCTGTATGATCATGTTTGGTCGATCTTAGTGCATAATTCCTTGGGGTCTCTAGGTGAGACTTTCAGGGTCGTGCTTTAGTGGTCGGGACGTAATTCCATGGCCCCTCTTAGTGGGTGTCCATGGTGGTGCCCCATATGTATAACCAGGTAAGGATTCAAGGTAAGGTTGCATCCTGACACTCTAAGGAGTCAGTTAGTCTCACCTAGAGCGGACTGACTCCTGTGGTGAGAGTAGCAGGAGGCCTGAAATTCTTTAAGGACTAACCTTGTGGTGAGGGAAATTGATTCATTGTTGTCGCAACCGAAATCGCAACGGGACGACAAACCAAAAAAATAAAATTTGTAAAAACAGAGTTTTGGAGTCGCCACCATAGTTATTATAGGAAACTATGGAAAACCATAACAAAAAAAGCAAGGTCTGCGAAAAACCAGAATTTAGGTCCGGGAGTCGATTACACGTGGGGAAGGTATTAGCACCCCCACCACGTCCGTCCTAAGACAATACCTTTAATTAAATGTGCAAAAGTTATGTGATTTTTTCAAAATATTTAATTTTCCCTAAAAATATTAATAAAAGATTGTACAAAAAACAACAAAACTATTTTTTTGATTTTTTGGGCCCGACGAGGATTAATCCTCACTCCTACGTATCTCCATGTGAATGGAGAATCAGGGTTACGTAGTACGTTTTGAAAAAACTATTTGGAAAACTATTTAAAAAATGATTTAATTTGTTTTATAATTTTGAAAACCTTTTTATTTAAATTTTAGTATTATTTTAAAATTGGTGTCATGCAACGCGAGCGGTCGGATAGACACTTGAAATAAATTCTTGTTTTCTAATCTTTTATTTTTTTATCTTTTTAAATCATTTATATATTTTTCATATTTTTTTAAAGTTATTTTAAAATAGTTATGGATGTCGTTGCGACATGAGCAACCAAATAGATATAAAGAATAAACAAAGAAAAATGTTTTTTTATTTTTATATCATTTGTATATATTTTTAGAAAAAATAAAAGTCTAAATTGGATGTCATGCGACGCGAGCGGCTGGGCAGACAATAAAGAAATGGGAAAAAAAAATTTATGATAAAAAAAAGAATGAAAATTAAAAAAACTAAATCAAAAGATGAAAGAATTGAGAATGACGTACCTTACAAAAATTTCAATATCTCCTCACCTTTTCTTTTTTCTTTCTTTGCTTCCTCTTCTAATATTTTTGTGTTTTTTCTCAAGAGAGATAAAAATGAGAGGTGCCTATGTGGGTGATAATGAGAGGAAGAGAGAGTGTAGAGAATGTTTTCTTCTTCTTCTTCTTTCTACTTCCTTCAATGTTTTTTTAAGAGATATAAAAAAGGAGGTGTGTATGTGAGAGTGGTGATGGGAACGAATTAGAGAAGTGTAGAGAATTCTTTTTTTCTGGTCATGATAGAGTGCGTATTTATATTCACAACATGCAATGTCAATGCAATCTCAGCCTTAATTGTAACGAACAATATAAGGAAGGAATTGGTCATGATAGTATCAAATTATGAGTATCAAATCGCAGCAAATTAGAGCACAAAATTAATCCCAATTAATAATATTGATTCTTACCATTTGAAGAAATATTGCTTCTAATTATTATTATATAATTAATTTCTCTATCAGGAACAAAGGTAGAAAATATTTGATTTATTGGGCTCATGAAAATTAATAACAAATTGGGCTTTTCCCTCTTTATTCCTTTTTTTTTTTCTCTAAAGTTGATGTTTGAAAATCTTTTTGAAGAAAATTTTGTTTCACATTTTTTTTTATTTTCCATTAACTAAAAAACCTTTTTTTTTTATTTTTTTTTATTTTTTTCGAAAATAAATTTATTCACCCGGACGAAATTGGGTGTTGACAATTGTAACACTGTAACACATAGATCGGGGGTGAGCAGAGGTATCCACCACAAGTGCAAGCATCCGCTGAATCCGACCAGGTTATATGTATCCGGATGAGTCGAGTCGTGTCTTAGTGTATTGTTTGAAAAGTCATAACATGCTTGGGTGATATGTGTGTATGGTATGGTGAATATATATATTTGATCGTATGGATGAAATCTTTGGTGCTCTAGCTTACCCTACTTTCTTTGTTGTGTGTTCTACTGTGTGGTACTCCCTTTTGCGATGATCATCAACTTGTTGGTGTGAGCAGATGCGAGGAACACCCGTGGGCAACAGGGAGGTGATGGTTCCGCCACATAGTCCGTGTGGACTGGACTTTAGTTTCTTTTGGGCTTTTCTTTAGGGCTATGGCCCATCTATTTGTTTGTTCTTGGATTTATATACATTTGGTAAAACCGTTATCCTGTTTTTGTTGGCATCGTGGTGTGCCTAGTTTTGTAGGGGTGGCGTTAAGGACCCCAAGACTGCGTTGTTATACTAGTATGCTTCAAGACAACTTAAGGTACATGAGCATAACTATCCCACTCATGACTTGGAGTTGGCAGCCATAGTATTCGGCTTGAAGATCTGGAGACACTATCTGTATGGTGCTTAGTTTCGCGTGTTCAGTGACCACAAGAGCCTCAAGTACTTGTTTGATCAGAAGGAGCTGAACATGAGGCAGAGGAGGTGGATGGAATTGCTAAAGGATTATGACTTCGAGCTCCTATATCATCCTGGGAAGGCAAATGTGGTGGCAGATACCTTGAGTAGGAAGATAGTGCACATTGCACACCTTATGATTAAGGAGGTGGAACTATTGGAGAAGTTCAGAGACATGAGGCTGCAGGTGGAGTTGGGGCCCGAATCCATTAGTTGTAGTACTCTTGCTATATCTAGTGACTTTTTGGACTCAGTCAGAGAGAGGCAGTTGTTGGATGCCAGTTTGAACAAGGTCAGAGAACAACTTGGATCAGATGAAGCCAGAGACTTTGCTTTGGGTGATGATGGCATACTGAGGTTCCAAGGTAGAGTATGTATACCTGATGATGCAGGGGTGAAGAAGTTAATCCTTGAGGAAGGACACAAAAGTCGTCTTAGCTTGCATCCTGGCATGACTAAGATGTATCAGGACCTCAAGGAGACCTTCTGGTGGCAGGGGATGAAGAAAGATGTGGCCCTGTTTGTATCAGCCTGTCTGACCTTTTAGAAGGCGAAAGTGAAGCACTAGAGACCCGGTGGGATCCTATAACCCTTAGAGATACCAGTGTGGAAATGAGACAGCATCTCCATGGATTTTTTGACCCATCTGCCACGGACTTTTAGAGGACATGACACCATCTGGGTGATCGTGGATCGACTGACCAAGAGTGCCCACTTCTTGGCGATGAACTTGAGGATGTCCATGGCCAAGTTAGCCTAGTTGTACATTAAGGAGATCATAAGGTTGCATGGAGTACCTTCGAGCATAGTTTCTAATAGAGACCCACGATTTACATCCCGGTTCTGGCAAACCTTACAAGAGGCTTTGGGGACCAAGTTGACTATGAGCTCAGCCTACCATCCCCAAACCGATGGCCAATCAGAGAGGACCATTCAGTCACTTGAGGACTTACTGCGGACGTGTATATTGGATCACCTAGGGGCTTGGATGAGGTGTTGCCCTTGATCGAGTTTACCTACAACAACAGCTTTCATGCGAGCATTGGCATGGCGCCGTATGAGACTCTTTATAGTAGGAAGTGTAGGACTCCCCTATGTTAGTATCAGGATGGGGAAGCAGTGCTTGTCGGACCAGAGTTGTTGGAACAAACTACGGAGAAATTCAAGATGGTGAGAGATAGGATGCAAGCCTCTCAGAGTAGGCAAAAGGCTTATGCAGATCGTAGAAGAAGACCCTTGGAGTTTGCGGCGGGCGATCATGTGTTCCTGAGGGTGACCCGAACCACTGGTGTGGGAAGGGCTCTCCGCTCGAGGAAGCTCTCTCCTAAGTTCCTTGGTCCATATCAGATCACGAGGAGGATTGGGCCAGTGGCTTACGAGATAGCTTTGCCCCCCTCAGTTGGCGAACCTTCACCCGGTATTTCATGTATCACAACTGAGAAAATATGTTTTCGACCCGTCTCATGTGCTAGAAGTTGAAGATATACAGATTAGGGAAGACCTCACAGTGGAAGTACCCCCCATCACTTTAGAGGATGGCAAGGTTGAGGAACGCCGAGGAAAGGCCGTTAGTCTTGTTAAAGTCATCTAGGATCGGAGGACGGGTGACTCGACTTGGGAGTTAGAGGAGGACATGAGAAAATCACATCCACATTTGTTTACCTGGTGAGTCTTAATTTTCGAGGTCGAAAATTTTCTTGTTGGGGAGAATGTAAGGCCCAATTATTCTGCCTTAGCATTTTAAGGGCTGCCTAACAACTGTTGGGCCTAAAGGTTGGCCCAAAGGATAAAACCTTTTCCAGTTACCCTAACGTTTCCACTTTCATTCATTCACAGATTTGCAGCTGTCTCCCTCAACTGTACCACTAGAGCTCTGCTAGGGTTAGCTTTCCCGTCTCGAACCAGTCCGCTCAAGGCTCAAGTACTACGTTCTGCTCCATGTAAGTAATTCTAAACCTACTGCCCTTACTCCCTAAAGCCCTTCTTCGTATTCCACCGTTTAGGGTTCAGTAATAATCTTATTTTCCTACTGTTCTACAAGTTTCCAAGGCCGTCTCTCGAGCTGTTGTGCTCCGTAGTCCCGTGTCGAAGCCTCGTGTAACCCTTTCCAGGTAAGGGAAGCTAGGGTTCACCCTTTTTCTTTTGAGTAATATTGATTGTGCCTCTGTTTTACCGTTTGGTTATGTTTGATATGTTATATGAACTGGGATACGAGGAATTTGTGCCATTTGTGACCTGTGGAGTGTAAATGCACGAGAGAACAGAGATAAGCTCTGGTTTTCTCAAATTTGATAACGCTGTCATTGACGCGATCAAATTAATACTACTAAACTATAGCAACTTCAGTATTGCTAAGATAGTAGTCAAGAAAATAGAAAGGATAAAGTAACCCTAAGTCGTCTCCAAACGAACACGGAATTGATTTTTAACAAGTTAGTTCTTATAAAATCTATACAAAACGGTTAGTCAAATAAAATAATAAAATTATTGGAAGATTAAGATAAAGGAAAGATAAAAAAAGATAAAAACAATAGTAAAGAAAATAGATTGATTCCATTGCTTTTTCAAAATAGATTCATCATCGGTTATCTAAAGATTATTGCTCAATTAATTATTGTTGTAAATTTACAAATTAATCAATGTAAAGTCTCAATTAATTTGTTGGCGTTCTCACTTTTAACCAAAGTACAGTCTCAATTAAAAGTGAGAACTTTTAGATTATCCATAGTAAATTCAACCAAAGTACAGTCTCAATCAACTTTACTATAATTAATCATGTCTATTCTTTTATCTCCTCACCAAATAAAAAAGCTTAATTAATCAAAGTAAAGTCTCAATTAATTGTATTTAGAGTAAATACCTTTAACCAAAGTAAAGTCTCAATTATTGGTAAAAACTCCTTTAATCATATGAAAGTTTCTAAATAAAATCAAAGTAAAGTCTCAATTCAATTTAAAAACCCTTGGACTCGTAGGACCAACATGCATATAGATTTAAAATCATTACTTCTTACATGATTCAAAGATAAAAGACATAGATGAATTAAAATCTCAACAATAATAAAAAGAACAAAGAAATTAATTGATCTAACCTCAGAATCCAATTAAGAAATTACAATGGAATCAACCCAAGAAGTTTAGAACTCCATGAATGCAAAATAAAAATAGAAGAATAGAGACAAGAAAAGAGAGAGAAAGGAAACGAAATTAGGCACCCCTAAGGGTTCCAAAACTCCGAAGTCCCGAGCTTGTCTTTTTTCTGCTTCTCCCTTGGTCTCTTTACATAGGAATTGGACTGGGCTTTTCTGTTGCTAAAATCTCTCAAATATCTTTTAAAATAAAGATAAAGATAAATATTTAAAAATATTTGGAGAGATATAGACTATTTGACAAATATAATTGGTTGATAATATCAATATCTAATATAATTAAATTAATTAATTAATTAAAGATATATGATAAATTATCACCAATTAGTATTTGTATTAATTTTCCAAATCAACCCTTTGCAATCTCCTTAAATTATCTTCTAAAGAATCCAATATCTTCAAGATATATTTGTTTGTTATGGAACTAAAAAGATTCAAGAAGATCTTGTCATATTTGAAAAGATTTGGTAGTTATTATCTTTTAATATTTTATGATATAATTAAATAAGATAATTATTTAAAAATATCAAATAAAATATCTAAAGATATATTTTCCCAAATTATGTTCTATCATAAAGATAAAGAAAACCGCAAGGTCCAATTTTTCTTTCCTCTCTTCTTGGTTTAGCCAAACTTCTTCACTTTTTCAAGCTTTTCTTGTCGTCTTCATGCAATGCTTGGCTTGGATTTTTGTGCTTTTGATAATTTCTTATTCTTGGATTTATCTTTAAGGTGTCATGAAGCTTTAATCAATTTATTTCCACACCTCCATGAGCTCAACTTAGCTGCAACTGCATTAACACACTTCAAAATATCCAAAGAACATTTATGCAACTAAAAAGCTATTTTTAACATGTTTTTGTATCTCATGCTCAATAATCCCAATAATAGGAAATCCCAATTAAATCAATCTTTAAGCACACAAATTCAATTAAATACCCAGAATTAAACATTAAATGAGGGCAAAAATATGCACTCATCATACCCACACACTTATCCTTTTGCACTCCTTGGCAAAATTGAGTAATTTCAAAACTTGTTCTGAGGTATTTTATTTCACATCAATACTGGATCAAAGCAATGAACATCATTGGAGACAAATCAATCTTCTAGAAATCAATTATCATGTATATACAAACAGAAAGATTCTATTTTTCACACATGAGTTAATCTTTTGAATTCACAAGACAATCAATTATGAAAGAAAGTACTCAAGTTAAATGTGTATTTTCTCACCAAAATTCGCTCAAGTGTTTTGGCTTGTGTTTTCACTCAAAATACTCATGCAAGTAAACACTTGTAATACTTAACAAGACTCTAATATTCACAAACTTTCAAAAAACATGCATTAAAAGATCATGAGGACTCTTTTACAGGTTATAATGGGGCCAAGGCAAAGGTAGGAAAAATTTTAGGATTTTTGGGTTTTTGAAATTTAAATATAGACAGAATAATGGATCATAATTTCAAAAACAACTCTTTTGTGTTTATTGCTTGTTGCTCTCTCTCTCTCTCTCTTTTTTTTAGAAAGCAATTATTATTTTTTTTTCATTTCAGCACTTTTTCATCAACAATTTTTCCTTTTGCCATTTTTTTTAATTTGTGGGTGAGGTACTCAACCACACACTTTATTCCTCAACAATTCCTGAACACAATCCATTAGCTCCTTCTTTCTTCCTAAGGTAAAACATGGTCTTTTTCTTTTCAATGTTTATGCAATAGGCTTAAAACAAGAAAAAGAGGTTTAAAGCTCAAAGGGGCTACCAATGGATTAATATCAAGGTGGGCTTATTTGGCCAAGTAGCTAAAAATAAGAAATGCCTCAATCATATCAAATCATGCATATTCACCTAAGTTGCAAAACAAAACAATCAAGCTAAATATTTGAGTATAAACAAACATGAGCAAGTCACTCAAGAAAAAATAGGAATGGCACATGGCAGTCCATCCTTTGCATTAAGGCTCAAGACTCACAAGATCATATTCTTTCACAAAAGATTTAATCAAGAAATTCTCAAATCAACTCAATTAGCAAATCATAGAAACAATTCACTCATATCAACATGACTTTTATTTTTCCAGAATTATGATCATCCCAATTATTGAATCAAATCCTAAAAATCCAATGTCAATATGTTTTATTGAAAACAGGGAAATATTTTTGGTGGATTTCTTAAGAGACATATTGTTTAAAAGTTCCACTTAGTAAAACGTTAATACTTTCATAATTTTCTCAAAAAGAAATCACAATTTTTTTTTCTTTTTAAATGAAAACAAAAACAAAAAATTGAAAAACAGAAAAAAGAAAAATTCTAAATATAGTTTGTTTCCCCCATACTTATTTCAAAAAAAATGTCCTTGATGGACTTATTTTGGGGAGGAAACGAAAAATCTTGTGACTATTGGCTCAATCTGGCCATATGTCAAAATTTATTTTCTTTAATTTTATAAAGTACAAGTCAGCTTGTACAATTTTATTAAAGAAAACAAAAACACATATTTTTGAAATTTTTTTAATATTTTTAAAATTAAAAACAGAAACAAAAAACAAACATGCATGCAAATTAACTTTTCTATCAACAATGATTTCAAAAGAATTTGAATATAAGCTTTTTATCCGTTGTAGCAACCTTTCTTCTTTTTTTGCAGCCATGTCAACAAAGATAACCACTGAAAACTTATTTGTATCATTTACATCAACAAACTTGATGTGTGGAGTGTGTGGCTTCAACTCAACTTGAGCATCATCAGGTGCATTCGGATGGTTAATCGGATCATCAGTAATCCTTGTAATCTCATCTTGTGAGCACAATTTTTCACCTGGTGTTGTTGACTCTACTGCTTCATCATTAACCAAGTCAGTTGCAATAGTAGATGCTTTAGCTGCATCTTTGAATATTGTTTTCTCTTCAACTGCACTTGGTTCCTCTATTGTATTGTTCTCATAACTTTGCTCTTGAAAATGATCATTTGTACTCATATCCTCATCAACGGGTACAATTTTATATTCACATTGAGCAGCATCAACATATCCATCAGTAGATATGTTTGTGTGAGAATCTTTAATTTCTTCATCAGCAACATCTTTAGCAAAATTGATATGTCCATCAGTAGACATATTACTTTGAGCATCATTATATCCATCAGTAGATATATCAATGTGATGTGATTCCGCTATTGGTTTTTCAGACTGACTCTGCAAGCTTTGTGTGGCGGCATTCATCATCTGTTTATGATCTGTCTGATTCATCTTCATCATTTCAGTCATCATTTTCATCATATCTTCCAAAGTGACCTTTCTCACTGCATCATTCATTAGCTGACTCAAATCTTCAGACATTTGTTCAGCTCTGATGGCCAACTTCAGAAGCACATTTTTGATTTCATGACGAAGTGCATTAAAATCTAGATTTTCAGGAAATCTTTGATGGGGTTGAGGGGTGGTATTAACAGTTACAAGTAATTCTATGAAGTTGTTCTTACTTGCATCCCTCAACATATCAGACAATATTTGCTTATTTTCGTACCACTCTTGCTCAATATTTCTGCATCTTTGATCAACTCGCAACCTTTCATCCATAGACTCTAATTTCTCTATAACTTCACCCATTAATATCATAACTTCCCTATAGGATGGTCCATTGGTTGCTTCAAATTGCTGTGGTGGTACATATTGTTGTTGAAAACTATTTGGAACATATAGTTGCTGAGGTGGACACTCAAAATATGGTTGTTGCTCATATCCCAAAAAAGATGATCTAGGATATAGATCATTAAATTGTCGTAAAGTTAACCCACTTATATCAGGTGCAGAAGTAGGTGTGACAATTTGTTGTTGAAAATCACGTGGTTATTGTGGATAACAATTGTAATCCATTTGAAAACTACAATGTTGATTATTTTCATATGAAAAATTATTTTGCCTTTTTGAAAGAGGTTTTCTGAAAAGAAATAAGTTGAAACCTTGATGAGTAGACTTCCAGGAAGGAGAGGTGCGTCTCAGTGGACAACTTAAGTACCTTGTCTTTCCTTAGCCAGAGTGTTTCCCAACTAGTTAGAACAAAAACTATGCTTTAAAAAAATAAAATAAAATAACTAAAGAATATAAAAAATTTGTTAGAACAAAAAATTTGAGATAAAAAAAATGTTAGTGATAAACAAAAAAATAAAATCAAAAGAAAAAAATAAAAATAAAAATAAAAATAAAAATAAAAAATCAAATCAAATCAAAAGAATAAAAATAAAAATAAGAACTAAAATGATAAAAATTCTAACCGTGTTCCCCAACAACGGTGCCAAATTTGATAACGCTGTCGTTGACGTGATCAAATTAATACTACTAAACTATAGCAACTTCAGTATTGCTAAGATAGTAGTCAAGAAAATAGAAAGGGTAAAGTAACCCTAAGTCGTCTCCCAACGAACACGGAATTGATTTTTAACAAGTTAGTTCTTATAAAATCTATACAAAATGGTTAGTCAAATAAAATAATAAAATTATTGGAAGATTAAGATAAAGGAAAGATAAAAAAAGATAAAAACAATAGTAAAGAAAATAGATTGATTCCATTGCTTTTTTCAAAATAGATTCATCATCGGTTATCTAAAGATTATTGCTCAATTAATTATTGTTGTAAATTTACAAATTAATCAATGTAAAGTCTCTATTAATTTGTTGGCGTTCTCACTTTTAACCAAAGTACAGTCTCAATTAAAAGTGAGAACTTTTAGATTATCCATAGTAAATTCAACCAAAGTACAGTCTCAATCAACTTTACTATAATTAATCATGTCTATTCTTTTATCTCCTCACCAAATAAAAAAGCTTAATTAATCAAAGTAAAGTCTCAATTAATTGTATTTAGAGTAAATACCTTTAACCAAAGTAAAGACTCAATTATTGGTAAAAACTCATTTAATCATATGAAAGTTTCTAAATAAAATCAAAGTAAAGTCTCAATTCAATTTAAAAACCCTTGGACTCATATGACCAACATGAATATAGATTTAAAATCATTACTTCTTACGTGATTCAAAGATAAAAGACATACATGAATTAAAACCTCAACAATAATAAAAAGAACAAAGAAATTAATTTATCTAACCTCAGAATCCAATTAAGAAATTACAATGGAATCAACCCAAGAAGTTTAGAACTCCATGAATGCAAAATAAAAATAGAAGAATAGAGATAAGAAAAGAGAGAGAAAGGAAACGAAATTAGGCACCCCTAAGAGTTCCAAAACTCCGAAGTCCCGAGCTTGTCTTTTTTCTGCTTCTCCCTTGGTCTCTTTATATAGGAATTGAACTGGGCTTTTCTGTTGCTAAAATCTCTCAAATATCTTTTAAAATAAAGATAAAGATAAATATTTAAAAATATTTGGAGAGATATAGACTATTTGACAAATATAATTGGTTGATAATATCAATATCTAATATAATTAAATTAATTAATTAATTAAAGATATATGATAAATTATCACCAATTAGTATTTGTATTAATTTTCCAAATCAACCCTTTGCAATCTCCTTAAATTATCTTCTAAATAATCCAATATCTTCAAGATATATTTGTTTGTTGTGGAACTAAAAAGATTCAAGAATATCTTGTCATATTTAAAAAGATTTGGTAGTTATTATCTTTTAATATTTTATGATATAATTAAATAAGATAATTATTTAAAAATATCAAATAAAATATCTAAAGATATATTTTCCCAAATTATGTTCTATCATAAATATAAAGAAAACCGCAAGGTCGAATTTTTCTTTCCTCTCTTCTTGGTTTAGCCAAACTTCTTCACTTTTTCAAGCTTTTCTTGTCGTCTTCATGCAATGTTTGGCTTGGATTTTTGTGCTTTTGATAATTTCTTATTCTTGGATTTATCTTTAAGGGGTCATGAAACTTTAATCAATTTATTTCCACAACTCCATGAGCTCAACTTAGCTGCAGCTGCACTAACACACTTCAAAATATCCAAAGAACGTTTATGCAACTAAAAAGCTATTTTTAACATGTTTTTGTATCTCATGCTCAATAATCCCAATAATAGGAAATCCCAATTAAATCAATCTTTAAGCACACAAATTCAATTAAATACCCAGAATTAAACATTAAATGAGGGCAAAAATACGCACTCATCATCGCCCAAGCGAGCTTGTCTCGCCTAGGCGAGAACAATAGAGGCTCGCCCAAGATGTTTCACGTGAGCGGTCGCTCAGGCGACCCACTTGTAACACATAGCTCGGGGGTGAGCAGAGGTATCCACCACAAGTGCAAGCATCCGTTGAATCCGACCTGATTATATGTAATCCGGATGAGTCGAGTTTGAGTCTAGTGTATTGCTTGAGAAGTCATAACATGATCGGTTGATGAATACTGTTTTGGATTGTGTAATAGCATGTGACTGCTTGATAAACTGTTTCTACTCTAGCTTACCCTGTTTGCTTGTTTGGTTGTCTTGTGTGTGGTCCTTCTGCTTTTGCGATGATCATCAATTCATTGATGTGAGCAGATGCGAGAGGCACTCTTGGTCAACAGGGAAGAGATGATTCTGCTGCATAGTCTACCTGATCTGGACTTCATGTTTTATTTGGGCTTTTCTTTAGGGCTATGGCCCATGTACGCTTTGCTCTTTAGTATTCTATTAAGTTTCGTTAAGTCCTTAAATTCTTGGTTGTATTTGGCATCATGGTGTGCCTTAGTTTCTCCTAGCATTTTTGGATATTGTAAGGAGTAATGTTTATACTCCAGGACTTGTCTCTAAATTTCTATCTGTGTGGCATTTCATTTAAATTAAAGTTATTATTTAAATGGGGTGTTACATTAATGGTATCAGAGCAGTTCGTCCTTAGGATGACCTGAGTTTGTGGGTTTGTTCATTCCTCGCAGGCATGAGTAGTCATGTCTAGTCGAGTGTGTCAGTAAAACCAAAAGTTTTAAGAACAGAAAAACGCCTTGATAAAGTAATGAGGGTGCACACTCATGACTAAATCAAAGGTTGTTTTTCCTTTCTTAATCCCAATGGTTTGGAGAAGGAAGGGTGACAGATGAAAGGTTTGGATGTCTGTAGATGATGGAGTGTTGCCTTTTATGTTCTAGTTTTTCCTGTTACGCTCCTGTGTTTTGTGTCTCGTGTCTATAGCGATGAGGGAAACTTGACCTACTCATCCTTACAAGGATTTGTATGGTGTATGAGACAATCTCTTGTCTCAAAGATGTGAAGATGTAGAAGGTTGTATATCGATAGGTGATGAAAGTTAAGTCTTGGTTTAGAGGGCTAGCTGAGAAATGAATTTGAAGGTTAAGAAGCAACGCTTTGGGCCGCAAGAACTACAAGATCGAATTCTAAGATCGTGTACCACAAGTTTTACGAGAAGAGCTGAGTTTAGGGATGGGTATAAGAGAAGATATCGGTGTGTGCTCGTATAGCAAGGTTTGGAAAATCAACTAGGTTTTACATCTTGACAAGGTCTGAGGTTCGAAGTGGAACATTGTGGAAGGTTTGAGATTAAGGGTAGAGACCATGAAGTGTATAAGGAAAGCAAATAGGTAGTTGGAGGCTTACATAAGGTAGATCCTTGAAGATCAGTCAAGTATGATGATGTTATCTGAGAAGGAAGTATATTAGGGGTTATATATATATATATATATATATATATATATATATATATATATATATATATATCAGATCAATAGTAGTAAGAAGTAGGTGGATCTTCTCAGCAATAGCATTCATCCAAGTCAAGAGTAGAAGGAGTGTTCTAAGTAAGGTGGCTCACAAAAGAGAAAGGTTTAACCTGGGATATGAGATGGGCGGTTTCAAGTATCAGAAGAAGAAACACATAGTTGAGTTTGTCTTGGTGGGGAAGGATAGTTAGTAATGTCATGATGCAGGGAAATAGGAAAGGAAAATAAAAGTTTTGAGTAGCTACGAGAGTGTTTGCGATGATTAGTACTAAAGTGGTTAGCACAAATGGTCTAATTCAAAAGATACATGTTAAGAATGCGGTGATTAGATTATAGGTTTTGGTCTCGTTTAAGGTCGTATATTCCTTGATGTCTCCAGTATGGTAAAGGAGTCATGGTGATCTGTAAGAAGGAGCTGAGGTTAAGATAGTGGTTTTGCTACAATTGCGGCCAAGTGGAGATTCACTCGGGTGTGTGGTTCTTTCGTGGGGATCAAAGTATTTAAACTCAAATACAATTTGAATTATTTCCTTTGCAGGGTTGGGACATAATCTCAAGGGTGGATTGGTTGCTTTCCCAATCTCATTCTGATGAGCTGGGACAACCAACGAGGTAGTGTTCTTTGATTTAAAAGAGATAAGTTAGTGATCGAGTATGAAGTATGGAGCAAGTAAAATAGTAGGGGCAGGGTTTCATGTGAATTAAAAGTCATCTGACAAAGAAAAGTGAATAATAGACGCAAATAATATGGGTGGTAGAAGAGTCTATAGACGTGAACTGAAGCAAGTACTAAAATTTTGACCTTGGTGTGGTGGAGTTCACTTTTGCATTGGTGTCTGAAGAAGAACCTGTGTTAATAGTTTCCAAATGGAAGGTTCCTACTGAGAGTTTGAAGTGAATATCGAAGTGAAAGAGATGTTGGAGAAGTAGTGGCTTATACTAAGTATAATCACAAGGATAAACTGTTTAAGGGTAAACGTTGGATAAGGGAAGATTGACTTTTCGGGTCTATGGTTTTATGGAGTGGAAATCTGATAAAGGTAAGGAATGTCAAACATGTTAGCGGTATCATCAAGGTTTAGCGGTGAGTTTTCCAAGCGCGAAAAGGGTCTTTGGAATGTTCAAGAAGAGTATGGACAAAGACTGGAGTGACTAGTAGGACAAATGGTTTGAAAACGGTGGATACGATGTTGAGAGAATAGGATGTTAAGGCTATGCAAAAGGGTGTTCAAAGGGTTTTGTAAGTTACATGAGTTTTGGAGGAAGGATTCTCAACGACGATTGCTTCCTTGGCGCGGCAGACATGAAAGAAGCATTATTTTGAGTAAACAAATAAGTGACTTTGCGTGTTGATCAGAGTAGCGCCATGGGATGACGACAAGTGATACTTATGAAGGGTAAGAGGTGCGTGAAAAGAACTATCTTACTCACGACCTAGAGTATTACTACGACAACCAGTTCTTGTTAAACAACAAAAGTGTCGTTCTTATGAGTATCAATTAAAGATGTTCATAGAATCATTTAGAGTTGGAATTATGGGGTTACTCAGAGAAAGTTGTGTAAGAGTAGTAGGAGATGGTTTGAGTTATGATTTCAAGTTAGAGTGCCATCTTGGTTTGAGAAAGTGAAAGTAGATGTTTAGCCAGGGAATGGAATTCAAGATCCGTGATTTGACGAATTAAGAGTAAGGGTTGATTGAGAAACATAAGTGTTTGGGTTGGAAAGAGAATGTGTAAGGAGATTTCATTAATCTAGTCATCTTACTAAACTAGTGAGTCTCTCAACAAGGTTGGAAAAAAAAAAGTAATTCAGAAAAATCTTAGTTTGAGAAGTATCTTAGAGTTGATATGTATAAATCAAACTAGAAATTTCAAGTCAAGGAAAGACCTGGTTCTAAGGCTTTTGTGGAAGGATAATTACAAGTTAGTAGATTAGAAATGAAGGTGACATACCGAAATGTCGTAATAGAGGAAAGCTTAATTTGGATCCAGAATGACTTGGTTGTGGACTTTGTTACCATTGGTTGAAGTCAGTAAAGGAGGCAAGATGTTATGAGTGTCGTTATGCATAAAAGTGGTCAAGAGTGTAGATGGTAAGGTAGTAAGCCAAAACTCAATAGTGATCAAGTCAGTGGAGTGAGGCATAAAGGAGTGAACGAGGTGATGGGAAGTGAGAACGAACATGCTATAGTTTGAGACTTAAAGTCATATGAGACTTTGATAAAACCTACAAGAGGTAGTGGGGAGCTTATGAGAGGTGAGTTAGTATATCAGATACAAATTAGTTGGGTAAGTATAAAGGAGCATTCGATTTTTAAGGTTACATGTTGGAAGTTATTTTGAGTGTAGTGACTAAACCAATCTACTTTGTTGAACACATATCGCTTAGCATATAGGCAAAGTTTCCAGTAGCTATAGGTGTTGGAGTCATCAAATCTGTCATGTCTAAGTGGTGGTTGTCATAGGGTGTGAGGAAAACGTAGTTTTCTTCCTATCACATCGGTGAATTTTCGAGGACGAAATTTTTTATTGTTGGGGAGAATGTAAGGCCCACTTTATTTTCTGCCTTTAATTAAAAGGGATGCCCCAAATCAGTTGGGCCTAGGGCTGGCCCAAAGGGGATCCAAGAACCCTAAACTGCCCTAACCCTAACCACTATGCTCATCTTCGTAAAACAGAACTCTTACTTCCTCTTTGAGCAACTGCAAAGCTCTGCTAGGGTTGAACCACTATTTCTCATCAAGTGAGCCCAGACTAGTTTTCTACTCTTCGTTTTAAGCTCGTTCCACTGTTTTCCAACCCTCGAAGCTATTCCTTGAGCTACTGTTCATCACGGTTCGGGTGTTGAAGTCCTCTGCTAACCCCTTTCCAGGTAAGGGAAGCTAGGGTTTATGTTTTTAAAGTTATTTTTGCCATTTTTTGGTCTGTTGTATGGTTGTGATGCTTGAATGAGGTTGTTGGTCGAATAAAAATGTATGGTGTGCAAGTATGTTTGATTGATGTGGCGCTACTATTTTTCTACACTGCACACTTTTTGTAAAATGACGATTTCCACTACGTTAACCGTTTGATAGAGCGAAAAGTTTAACAGTTGATCTTTAACACATAATTCTTGACTTTGATCGGTCGGATCTTTAATCGGAACTCTGTAGTGAGAGCAATTTTTATCGCAAGGTCACTGAATTTGTGTTGTTGACAACACTGCACACTTTTCGTAAAATGAAAGTTACTACTTCGTTAACCGTTGGATCGAGCTGATATTTTAATAGCTGATCCTTAACACAAAGCTTTTGACTTTGACCGGTTCGATCTTGAAGTAGAGCTTTGTAGTGAGAGTAGTTTTTATCGCAAGATCGCTGTAGTTTGGTTGTTTCTCTGATCTTGAATGGTTATTATTGGCTTGAATCTAATTGTTATATTAAAAGCATGTGATAAATGATCATGCATGAGTGATGTGATTCATGGATTGTGGATGATGTGTTTGGGATAAATCTTGGCTTGCGATTTCAATGAAATTGTTGGTTATATATGTGGTCATGAATTCGGTATGAACAATAATGTTACATTGATGGCATGGTATTGTATGAGGTGAAGTTCTATATCCCCGAATTGGGAAGAATGTGATGGTATGAAATCAACATGGAATATGAATGAGGATGGGTTACAAAGGATGGCGTGAGGTGTTAAATGCATGATCAATATTATTTGTTTGTTTGGAATGTGATTGGTATGTTGTCAGTACGTAAATCCACGAGTCTCTAGGTGAGACTTCCTAGTGGTGCTTCAGTGGTCGGGATGTAATTCCATGGCCCTTGTTAGTGGGAGTCCATGGTGGTGCCCCATCTATATGGTCTGCTAAGGATTCAAGGTAAGGTTGCATCCTCACACTCTAAGGAGTCAATTAGTCTCACTTAGAGCGGACTGACTCCTGTGGTGAGAGTAGCAGGAGGTCTGAAACTCATTAAGGGCTAACCTTGTGTGTGAGGAATTGATTCAATGTAACACTTGTAACACATAGCTCGGGGGTGAGCAGAGGTATCCACCAAGAGTGCAAGCATCCGTTGAATCCGACCTGATTATATGTAATCCGGATGAGTCAAGTCTGAGTCTAGTGTATTGTTTGAGAAGTCATAACATGATTGGGGGATGAATACTGTTTTGGATTGTGTAATAACATGTGACTGCTTGATAAACTGTTTCTACTCTAGATTACCATGTTTGCTTGTTTGGTTGTCTTGTATGTGGTCCTTCTCCTTTTGCGATGATCATCAATTCATTGATGTGAGCAGTTGCGAGAGGCACTCGAGGTCAACAAGGAAGAGATGATTCCGCTGCATAGTCTACCTTGGCTAGACTTCATGTTTTATTGGGGCTTTTCTTTATGGCTATGGCCCATGTACGCTTTGCTCTTTAGTATTCTATTAACTTTCGTTAAGTCCTTGGATTCTTGGTTGTATCTGGCATCATGGTGTGCCTTAGTTTCTCCTAACATTTTTGGATATTGTAAGGAGTAACGTTTATACTCCAAGACTTGTCTCTAAATTTCTATCTGTGTGGCATTTCATTTAAATTAAAGTTATTATTTAAATGAGGTGTTACAATAGATATCGTACAATATAATAATAATAATAATAATAATAATACTCCAAAAAAATTAAATAATTAATCACTCGTATTTTTTGTAACATATTAATTAAAAATAAAAAATATTATTTTACACTCATTCTAATTTCAATACCAATACTTATAATAATAACACTAATATATTGTGTGTTACCAATAATAATAATAATAATAATAATAATAATAATAATAATAATAATAATAATAATAATAATACATGTATATTGTGATTAACAATAATGTAATAGTGTAAACATATTGTACATTATATGAATCTTATACAAAATAATAATAATAATAATAATAATAATAATAATATTATGAAATAATTAAATAATTAATCACATGTATTTTTTGTAATAAATTAATTAAATAATTGTACCACACCTAGCCAACTCGACCAAATAGTAATAAAACGATACATATATGCCAAAGCAGTCAAGTAATCAACCTAGGCTGAGCTGACCTGAGCCTTACCAGCCTAAACCGATAACCTGAACGTCTAGAGGGACAATCTGCACAAGACGACACATGACCAATGTAAATCACCAACAAAAGTAGTCGGCCTAGGCCGGCTACTCCAAATATACTTAATAAAATCCAAGCCCCCTAGTGTTCAATAGGTCCTCCTAAGGGCCTACGTTAGGGCCCAGGCCCACTTACAACCTAAACTGGAGCCCAATCCAGGGCCCGGCCCATGACATAACCAAAAATGATTAATGCTCTATAAATACACATGGACCCAGTAATTAAAGGTACGCATTCATTACTCCATTAATCATTGATTTGTCCTTTTGAGAGCTTTGACTTACTTGAGCTTCAGAGTCCCTTCTGCAGGTAACCCCTCCTGGGTCCAAGCCGACATGTATCAACCAGGAAGAGGCCAACTGAGGAGATAGCGGACTACATGGGTAAGGTGACGCTTGTACCTAACTTATCTTGTTTGTTCTCTGCAGGAACAATTGGCACCCACCGTGGGGTACGAGACGAACACCTTTAGTACCCGTTTTTCTTCGAAGATGGTTTCCACCCGCAGCAGAGCTGGAGTGAACAAGCAGGCAGATGCTGGTCCCTCAGGACTTGCTGGCATCACCCCTGACCTAGCCGCCATCCTGGACGGCCAGGCGAAGATGCAACAAGAACTAGCAGATATGAAGAAATGTAGCGCTGATGAGATGGAGGCGCTGCGGCAAGAAAACTCACGCCTTAGGCAAAAGATTGAAGCTGATCCCACCCAGAAGGGAAAGGCCAAGGAGGTGTTTGAGGCTGCAAGGTCCCCGGCCTTCCAGCCCACATAAGAGGAAAGCGAATACAACCCCACCCATCACACCTTCACCACCACCCAACAAATATCCATTCCCTCTACCCATCCCATTCACTTCCCATCCACTCAACCGGAGCATATTGCAACCCCAACCCCTACTGCTACTCTCCCCACCACCCAAATCCCCTACAACGTACCCACCACCCTACACACTACACACGTACCACCCTACAACCCCCAATACCTGCCAACAACCCACATCCCCCCTCACAACCTTACCTCCACCTTCCCCGCTATGATCAACCATCCCATCCCACCTCATCTGCTCCCTCCCCACTAGCCTAGACGTCGTCACCCCTTCAACGACTTTATCGCCAACACCCCCCTTCTTGCCCAGTGGGAACCCTTCATGTTGGACCGCTACACCGGCGAAACCGACCCTGATGAACACCTTAAAGTATACATCACCCATGTCGCCCTGTACACATCCCAAGACGCAGTCTTCTGCAAAGCCTTTCCCACCACCCTCAAGGGCCCTGCTCTGGAATGGTTCACAACCCTTCCGCCTTACTCCATCGACAGCTTCGACGTTCTTTCACACATGTTCTCCACCCAGTTTGCTGGCAGCCGTCCACACCAAACTACCACAATCTCCCTCCTGGGCATTAGACAGGAACAAGGCGAACCACTCAGAGCGTTCATAGATTGCTTCAGTAAGGCAGCTCTTCGCACCCCACACCTCAACCAAGAGATGATCCTCCAGTGCATGGCACTTACCCTACAACCCGACCCCTTCGCCAACAACGTCTACCTCCACCCACCTGCCTCTATGCACACACTTAAATTACGCGCGACCGACTATGTCCGCATGGAGGAGATGCAGACCCTCCAAACCAAATTCTGCAACGACTATGCAGCCACCGCCGCCAACCCTACCCCGCAACCTCCCTGCCTTGTTACCCGCCCACGCGAGCCCCGCCAACCCCGCTTCACCAAATACGCCCCTCTTACCGTAGCCCGCTCCCGTATCCTCGATGAAGCCCTACAAGCTGACCTCATCCCTCCACCACGCAAGACAACCACACCTCCTAACGCTGATATGACCAAGTATTGCCGCTACCACCGCAACCATGGCCACATTACAGAAGACTGCAAAGCACTCTAGGATAAGATAGAGGAACTGGTCCGTGCTGGACATGTTCGCCGCTTCCTCCGACGAGACGATCATTCCTCTCGATCCCGCCACCCCCTCGATCCGACCACAGACGCCCTCCACACGACTCCCGTCACGACAGACGCCCAGCTCAAACTGCTAACGAGGAACCCCAACCGGCCCGTACCGACATCACCCCCACAGATCCTCCACTACGTGACACTATCAACACTATCTTTGGTGGCTTCGCTAGTGGAGGATCCACTTCTTCTGCCAGAAAGAAACACCTCCGCCATATCCAATTCATCAATCATATCATCCATTCCCACCACAGATGTCGTATGCCTCCCATCATTTTCACATATGATGAATTTCATTGCCTCGACCATCATCAAGATGACCCCATGGTCATCACCGTTGAAATCGAGAACTACGTCGTTAAGAAAGTCCTTGTCGACCAAGGCAGCTTCGTTGATATTCTCTACTGGGCCACCTATGAAAAACTCCAACTCCCGGACACCGGTATGGTCCCGTATGTCGAACCCATCTATGACTTTTCTGGCGAACAATTATCCACCTGCGGCTACATCGACCTTCACACCATGTTTCGCGAAGGAACCCAGACCAAAACCATTCTAATTCGCTTCCTTATCGTCGACGCGCCAACATCCTACAATGTCCTCCTGGGCCGTCCTTCCCTCAACACCCTTGGCGCTGTTATCTCCACCCCCACTTGGCCATGAAGTTCCCTTCTCCTTCCGGTGACATCCTCACCGTCCACTGCGACCAGCGCTTGGCACATGAATGCTACATGGCCAGCCTGCACCCATAACTCCCAATTCAACAAACCAACCACATTGAGCGACCACCTGGCTCCGGCATCGCCCTATCAGGCGAAGATCTCGACCCCAGAGTAGGCCGGGACATTCGTCTCGAACCAGTTGAGGAGACCTCCCCTCTAGAGCTTCCCAATGGCCACTCCATCAACCTTGGCACCGGTTTGAACTCTGACGAGCATGCCATCATCACACCCATCCTCATCAGCAACACAGACTTTTTCGCCTAGTGAGTCGCTGACCTACCTGGGGTGGACCCCCTAGTAGCATCCCACAAACTATCCATCTACAAAGAAGCCCGCTACATCTCCCAGAAGAAGCGCAAACTTGGCGAAGAACGCCGACTAGAGGCTAAGGTTGAAGCCGACAAGTTACTAAATGCAGGATTCATCGAAGAAGCTCAGTACACCACTTGGCTTTCTAACGTAGTCTTTGTGAAAAAAGCCAATGGCAAATGGCAGATGTGTGTAGACTACACGGATCTGAACAAGGCCTGCCCTCGTGATGCCTACCCCTTACCCAATATAGACCGACTTGTTGACGGTGCGGCAGGGAATAAAATGCTTAGCTTTTTGGATGCATATTCCAGGTACAACCAAATCCCCATGGCCGCATCTCACATGAACAAGACCGCCTTCATCACGGATGATGCCAACTACTTCTATAGAGTTATGCCTTTCGGTCTTAAGAACGCTGGTGCGACCTACCAACGGTTAATGGACAAGGTTTTCAGTCATCTAATGGGACAATGTGTCGAAGTATATGTTGACGATATGGTTGTCAAGTCTCCAAGCCACCACCAACATGCCAAGGACCTCTCGACGGTTTTCTCCGCACTACGCCAATACAACCTTCACCTCAACCTTGACAAGTGTGTATTCGGCATCGACCGTGGTAAATTTCTTGGGTTTATGTTGACCCAACGCAGCATAGAGGCCAATCCCGAAAAATGCAAGGCAATTATCGAGATGCGCAGTCCCGCTACCATCAAAGAGGTCCAACGCCTCATAGGCCGCCCCACAGCCATTTCCCGCTTCCTACCCAAACTGGCTGAACAAACCCAACCCATAGTCCAACTCCTAATGAAATCCACCCGGTTCACGAGGACTGACGATTGTGGGATTGGTTATCCAAGAAATAGATCTAGAATAGTGACAAATAACAATACTGTAGAATTCATAACTCTTAAACATTTTAATATCATGTCATTGTACAAAATTCAGTTTAATTTTTACTAGCATATGTAAACTGAAAAAAATACTCATTCAAACATATCAAACGATATTTCCTTACTTTTTTTTTAATTATTACATCTCAAATTTAAAAGGTTGTTAAATCTATAAAAGTGATACATTAATACTCCAAAACAGTGTATAGAATATATAAAAGTATAAGTAACTACATCACATTGAAACAATTTGAAGAAAAATAATATTTTGGTTAGAAAAAGAAAGTTTGTCAGTATTAGTACAAAAGTGGACTTTAGTATACTTTGTGTATATCATAAACAGGCAATAATAGAGTATAAAAATTGGAAAAAGGTGATGGTCCAAGCAAGTGAGGCTGCCTAGGTATTTTTTCGGAGGGTGGTTGCAACAGCTTGTTATCCCTCCACTGTTGGGAGGTAGCTGCTCTGTGAAACCAGCCTCACGCAGTACCCTCTTGTTTAAGAGAGATGGGACCTATGCCTTCACACAAGTCCCATCACCCAACTCTCAACTTGGAATGGGCAAGCCAACTTTTGGCATCCACAACTCCAACCAGGGAGCCTCAAAGTTGTTCCATCACCTTCGTGCCCCCACTTGGGTTACAAACTCTTGTTACTTAGCTCGGCGAGAACACAACCTTTTCATCCACTATATAAAGTTTCTTTTCTTTCACATTCCACACAATGTGGGACTTTTACATTACATTGCATAAATGGGAAACTATACCAATCCTTATAAAAAAATATGGTTCAAATGCACTAACACACATTCACAACCTTGTATCTCTCTTTACATTTTTTAACATAGGCATGTTACCATCTTTGTTTCTCTCTTTACATTTTTTAACAAAGGCATGTTACCATCTTTGTTTCTCTCTTTCCCTCTTGTTTCATACTGTCAATGCTCTTATAAATTGCTATCTTTTTGTCAAGTTTTAAATTAAATTGACATTTAGGTTGTCAATCAAATATTTTCGAAATATATTTTGTATTAATTGATTTCTTAAAGATGAATTATAAAATACAAATACGTGTTTCCAAATTCTTTTATATTAAACTTCCATCTTTTTGAATGATAAAATAGATAGTTCATTTAAATTTTAAGTAAAGTGATTTTAGATTTTTTATTTTATGTTAAATATTTGTTATCTATTATTATAGTCAATTATTCTGAAGAAAAACAACGTATCGTCTAATACTTTCACTAAAACAATCTATTAATAGTCGATTATTTTAAATAAAAATTGAACCAGTTCAATCAAATTTGATATTATATATAATCTTTTATTGATTCATTTTATCTTTCACATATAAACTCAAAAATAATCATTCAAACATATTAAATTTAAGAAGAAAATGTTGTTAAATCTATCGACCTTTATATTTCAAAATAATTTACATGTGTATAAAAATATAGGTAAAGATAACATATTAAAAAAAAATTAAGATAATAACATTGTAGTTAGAATTGACTTATAAAATTGGACTTTAGTATAGTTTATGTATATCAGACTATTTACTTTATATAAAATCTACAGAAAAAACATTATTTACACTACATAAAAGGTAACTTTTTGGTGATTAAATAAACGGTTAAAAATATGTTAATTTTTTTAACCGTTACATTTGTTTTATGTTAGTTTTAAATTGGTATGCATGTAGTTAAAATTGTGATTTGGATGAGATTTTTCTCAAAATTTGTTTCTATTCTTGTGCAACTAAAATATCTTCTGCTTGATTTTCTGTAGGATGGGATATATACATAGATCTACATAAGTTTGAATTCTCAAAAGATTATTGTCCAAGAGTGGTGATTAATTGACATCACAAATGACAAAAAAACATTGATTTAACACTATAAATTAATTGTATTTTATTTTTTAATTTAAAATTTATAATATGTATTATTATAATATTGAAGAGAGTGTGAAATGAATGTAGTTTTTAGATGAGTTTGAAAGTAGTGTTTTTCGTTATCGAAAGTGGTATTTAGTTGAAGAATAGATTGTGCTTGTTCTGAAATATTATGATGGTGAATATTCATAGTTTATACACTAAGGCAATTTGACAGGAGTATTAAATTTAAAAATTTTAACTTTATATATGGATTAGTATTAACATGTCCTTGTAAGTTGTTGAAATAAAAAGCATGGATCATATCCCCGGCCTCGTCAACCACCGAACTCCGTACACCAGTGCAGTAAAGACTTTCTGTTCCGGTTATTTTCCACATTTTGTCTCGGATCTGGAACCGAGGCATATTGGGACGAGGCTAAAAGGTATACCTTTTTGACCTCGGTTATCACCCAAAGCCATAGACCCAATTTTATGTCTCGGGTCACTTAGGATCGAAGCCATAGGTGATAATTTTTTTTTAATTCAAATTTTCGCAGGCCACCATGGCAGACTGAACCTCACCCTTTTGCTCACTCATGGCTGCTGCAGAGTTATCACAACCACCACTGAACTTTTCGATGATCCGATGAATCCAAACATGCAATTAAGGTGGACACTAACTAGTGAATGATAAATTCTCAAATCATGATCACGAACCCAAACTCCCTCTAGAGTACCAAAACAAACTTGTTGAAAACAACGGCAAGGGTATCAAAAAAAATTGAAAGGATCCTCCAAGAAGAACTTCAACTGTGCAGCCCTTTTAGCAGTGGAGAACCTCACAACAGGTGCCCTTGACATGCAATCCCTCAAAACAACACTGCTGGCCCCACCAGATGCATATATGGCTTTGCACCCTTGATTGGTGCTAGCAACAAGGCACCCCTCCGTGGTGGCCATCGGCACCGTGTACTCGAACCCGTCCAGCAGCAACGGCCCCGCCACCCCCACAGGAATCTGCACGTATCCCACCGGCAAATCCGCCAGCACGCTGTCCAACACCCTCCCCGCCTCCATCACCACGTGAAGGAGGAAGAAAGGGAAAGTGAAGGAAGGGCTCGTGCTCGCGGAGAGAGAGAGAGAGAGTGGAATTAGAGAGGCGCTGGCGCGGGGAGGAAGAAGGGTTCACGAATTTCGAACCCTAAATAAACCCTATGGCTTCGGTTGTTAGAGGAACTGAAGCCATTGACCCCCTTTTGGCACCGGGTCTCCTTGGACCGAGGCCTATACCCCTGACTTCCAGCCACTTTTTGGCTTCGGGTCCTACTAGACCGAGGCCTATACCCCTCTTTGGCACCGATTTTGAGCGAACCGGGGCCTATACCCCTTTTTGGCTTCGGGTATTTGGAGAACCGAGGCCTAAAACTTGGCTCTAATTGCAAAAATACCACCGCACCATTATATGCTTCAGTTTTTGGCCAATCGAGGCATATAAGGCGAGGTAAAATGGGAATTCTGCACTAGTGGTACCGGAGGAGATACCACTTTTCTTCAAGTGAGAAGCAGGCTACCACCATAAGCACCACTCTGAGTCTAATATTACAAGTGCCACCACCTTTTACACTCCTGTTTGTATTACAAGCTATCACGACCTAGCTTAGCAATCCCTCTTGTAAGTCAAAGGCTTATAAGCCCTCTATCTTCCGTTAACTCTTCAATGTGGGACTTCAAAAAGAAAGAAGAGGTATGCAGTGGCGGATCTTGACCAAGAGTTTTGGAGGGGTCAGAATAATATAATTTTTTCATCATTTGATTGGACCATTAGTATAACACTTTAAAAAATGACTCTTCTATAAACAATTGGATCGTTAGATTGGATTATTAGTATAATGCTTTAAATACTTTAGAAGATGTGAAGAAATATAATTTAACTTGTTTTCATTTTCACGTGTAGCTTCCCTTTTACTACTTCTACAAAATAAATTCATTATTTTATTCTTCATCTATATGCTTTTTTTTTAATATATTAAAAAATAATTTATCATAATCTAATAAAATATTGAGCGACATAAGTATTAGAAGAAAAATATATTATAATCAAGTCACAATTAAAAATCGGTTATAAAAAAACACATAATACATGATTTTTTTCTTCTATAATCATAAAAGGTTCATGAGATAAAAAATAATTTTAATAACTATTAAAGTAATATTTCATCATTAAATAAGACAAGAGGGAGTTACATTTTGTTTCTTCGAGAAATGAAGGAAACAGATGAGAAATGAGAGCAAACATAATGAGTATGTGTCTAACTTCATTTTTCTTAAAAAAAAACATATGATAGTGAGAGATGAGTACAATTTTGTTAAAATTTTAAAAGGCAATGACAAAAGAAAATAAAAAATATTTTAATAAATGTTTGATTTAATTACTCTTTTGGTTACGGTTTTCAAAAATGTAAGTTGATCTTCCAATTCTTTTAGTTTCAATTTAGTGACAATTTGATATTTTTAGACGAAAACAGATACTAGAAGACTAATTAAACCTAAATATATTTTTTTATTATTTATTATTTATTAACATTAACTATTGTATTTTATAAAATAAATAAAGAGACACAATTTAATTATCATCAATTTCTAAAATATACTATTTATAATTTTAAAAATTTCAAAATTTTTAAAAATTAAAAAAATGGATATATAATTTTGAAAAAAATCAAAAATATTTGGGGGGGCCTAGGCCCATCCCTGCTTCTATGAGGCTCCACCTATGGAGGTATGGTACTTGGCTACGTTTTCGATTTGAGTGTTTTGAGATGTTGGAGAAACAACCATTAAAGCAGGGACAAATCATTCATAGGGCAGGGAGGGGCCATGCCACCCCCCCCCCCCAAATATTTTTTATTTTTTTTTAAATTATATGTATGTTTTTGAAATTTTTTAAAATTATATTTATATTTTTGAAATTATTTTAAATTCTATATATTTTTAAAAATTATATGTAGTATATTTTAGAAATTAATGGAAATTAAATTGTGTGACTTTTTATTTTTTTTTATAAAACACAACCTTTAATCTTAACAAAGTTGGTCATGTAGTGTTTTTTAGTCTCAATTTGGTTTCGATTTTTGAAAAAGTTGATGCAATTTGGTTATTTTCATTAAATTTTTTGAAGCGAATCAAAAGAGTTTTGATACACTTGGGTTATGTTAATTGCACCAACAAAACAAAACATCCTTATTAATCGTTTCAATTTTCAACAAATTGAGACTAAAAAAACATTAGACAACCAACTAGACATTTTTGGACAATAAAGAAACAAAAAATATCATTAAACCAAATATTTATTAAGATATTTTTTATTTCTTTCTCATTGTCTTTCTAATTTTTCACAAATTGTATCATCTCTCATTCTCATATGTTTTCTTTTTTCTTTTTGAAGAAAAAAAAATTACACACACTCATTTTTTTTTTTTGATTTCTCATTTGTTTCTTTCTTTCTTAAAAAAAGAAGGTAACTCTCTATCGTCTTCCCTGATAATAAAATATTAGTTGAAGAGTTATTAACATGATTTTTTTTATCTTACAAGCCTTTTGCAAATTCATTTTTTTATGAATATATAAGATAAAATTTGTATTCTAATATTATTTTGAAAAAAAAATATTTATATAGATAGGAAAATAAAATAATAGATTTATTTATTTTTAAATGATTAAAGGAAAGCTATTCATGAAGATAAAAACAGATACATTCCACTTCTTCATATATTTTAAAATATTATACTAATAATCTAATCTAATGATCCAATTGTTTAGTTTAAAGAATTATTTTTTGAAACATTATACTAATAATCTAGTTTAATTATAAAAAAATTATATTATTTTGGGCCTTCCAAAATTTTTAGTCAAGATCCGTCACGTCACTGCATTAAAGAATATGTCCTGTCCATAAAACAAATACTTTCAAAACCAAGTTTCTGTTCTGCAGACGATGGTGAGATGAGATATATTTGAGGGAGTTTCAACACTTTTTCTTTCTTCACTATGTCTCATCGATTACATGCACTTCGTTTGACATTTCATTGCAATGAGAAGGACATGAACCTACGTACTCCCTAATAACTTCAAACAATGAGACACAGATCCTTCAGAGGTGCTCTCTTCGTCGTTTCGGAAATCATCAGATTGCTGTCATTCATTTCCATAAGCACTTTGAAATGTTTAGTTTTACTATATTATGTTCATATTCTCTGTGTTTTTAGTTTTGATTGACTATTCTCTTACCTTTTGAATTCTTATCCTCCAGTTATACAGATTTTAGTGAAATTAACTTGGAAATAAATTATTTGCTGTTTGAGAAAGATATTTTTAAGATGAGTTTAGAAGATCTTCCGAGCATCATATTTTGAAATGTATTTAATGATTTGATCTTAACGTTAACTTCTTGTTTATATGATGTATAGCTTTTTATGTGTATATATGATCAATTATTTACGAAAACAACAAGTTGAACTCATGAGTTTGAGTGTTTAGATATTTAGGAGAAACAACCACTATAGAATTAGTCCTGTCTAAAAACAAAAGTTTTGACAAGTTTCTGTTCTCTGTTATGGAGGATCGTGAGATTAGATCTAAACTAACAAAAGGTTAGAATCGTACTTATATCTAACAAAAGATATGGAAAACTAAATATAAGTACGATTCTAACCTTTTGTTAGTTTTGATTCACTATTGTCTTTCCTTTTGATTTCTTATCCTCTACTTATACAGATTTTAGTAAAATTAACTTGGAAAGAAATCATTTCTTGTTTGAGAAAGATATTTTTAAAAGAATGCTTCCTGTTTTCATTTGTCAAATAGGTTCATTGGCCAAATGACAAAACTTATCAAAAGATTTATCTAACAAAGTGTTAAAGTTCTTCACAAATGTTTTTAATAAAAACACTGTCAACAAGTTCTTTTGGATAAAAGAAATTCTCTATGAAAAAGGGGCTTGTGCTTCTCAACTAAGGTGAATCATTGTAAAATGTTTTCCTGTAATTTATTCTCATATGTTAAATTAAAATTAAAATATTATTCTAAATAGTTTAAAATTGAATAAGTGCAAATATTATAAAAAATATATACACAAAAAACATATTATTAAATATATCTTCATGATAATGCTAAATGTAAAGGATATTTCTTCACGTTGGACATGAGGAATGTAATCTTCACACTGTGGTGAAGTAAAAAACCTTTATTAATTAAGTTCCTAAATTTCCAAAAAACAAATTAAGTTCCTAAGCTCGATCAATTGTGGTCATTCATTCTCTTATCTTTCTGCACTAATCTATAACAATATATAAAGGAGATTCCCCTTTTTGTGTCCACTTTTCAAAATACCGATTTTACCCTTTAAATATAATAATTTATTAAATTTTTAAAAATTGATCGTTATTTTTACAAATTTTTTATAAAATCGGATGTCTATGCTTCTTCTCTTCTTCTTTATCAATGGTTATTCTTTTATCTGTTCTGATATATTTCACTTTATTTTTATCTGTTCTGATATATTTCTTCTTTATTTTTAACTTAATAACATTATAATATTATCACCTACTAATATAATATCACGCATATTTAAAAAGTACATACACACAGGCGCGATAGCGCCTGTGTTACGCTAGTAATATCAATGTAAATTAAAAAATATAAAACGGTAAAGAAAATATTGTTAAAATGTCAGAAGTTGGATTTGAATCCACGTCCTCTTTCAAAGACCAAAACTTGAGTCTAGCGCCTTAGACCACTCGGCCATCCTGACACAAATGCAAGTCTCAAGCCTAGCTTGTATATACTATATTTATATATTTAATAAAGCTATATAAAAAAGTACGTGTAATTAACCCTTAACCCTAAAAGGAATATGCATTCAAATAGAAAAATTCCTCTCATGCTTTAACTGTTCGTATGATGTGTTTTCTTCACATATCGGACATGCTCTATGACATCTCACACTATAACCTGACAATTTTCCATATGTAGGAAAATTATTGATTGTACAAAATAATATGGCATGCATTTGGAAAGGTACATTAGCAAACCCATCAAAAAATTCAACCCCATTATCCCATAACTTCATGTCTTTAATCAATGGACTCGATATCATCATAGATAACATCGTGTACTTTATCTTCATACATAAACTTGGAGGCAAGTTATAAATCACTAACAAAACGGGTCATGAACTATGATTGGTACTTAAATTCCCATAAGGATTCGTTCCATCTGAAGCTAGTCCAAGTCTCAAATTTCTTGATTCATTTTTGAATGTAGGAAATTCTTTATCAATGTTCTTCCATTGCACATAATCTGCAGGATGACGAACTAGTCCATCACATTTCCGCTCATCAGCATGTCATCTAAGGTTTCTAGCATCATTTGGATTCGTAAACATACATTTAAACCTTGGAATTATTGGTAGATACCAAACTGCCTTCGAAGGAGGGTCGTGCTTTGTGATCTCATCACTATTCTCTTTGTCACTATCTTTGTATTTTCTATATAAAATACAACCATTAAGACATGCATGAATCTTTTCATATTCCATATCCATTGGACAAAGTATCTTTTTTGCCTCATACATTAGATCAGGTAGTGTATTACTTTCAGGAAGCATTTCTTTCAACAACTGAAGCAATTTTGTGAAGCTTTTATCATTCCATCCATTTAATACCTTCAAATTTATCAACCTTAACACTGATGATAACCGTGTGAAGTTAGGTGAACCAGCGTTCAACGGGGTCTCTGCATTTGTAGTCATATTTTCATACATAGCTTTAGCAAATGTTTGTACTCCAACATCATGAATCATTTCCTTTAATCTATTCTCCATTGTCGAGTCCACAAATTCATGTGTTTCAGCCACAGTTGGTGTAAGATTCGCTAAATTTAATTAAATAAATAAATAATTAATTAATAAATGTGGGTAGGAGGAGCCTTTATAACATTAAATGTTAATTAATGTGATGTAGAAAAGTATTAGCTAAAATGGTTGAAAGTACTTGGTTATGTGAGAGGACTTGGGTTCAAGTCCTATGTGTGTCATATATGTGATATTTACTTGATTATTATTTTAATAATATGATGGATCATGATGAGTGATAATATAATCCTAGAATCTTAAGAGTGAAACTTTGGTAGTGATTGAGGCAAAGGAACTGAATTGGGAGAGAGCAAAAAGGGAGGCCATTGGCGATAAAAGAAACTCTCAAAAGTCCAATTTTAAGCAATGGAAAAAAGGTTAGGGGAGCTGAACCACATTCTATTTATGTTTTATGTGTAACTGTATGAATTATAGCATGTATATGTATGATCATTCCTCTTTTGCATTGAAATTCGTTTTTCTAAAATTTTTCCAAAAATCGCCTGGCGGGATATGAACTGCCGTCAGGCGACTCATATATTTTGTGTGGTTTTTTGGGTTCCTGCTAAGGAACCGCCTGACGGTAAGCAACGTGCCGCCAAGCGACACAAGCCTAATCCACCCAGTTTATAGGTTTTTTCATGAACTACCTGGCGATGATGAATACCCGCCAAGCGATCTGAGGATAGTGACTCAATTTTGTAGTTTTACTGGTTATGGAATGATTTTGATGGGGAAAAAGGGATATTCTAACTATTGGTGAATGATTAGATGCCAGGTATCGTCGAATTTCATGTGATTGGGGGTTAAATTGAAAGGAAATTGTAGGAACATCGGTTTAGGGTTTAAGAAATTGGGGGTTTTCAAGTTGATAAGGATTAAGGTGCGAATTGAAGTTGGGTACCTGTAGGCACTCTTCCGAATTGATATTTCCTAGCGTGGGATGTACAATTGACTGTTAAATTATGAAAATCATTAGAGGAACGCGTTTTGGAAATGTTGGGGAGTGAAAAATTGTCGCCAGGCGACATGCGTGGACCAGCAAAGGGATGGTTGACTTGACAGGGGCAGATTGGCTTGCAGTGTGGAATGGTATTGGGTAGTGAACCTGATCAGGAGGAAAAATATATATAGTGGAGTTAGTTGGATTTTGGAAAGGGACTCATGACTTGTGAGGTTAAGAGTGGGAAGCCATAGGTAAGATCTAAGTGATTGAAATGAATTGGACAATAAAATGACTGAACTACCGCAAGAGTGAATTTACTTGAGCGAGACATTGTGTTCCTAATGGTTATAGAAAGTTTATTATTAACCTAAGGTTGAATGTTGTTAAGGATTACTAATAGCATGAATTAAATGGGGATTCTTTGATGTGATAATTATGTTGATGGGCAGGCACAATAGACACTCATAATAGGCAAAGAAATGACAATTAAACTGGTTAAGTGTCAATTAATTTATGTTCAGCTTAGAGGGAGGTTGCATTCTTAAAGGGAATTGAAGGATATTGTAAGACCCGTGGGATTTAATTAATTAAATAGATAATTAATTAATAAATGCGGGTGGGAAAATAATTATGAAAAGCATGACGTGGAAAAGTACTAACTCAAGTGGTTGAGAGTACTTTCATTGTGTGAAAGGACTTGGGTTCGAATCCTATGTATGCCATTTTTGAGTTTTTATTCGTTAATATTTTTAATATATGTTAATCATGTTGTAAAATAATATGTTAATTGGATGATGATTGTTAGCATGAAATATGAATTGGCATGATGGCTTGATGTTGATTGGGCAATTGCATGGTTATGGGTTCAAGTCTTGGGAAACCCAAAGTAAACCTTACTTTTCTTTTGCTAATGTTAACTTTGGATAGAATTGGAAGGGGTATGCATAGCCACCAGGCGGCTCATCCATTTTTGTGTGTGCTATTGTGTTTCTGGGTGTAGCGCCTAGCGGTGAATCCCTGTACCACTAGGCGACTCAAAGTCTGGGAATGTTATGGGTTTTTCTGCATGAAGCGCCTGGCGGATTTGGCTGAGACCGCCAGGCAATGCGGGTCTGTGGACCGATTTGTGTTGTTTCGCGTGGTTTGACATGAATTGCTTGAAGGAAAAGCGAGGAGTGGCTCTTAGGAGATGATCGAGATTAGTAAATCTCTGACTTTGGGCGTAGTTGATAGAGTAATTCGATGGAACAATGAGTATGGAACGTAGGGTTGGCAAAGTGATGTTTTAACGAATTTTTGGATAATGGGTGGTGATTTGCACTGGAATTGTGTTAGATGTGGTCGACGCTGAAAATTTGTACCCTTGCTAGCATGTGTACGATCGGAAAGATGAACCTAACATAGAACAAAATGGAGGAGTGTCCAAGGTGGGCTTTATAGCGCTGGAATTTCTGGAGTTTCCCAGAATCCTAAGCACCGCCTGGCGGTAATGGTTTAGTCGCCAGGTGCAAGCACAGAGAAGGGGAAATTGTGTGGCTGTGAGGTGTACTGGAGGGGTTTTGTTGCTGAGTCGTGATTTTGGGGGAGGAGTAGATTTGTGAGGAGGACAAAGTTGGGTGCGGTAGAGGGATGTGAAAACTTGGTGGTGATATGTGGAAATTGGAGTATGACATTTGGAGAGTTGAAGTGGAGAGGACATATATCTTAGGTACAACAAGGGCTACAGCTGGAGCGACAGTGGGGTGTTGTACAACTCACGTGGAGACAGTAATGGGGATAGGAGAAAACACAGAATAGTATGATTAATTGAGATAAGCCAAAGTGGATAAATTGTAATATATTAGTACTAAACAAAGATTGGTAAACAAAGGAAATCTGATATAAGCTTAGCTATATGACGAGATGATGAAGTTAGAACAGGTGCGTAAGACTATCAATGATTTATTGGATTAGTAAGATTGTACTTAAGACATTATAATTAGTTGAAATTTCGGTTTGGAGATCTTATATGGTATTGAGACTTTTGGTTAGATGACTTGTTGTAAGTGAAGTTGATTAGTTGGGAAGGTTCACTATTAGTTGTACTAACTTAGAATGCAAACTGTTAGAGAGCCAAACTAGAAAGGGGAAAAATCATTTAAGTGAGATTGTTGATATATCGCCCGGCGGTGAGCTGGAGACCGCCAGGCGGAAGTGACAAAACAGAAGGGCACCTGATTCGTGGGCGCCTGGCGGTGAGGGACTTTCAGCTAGGCGGTACCTGCAGCGAGGGAAGTTTTTGAGGCGTTGTGCGCCTGGCGGTACGCGACACCCGCCAGGCGGTCTGGGAGCTGGCAGTGCGTGGCGACACATGTCCCCCGCCAGGCGATTTGTACTGCTGCAGCTTGGAATTTTGGTTGTGTAATTGTGATCTACAAGGCATCTAGTGGTTCTTTAAAGGTGGGTTTGCTGGTGTTCCTTGAGTTGTGGCTCGGAACGTATCCCTTGAGTTGTGGCTCGGGATAGGGGTTAAGCACGTGGTATTCCTTGAGTTGTGGCTCGGAATAGCATCTCTTGAGTTGTGGCTTGGGATGGCGGATGAACACGAGGAACCCTTGAGTTGTGGCTTGGGTTGGCGAGTGTTGCCGGTGTGAGTGTGCTGGTTGTGACCAGTACAGATGGGTCCAAATAGATTGCCCTCCTCAGTTGTTGGCTGACGAGTTTGGTAGTCTTGGGACGATACAGACTATGTTCGTATATGGGAACTCTACCTAGCGTTACGGTGTATGATCCGTAGCATTGTTTCCCGCACGTGCTCTATCGGTTGTGGCCGATAGGTATGGCAGCAAGTCACCTTGAAGTAATCATTAGACGATGTAGAACACGAATAATCTGATTGGGGGTAAGATGGTAGGAATTAAAGTATAGAATAATGTGGGATGTTAAGTTATGAATAGTGATATGTGTGTATGTAGATATATATATATATATATATATATATATATATATATATATATATATATATATATATATATATATATATATATATATATATAACTGTAATATTATATATGTTTTATTTGTTAAGCTCACGATATCTGCGTGTGTTTGGCGATGATCGTGTACGCAGTACACGAGAGCAGATGTTGTTGATGCAGATGTCTCAGGTGAAGCTTAGTCGCGGAGAGGGGGATATACTAGGGGAATCCTTATATTTTCTTTTATTGCTTTTGGAATCTGTTGTAAACCCTGATGGGTGATTTTATAACATTGTTCTTTTGGTTTTCATAACGGATGGTTATGAACATTATTTGCTCATTTAATAAATTTTAAATTTTCCTGTGTTTTGGGAAAATGAGGTATTATTAAATGCGCTGTTATTTAATTATTTCTTTTATTTTATTTATGAATCCGTAATATCTTGACGGGATGTTACAGATCATAATTTGTAAGATGTGAATGATGGTGGTCAATGTATAGGGGTATATATAATTAATTAGACATATATATATATATATATATATATATATATATATATATAAGAGGTTTTAGCAAACTAGATGCATATCACAGGATTAAAGTGGTAGAACTTGGCTAAAAGTGTGCAAAAGCAGTAAGATGCGTGTTACTGGTTTGTCATCTGGCGGTGGTGTTTGAACTGCTAGGTGATAGCCACGAAATAGTGCGGTGAAGGTGGTCCCGCCAGGCGATGTCTGTAGAACAATGGGCTCTGAGGCGCTTGGTGCTTGGCGATATGTGTCCCTTGCCAGGCGGTCTAGAAGCCTCTTGCGCCTGGCGACTTGTGAGTAGTGCCATGCGATATTGGTGAGGCAAAAGTGGTTTGCTTGTTTGATTGTGCGTGGTTTACAAGGCTTTAGTGATATCTCGAAGGTCGGCTTGCTAGTGTTCTTTGAGTTGTGGCTCGGAACGTATCCCTTGAGTTGTGGCTCGGGATAGGGGTTAAGCACGTGGCATTCCTTGAGTTGTGGCTCGGAATGGCATCTCTTGAGTTGTGACTCGGGATGGTGGATGAACAAGAGGAACTCTTGAGTTGTGGCTCGGGTCGGCAAGTGTTGCCGGTGTGAGTGTACACATTGTGGTGTGTATGGTTGGTCCAATTAGATTGCCCTCTTCAATTTTAAGCTGACGAGTTTGGTAGTCTTGGGACGTTACGAATTTAAGGATGTGTGCATTGCTTAATTGCATAATGAAGTTGGATTGTAACTTTCGCTTAATGGGTTATTATCTATTGGATTGAGAGAAGGCAGAGGTGTTGATTTGGTGGCCTATGATAAGTGAAATTGTGTTTGAATCAAGGATGTCAATACGTTTTTAATCACTCTCGCATTTAATTTAATTTGTTGATTAGCATATTGAATCTGCCAACCCCTGTATGTTATAGTGTTGTGTTCATCTAGAAATTGAAGCTTTGGACGAAAATATTGGTCATTGGAAGACGACTTGGTTCAACTTTCACATATTGCATTTCACTGTTTTAATTTGGTGGGGTACGACCTCTATTAGCAACAAATGGGCATATATCTTGAATTTCCATTATAATCAACCTTAGGAAAGCTTTCTACATTTCCATGTATTGGAACTCAACCATAGAAGGAATAAAATTTGGAAGGGAGTATAGGTGGCTGTCATGTGGAGTTTATGGAATCATAGAAACAATGTTGTGTTTAGCAACGTCATATCTAATGGAGAAGAAATATTTTGTATGGCTCAACTAAGAGTGTGAGCATGGATGAAACATAAAAGCACTAATGTAAGATTCTCTTTTTCGGATTGGTGCATATGTCATGTACACTACATCAGATCTATAACATAGCAAACCACTGAAATATTAGACTACAAAGGTAAGAACAATTGGGAGGTGGGTGATTAGATGGAAGGCAAGAGGGGGGTGAATTTTAACAAATATATTCTAGGTTTGTTTTGGATACAAGTGTGGATATAAAGGGCAAGAGGGACTGGAAGAATGGGAAATGGAACTACCAAATACTAGTAGAAGGCATGCTACTACAATGTCAAAGGGTGATTGCTAAACCACTCACAACTAGGATGAACATAGGTTGAAAACAAAATCATGAAAACAACAATCAATGAACGTGGGATATTGATGTGAAAGATGAAATTTGCAATGTGTTTTCAAGAGCACCATGAACAACCTTTATATGGAAACAAAGGCAAGTTGAATAATTTGATCTAAGTCTTGGAATCATAGGTAAAAGAAAGTAATGAATGGTAAACCAACCAAAGAAATTATAAGCGTGGAAAGATGTATTGAGTATCACAACAAAATTCTTGTATGCTTTAATGAATATTTTTTCCTTGCAAATGCACATATAAATCTATGTTTTTTTTTAGTGGTATAGATGTGATAAACCCACCTTTTTTTGTTTGGTTGGTCGGGATTTTTTATATTATATGTACAGGTTATTAACCATGACATATAAGGGTTGAATGATTGGGAATAATATATATATTTTTGTATACGGGCTGGGATATCCAAATGTTCTTATATATATATACTCGTCATGAATGTAACGGTAATAAGCAGAAGGAAGAAGTATGAAGAAGTATACATCGTTATAAAGTCGACATAGGGGTGAAGAAGTATATATCGTCATAAAGTCGACATAGGGGTGAAGAAGTATGAAGAAGTATATATCGTCATAAAGCTGGCATAGGGGTGAAAAAGTATGAAGAAGTATATATCGTCATAAAGACGACATAGGAGTGAAGAAGTATGAAGAAGTATATATCGTCGTAAAGCCGATATGGTAATGAAGAGATTTAGAAGAGATTGCATCGCCATAAAACTGACGTTCTGAAGAAGAGTGCGAGTCGTCATAAAACCGACATGGTGGTAAAAGAAGTCATATGGCCACAAAGGAGAATTGATATTAGGCTGGGTCGATCTGTTAAAATAAGATTGTAAAGATAAGACATGTAATCATTTAGTTTTTATTCAGCATTGGTTGATGATATATTGTGGTTAAGATTTAGGAAGATATTGATGATATATTTTATAACAAATTCATTTTATTATAAATAAGAATGTTACTCCCATGGTCAAGGGACAGATTGTTTTTTACCTAAGCAAATCTTAAGTTAGGGTTAAAGATATTTCTTTCTTTTTCTTTTTGGTTAAGAATTATCCGACACTTTTCTTAACCAAAACAATATATATATATATATATATATAATGCGGATATTTTCAGGGGCAGAGAGGGGTCGTGGTGCCCTCCAAATTTTGAATGTTTTTTAATTATATATATATATATATATATTTGAAATTTATTAAATTTTTTAAATTGTAGGTGGAATATATTAGGAAACGATGAAAATTAAATTGTGTATCTTTTTATTTCTTTTATATAAAGCACAACATCTAAAGTTAATAGATAATAAAATATAAAGTTAAATATAATAAAGAATACAAATATTCAAGTTCAATTTTTCTTTTGGTTTCTGATTTTGTTCAAAAATTGACACTAGGATTATGTTAATTACATCAACAATAAAGCAAGTCATTCATATTAAGAGTTTCAATTTTAATGAAAAAAATCATTGATCTATTTCAAGGAATTTAACGAAATTTATCGTAAAAGATTAAATTGCATAAGTTTTTTAAAAATAGAGACCAAATTGAGACTAAAAAAAATCTGGAGAACCAACTTAACATTTTCAAACGAAAATATGAATAAAAAAAGTAATTAAACCAAATATTTATTAACATAATTTTTATTTTCCTTTTCATTGCCTTTTTAGTTTTTCACAAATTGTAATAATCTCTCACTCTCATAGGTTTTCTTTTTATTTTTAGAGAAAAAAAGTTAGACATAAACTCATTATATTTCTCATTTATCCTCTTCTTTTCTTGTCTCTTGTCTCGCTTGATAATGAAAACATTTTTTTTATCTCATGAGATTTTTGTATATTCATTTTTTGTATGAATATAGAAATAATAATAATAATGTATTATGTAAATTTTCATAACCAATTTTTAATTGTCACTTGACTATAATATATTTTTCTTTTAATAATTATGTGTCTCAATTTTTTATTAGATTATGATAAATTATTTTTCAATATTATTTACAAAAAAAAAATATTTTAATAAAGAATAAAAGAATAAATTCATTGCTTAAAAGTGGTGAGAAGGGAATTATTGATGAAAACAAGATAGATTATACTCCTTCACGTATTTTGAAGCATTATACTAATAATGATTAGAGAAACCGTTTTTGGAAAAATTATACTAATAATCAAATCTAATGATCTCAAACCTATATTACTTTGCCCCCTCCAACATTTTTGGTCAAGATCTACCACTATATATATATATATATATATATATATATATACATGTATATGTGTATATACATATACATGTATATACATATGTATATGTATATACATATGTATATACATGTATATGTATATACACATATACATGTATATATATATATATATATATATATATATATATACATGTATATGTGTATACACATATACATATATATATATATATATATATATATATATATGTGTATATATATATATATATATATATATATATATATATACACATATATATATATATATATATATATACTAGAATTATGACCCGTGCAACGTACAGGGTATTTTTTAGATGAATGAATTTTGTTTTTTTATAGTAAATGGAAAAAAATTAAGAAATTAAAAATAAATATTAATAGTAATGATAAATAAGTTTAAAATAGGTGATATTAATTTTATCATGTTTATAAATGAATGCATAAAGTTCTGAACATTCAGGATCATAACAATACTAATTGTAGTAATTATTGTTTTGTCTAATATAAAGTTTTAACTTTTTGAACATTTATAACATGTATACAAAACTTCTGATAGATTTCATGGGTTAGAAGACCATTATAGTCTGCAATATAAAATTGATATAACTTTATTAAATTTAAAGTTTGACCAAAAAAGCAAAAGAATGCAATACAATAATTGACAAATAACCAAAATAGTATAAGATTAATTTGTATACCTCTTATCAAATATTTTTAAATATTTATTTGTAAACCACATTTGTAGTTGTAGCGGTTAGTTACATTTCCATTTTCATCCATAATTAGTATTTTCAATCCAATCTTCTTTATTATTTCACTGTAGAATCTGTTACATATAGTTGTCCATGAATGAATATGGAGCGAGGAAGATAAAGTCCAACTTTAGAGAGGGTTTATAACTAATTAAATTAAATATTCACAATACATCACACAAATTCATTTCTTAATTAAATTAAATATTAATATAACTAAAATTCATTTCTCAATAAAAAAATAATATAATTAAAATCCAACTACAATACATCACACAAATTTTCAATTAAAATTTAATACAATCATAATTTCGTAATTTTGCAACCACAATTTTGTATAGAACCAAAACATAATAACATTTAGTATTTATTAATTATAACGTTAGTATTTATTACTTTTCGTATTTATTAATTATAATGTTAGTATTTATTATTTCTTGTATATATAAATTTATATTAATGTTATTCGTGATGGATAAGAAATTGCTTCTTTTGATTTATTTTCCCTCTTTTATTTTATTTTAATTCTTTTCATATTTTTATATTTTATATATTAATGCTATTCGTTAAGACTGGTAAAAGATTATTTCTTTTGATTTATTTTCCCTCTTTTATTTTATTTTAATTCTTTTCATATTTCCATACTTATTATTAAAAAAAACAAACATAAATAATTTCAAAATTATATATTAATATTTCGTGTTTGAAACAAAATATTATATTTTAAAAGTGCACAATATAAAATAAAGTACTAAAAAATTAAATTAAATATTAAATTATGTAATTAAATATTAATGAGAGAGCTTAAATACCTTCTTTTTTCACCAAAATCAGTATTAAAATAAAATCATTAATTATTCTACAAACTTGAAAGAAACTACAACTATAAAAGAAAAACCTAAAATTTATCATATCATAAAAAAAATCAGCAAAAAGTAAAGATATGAGGTTGTCATCCCTCTGAATTCTACATACTACATAGTCCTTATCATTAGACTTACTAAAACCACTACATTATCATCAACTAATATGGGAACATAGTACAGAGGATTCAATCTCTCGAATTCTGATGATAATAGAAACTTTTACAATCAAAGAAACTTTCCTTACCACTGTTAAGTTTGGCTCGTATCACACTACATTTCTTATTGAGCTCTAAATTCACGTGGACTATAATACTCTCCTTTTGCTTTGTCGCTCTGAATTCACCTAGACTATAATGTTCTCCTTTTACTTGGTCCTCTTCTTTGTACTCATATGGAATGCCTAGTCATATCACATCAAAAGAATAGAAAACAAAATCAGTCACGAAACCAAAGTTTCATTAAAGAGGTTCTTTTATATTATATATATGTATATGTATAAAGACTAACGAAAAAATAAATTTGAAAATTAGTTAATTAACTTATCAATTCTCACACTTCAAAAGAAGATGACGTATTTAAAGGGATAAATTAGATAATGGGACGACTGCAAAATATTCCATGAATGACTTAATAAACAATAATTCATATGTGTTTAAATTAGTTCATATGTGTTTAAATGATTCGATTATATTAAAACATATTATATGTCAGTGAAACAATTTCATGAACAATTTCTTATTATATACCCGAAACGGTGATCAAGAAATGAACTTCAACCTAAAAGGAAGAATTGAAAAAAAAATCAAAAGAATTGAAAAAAAGAAACTGATGCTCACAGGACATTGAAAGAATAAGAAAACATCTTAAATAAAAATAAATGTGCATAACCTAGATTTAAATGTAATAACATTGAACAAATATCAAGACAGTATGAATCCAATCCTGAAAGAATAAGTTGAGAAAATGGAAGACAATTGCAGGATCTGATGATTTTGAGCACCTGAAATTAGCATTTTGCAATTAGCGGTGGTGACGGACATATTAAATTTAAAAAACTGATGCGCACAGGAAATGATTGGCACCAAAGGCTTGGATCTTTACCAAGGTAACCAATCACTAAATAGTTGCTTGTGAATAATGTTTGTGTGACCATCCAAGTGCTCCACCACATTCCCCTTATAGAAACAAAAATCCCACTTACCATCCAACAATTAATGTGTTTTAAGGACAATAGTAACAACTTCCATACTAAATAAATTACTAAAGCAATGTTGGTTTATAAAATTGTATCATAATCAAATTGCTTACTACTACAATGATATAACTTAACAAAATGATATAACTTAACATGTACTATTAAACGTTTTTTATTTGTAGTTCATTGAATTTTTTCTTTTCAATGGAAGAAACCTATTTCACCTAGGTCTATCCATGATCATTAGACATAAAATGATACGATCTATGCTTAATGATTAGTTAAAAATTTTGCGCGATCTTGTTACAAAATTCTGCTATGATTTTTATTTACTTGGCTCTTGTACACTTTTTTTTCTGTTGTAACGTCATAATTCCTTATACATCCAATCACCGAATCTTAAGAATAACAATGATGATATAGTAAAATTTGATAGAAGTAACATGCCAATATGTTGTGATGATGAAATGATAATAAAACAGAAATGTCTTGCTAATAAAACAATGCCTCTGCTGGAAGATCACAATGCAGTTAATGAACTTACTTCGATCTTGAATTGTAATTTGTGCTACCTTAAATTGTATTATGTATAGACTCCAACACTGCCTAAGACAACAGTTCCACCTTGGGTTCCAATCAACAAATCTGAGTATGTCAGAATAATGGGATAAAGCTTCAGAAAGAGGATCACCAAGTTGTAGAAGTTGTTTAGTGTGCTTCCACTTAAAACGTCCTTTTTTACTGTTTATTAATCACGTGTGCATGGTTCGTTGCTTGGGTAACCCTGCACGTCACATACACACGGACCTTTCCTCTTAGCCTTTATATACCCACCTTTCTCTCTCTTTTTGTACACAAAACTATCATTCAATATACAGTTTCTCTTTTCTTTTCTTTTCTCTGTGCTTTTTGCTTTTCATGTTGAGTCTGAGCGAATATGCAACTTTCGCACTGCATGCCTAACGCTCTGCTGCATCTTCAAGTGTTTTTGATATGCCCATACGATTCTAAGATGGTATCAGAGCACTTCATTTGAAGTGCTCTACTGCGCATCTTTGATCGTTCTTTCTTTCTTTGTTCTTTAATCTGTTATTGCATTTCTGGTACTTCTTTCTTTCTTTCACCATGAGCAAAGATTCATCTGATATCATTTCTGTCAATAGTTACCTATACTTGCATCCAAATGAAAGTCCGGCTGTTGCGTTGGTCTTGCTGGTCCTAGACATCAACAACTATCATTCATGGAAGAGGTCCATGACTACGGCTCTCATTGCAAAGAACAAGTTCGAGTTCGTTGATGGATCAACTCCTGAACCAGCAAAGGATGAAGACATCTATCAAGCATGGAGAAGGTGCAATAACATGGTGGTTTCTTGGCTCGTTCATTCGGTGTCACCGTCCATTCGTCAAAGCATTCTGTGGATGAGCAAAGCTGAGGATATTTGGAAAGATCTTCAAGCAAGATATTTTCAAGGGAATCTTATACGCGTTTTTGATCTTCAAATGGAGGCCTCTTCCATCAAGCAAGGGGATCTTACGGTAACCGATTATTTCACTAAACTCCGCATAATCTGGGATGAGATAGAAAACTTTCGACCCGATCCTACATGTTCTTGCAAGTGTTCTTGTGGTGTAATGACTTTGATATTACAAAGAAAGGTGGAAGACCAAGTGATGCAATTTCTCAAAGGCTTGAATGAACAATATAATAATGTAAAATCTCATGTGCTTTTGATGGATCCCATGCCTTCGATCAATAAGATTTTTTCATATGTTGCTCAACAAGAGAGACAAATCATGGGAAATAACGCTTTCAATGACATGGAGGTGAAAGTCAATGCTGCCAACAATCAAATAAGTTGCACTTTTTGTTGGAAGAGCGGCCATCTTGAAGCCAATTGCTACAAGAAAAATGGGTTTCCCCAGAACAGTGACAACAAGGGTTTCAAGAATGTAAATAAGAAAGTTTGTGTTCATTGTGGACGAAACGGGAACACTATAGATGTTTGCTATAGAAAACACGGGTTTCCAGCAAGATATAAGTTCTCCAACAGTAAAGCTAATGCTGTCAAAACCATGGATGATCAACAAGAAAGTAGTCAAGATAATGTGACTCAGGAACAAGACTTTCGTCCGACGCAACAACAATATCAGGCTCTCATGAATTTGCTTCAAAGCAATAACAACGAAGGTTTAGCAACGGAGGCACATGCAAATAAGATCAATATCATTTGCACATATTTGACTCAACGAGGTAACAGTTTTGTTGGCACTTGCGTTCTTGGTAAAAATAATGTTTGGATCTTAGACTCAGGGGCAACAGATCATGTATCTTGCTCTTTGAAATACTTTGAAACTTATATTAAAATCAAACCCATTACTGTTAATCTCCCAAATAACACTTTTGTTAATGCCACACATAAAGGTAATGTTAGATTAAAGGATAAGCTTCTTTTAAAAGATGTCTTGTTTGTCCCTTCTTTTGGCTATAATTTGATGTCTATCTCCAAGCTTATGTGCACCCTCAGTGTTGAGATTATCTTCACTTCTAACCTTTGTGTCATTCAGGATCAGATTTCGAGAAAGAAGATTGGTATAGCTAAATCCAATCATGGCCTTTATATCTTCGATGATCAAGTTTCTCCTCTTGTCAATTCTCAAAATTGTAATAGTGTAGATGTTAATCTTTGGCATGATAGATTGGGCCATTTGTCTGATGATAGATTAGCCATTTTGAATCGAAAACATTCATATATCAGATATAATAAGACTGGTAGATGTGACTCTTGCCATTTTGCTAAACAGAAAAAGCTTATGTTTCCCAGTTCTATTTCTTATGCGAATAAATGCTTTGATATTTTGCATGTTGACATATGGGGACCATGCACTATACCCTCCTTGCATTCTCATATATATTTTCTCACGATTGTCGATGGTTATTCACGCTTTACATGGGTTTACTTACTATATAACAAATTTGAAGCTCGAAAATATCTCGCAAATTTTATATCTCTTGTTAAGAATCAATTTGAGATGTCAGTAAAAACTATACGTAGCGATAATGGCCCAGAATTCAACATGAAGGAATTGTTTGAGGCTGAGGGCATCGTGCACCAAACCAGCTGCGTGGAAACACCAGAACAGAACGGATTAGTCGAACGCAAACATCAACATTTGATGAACGTGACTCGTGCTCTTCTTTTCAGGTCATGTGTTCCTTCTACTTTTTGGTGTTATGCTCTAGAATATGCCACTTATCTTGTGAATATCACTCCTACACCTTTATTGAAAAATGACTCTCCTTTTGAAAGATTATATAAAAGAAAGCCTGATCTCACTATTTTACGCGTTTTTGGATGTTTATGTTACAACGGAACTTTGACTGCCAACAAGACCAAGTTAGACCCTAGGGCTGATCTTGGTATTTTTCTTGGTTTTAAAAACAACACCAAAGGATACATGGTTTTTAGTCTCAATAATCATGGTCTGTCAGTATCTAGGAACATTGTGTTTCACGAAGATATCTTTCCATACTATAATATTTCTAATGATAAAAGAAACACCAATGAACCTTCTCTACTTATTGATTCCTTTCCCAATCTCGCGTATGAAGAAACTGAGAATACTTCCCATGAAACTGTGAGTCACAATGATAATGTTCAAAATGAAAATAATGATAGCATTACTTCTCGGGATCATGTTTCTAGAACTAGGAGGCTTCCGTCGTATCTAAATGATTATCATGTTTACTTTAACACCTCAAAAACAATCAAACATCCTATAGAGTCTTACATCTCATATTCTAAACTCTCTCCACACTTTAAACACCTTATTTGTTCACTTGACAATAACAAACAACCTGCCACCTTCGAGGAAGCCACGGGCATCAAAGAATGGTGTAATGCTATGAACGAGGAGATAAAAGCCTTGGAGCGAAATAAGACTTGGACTGTTGTTGACTTGCCACCTAACAAGAGTGCTATAGGTTGTAGATGGGTGTACAAAGTGAAGTTCAAAGCCGATGGAAGTGTTGAGAGACATAAGGCACGCCTTGTTGCCAAAGGCTACACACAAATGGAGGGATTGGATTTCTTAGATACGTTCTCCCCTGTTGCTAAGCTCACCACCATTCGACTCCTTTTGTCTCTTGCAGTTGTAAAGGGATGGCACTTGAAACAATTGGACATGAACAATGCGTTCCTTCACGGAGAGCTGAACGAAGAAGTATACATGGCTCTTCCCTCTGGTGTAAGTTCCAACAAACCTAATCAAGTTTGTAAATTGCATAAGTCTTTGTATGGCCTTAGGCAGGCTAGCCGCCAATGGTACGAAAAATTGACAACTCTTTTGCTATCACATAACTTTAAACTTGCTAAAGGTGACCACACTCTCTTCATTAAAAGGTCTGACACCAGTATAACTACCCTTTTAATATATGTGCATGACATTATATTAACCGGGAACAATATCACTGAGATCAATAACATCACCAAAACTCTGGATGATACTTTAAAATTAAGAATTTAGGAGATTTAACCTTTTTCCTTGGTCTTGAGGTGGCACGGAGCAAGAAGGGAATACACCTTTCACAGCGCAAATACACTTTGGACCTTCTGCGAGAGACGGGTATGCTCGCCTCAGCACCTGTTTCCACCCCCATGAATTTTTCTAAACGTGCTATAGTAGATAAAGGTGTCCCTCTTTAAGATCCAACTCCTTTCAGAAGGCTTGTCGGCAAGCTCATATACCTAACCAATACTCGTCCCGACATCACTTACGCTGTTCACAATTTAAGTCAACATGTTTCTTCACCAACCACCGTGCATCAACAAGCCGTTTTTCGAATCCTGAGATATTTAAAGCAGAGTCCGGGAGATGGCATCTTCCTTGCTGCCAACAGTGAGCTCAAGCTCAATGGCTTCAGTGATTCGGACTGGGTCGGATGCCCCGAAGCACGAAAATCCTTGACTGGGTGCATTATCTATCTTGGACGTTCACCTATAGCGTGGAGATAAAAAAAAGAATACTGTCTCGAGAAGCTCTTCGGAAGCTGAATATAGAGCCCTTGCCTCAACCACATGCGAGCTTCAATGGTTGCTCTACCTGCTCGAAGACCTTCATGCTGAACATACACAACCAGCGCTTCTTTTCTGTGATAATCAATCAGCCTCACAAATTGCTTTAAATCCCGTGTTTCATGAGCGAACGAAACACATTGAGATAGATTGCCATGTTGTGAGAGAGAAGGTTCAACAGGGAATCATCAAGCTTCTGCCCATTAGCACGAAGGAACAACATGCAGACATTCTCACCAAAGTCCTTGCTCCTGCTGTCTTCCATTCCATACGTAGCAAGCTGGGAATGCTCAACATTCACTCCCAGCTTGAGGGGGGCTGTCAGAATAATGGGATAAAGCTTCAGAAAGAGGATCACCAAGTTGCAGAAGTTGTTTAGTGTGCTTCCACTTAAAACTTCCTTTTTTACTGTTTATTAATCACGTGTGCATGGTTTGTTGCTTGGGTAACCCTGCACATCACATACACACGGACCTTTCCTCTTAGCCTTTATATACCCACCTTTATCTCTCTTTTTGTACACAGAACTATCATTCAATATACAGTTTCTCTTTTCTTTTCTTTTCTCTGTGCTTTTTGCTTTTCATGTTGAGTTTGAGCGAATATGCAACTTTCGCACTGCATGCCTAACACTCTGCTGCATCTTCAAGTGTTTTTGATATGCCCATACGATTCTAAGAAGTCCGGTTGAAAAAAATCAGAAGCAATACACTGATCTAACATATATAAAATAAATTATCTGGATTTAAGTGCATAACCTGGATTTAAGTGTAGTAGCTTTGAACAAATATCAAGATAGTTTGGATCCAATCCTGAAAGAACAAGTTGAGTAAATGGAAGACAGTTGCAGGATCTGTAGATTTTTAGAACCTCAAATCAACATTTTGCGATTACTAGTTGTGGCAAACAGATTAATTCAAATAAACGGACGCGCACAGATTAAGTGTAGTACCTTGTAGTTCCCAAATGTTTCCGCTCTTCATCAGAACTCAACTTTGGAATCAAGGGAAAGTAATACCAACAATCTAAACTCCATAACAATGTAATTATTGTTTAATCTATAACAACAATCTAGCATAGCATTAAATAATTTCTCTGTTATCAAAGGTGTCAACACCCAATTTTGTCTAGGTAAAAAATAAAATTTTGACTTTGATAATAATTAAGAGAAGAGAAAAATAGAAGAAAAAAATGAACATAGAGTATATACATATATTTTTATTTTTACTTTCTATCTTATTATAACTTTAGTTTTATCTTTTTATTTTTATTTTTTTATTTTACTTTCAGCTTGTTTTATTGTTTTTATTTTATTTTATATATCTTTTTTTAATATATTATAAAAATTAAGATGAGGTGAAAAGGTGGAAATTGGAAGTCAAACGTAAGTCCTCTGCTGATAGTTCCCTCTCCATGCAAGGAAAACGTTCAAACCTTCATATTTTACTCCATCTCTTTGTCTTTGCACAAAAATAGAAATGTTGGATATCTGTGTATGTGTATTACTATGGCACGGCAGTCGTAGAGCAAAGGTATAGGATGACTGGAAGCATAGCTATTGAAAAGGGGACACAACTTCCAAGCAGAGGGGAGGATTTTACCGTTTCAAAAATACAGTTGATAACACAGGCAACAAAGAGGGAAGAGAGCAGGAGAGATCGGGGGAGCACAAAGAGGAGATCTCTCGGGCTAGAGACAGGAGAAGGGGTTGGAAGAAGAGAGTTCATGTACAAGGGAGGAGGATAGCACTTGAATAAAGAAAAAGCAAGCAAGCCATGGAGGAAAGAATGGTTTGAGATGGGAAGCCACCGATAGAAACTGCACTGGTAGAGACTGCAAGAGGTTGGTAGAGACTACAAGAGGTAAGTATACTTGAATGTTTGAACGTTTGAGGTGAAACTGATGTTGTTGTGTTGTGCTTGAGAATGAATAAAATGTAGTCGTGTATATTGAGCTTTGCGTGTCATTTATTCGATTCATTAGATCTGTGTACATTACTACATTATCATTGTTTGAATTCTCCGTTATCACCCTCGACTAAACCCTTCGCCATCATTCATCATCACATAGCCAACCAGAATCAACTACCGATCCTCACCCTTCTTTGTTCGTTCACTCTGATAGTTGGCATCAGCAATACACAAAAAAAACCCATTCTCCATTTCAATCCCGCAGCATTCCCATTCACCTCAACATCACAATACCATCTCAACCTGCAAACAAAACACACAAGCAAAAAACCAAACCAGAATCACATTCATTCTTCATCATCTATAGGAACCACCCATTGATTCTGTTACAGCCTCGCCCCTGTAATTCAACATCACACAAGACTAGAACCCCATTTCAACAACAAGCGTTCATTCCTGTCCTTGCATTACATTCATCATTAGCTACATCCAATCGGAACAGAGAAATGAAAAAAGGAATTGAGCCGCGTTGACGCGAAGCCGCCGGCGAGTCAGGGTTTCTCGCAGAGGACTCGTGTGCAAATTGGTGCTAGGGTTGAGCCGTGTTGATGCGAGGAAAAGGGAATTGAACTAGAATCTCCAACGGTGTTCCAAGTTCCCGGCAACGGCGCTACGATGGCGATTTGGGTCGCGGTGATCTATGCATTGTCGGCAGTGGCCTTGGACGCTGGAGCAACGCTCGTTCAAGTCGTGCCTGGGAGGAGGGAGAGTGAAGGTCGCGTATCCTAGGCTCTCATCGAGGTCTGTGGTGGCGTCGTTGTCGCCAACAGCGTCTTTGGCTGGTTGCAGCGGGGAGATGATCTCTTGGGTTAGATGAGTGCGCGAGAACGAGTCTTTGAGCCGTTGAGAACGAGGGCGACGTCTCCAGCGTCAATAGGTGCCGCCGGCATGCTAGCTGCATGAAGGCGCGGTGGCGTGGTGATGCAATGATGAAGGTGGTGTGTTGGTGGACAGTACCCATGAGGATATTTTTGGGGTCGAGAGTGATAGAGAGGGGGCTTGGCTCTTGTTTTTTCAAGCAACTAGGGTTTAGGTTAAGTTCACCATACCACATCTCATATTGGGCTGATTAGCCCACTTCCCTTCTTACACCGCCACTTTTAATATTCTCACCCTCCCACTCTTGTGTATTAGAATTGAATTTGTTTTCTCCGCGCACTCCTTTTTTATATCTGCACCTCCATTTATTTGAGTTGGGTTGTTTCTGTTTTTTTTTTCGTGCACCCCTGATATTTGTTAGCACCACACCCCCATTTCTGTTTTGGATTCGTTTGTTGTTACTGTGTGCAACCCATGTTCCACTTCACACATCTCTAGTAACTACCTGCTGCACCACCAGGTTTACTAACTCTACTACTCACTTGTGTTTTATTCCTATTTTGGGTTTGTTTTATACTTTACTTGTTGTACCCCACCTTTAATAAACACACCTCATTTACTTCATGTATCTCCCACTAATTACTCATGCATCCCGTATTTTATTTTCCACTTTTATCCTTCTTAAATAATTTCATCCTTTTATTTATTTATCTATTTTTTATTATTCTTTATTTTATTTTATTTATTTAAAAAAAACAAATATATTTGAAAATTATCAAAATTACAAAAATAGGAAAATCTAAAAATTCTTTTTCACTTTACTATGTTTGTCCGGTCGCTTGCACCGCGTGACACTCATTTTCAAAAATACCAAAAATAGTTTTCTTTCTCTTTTAGTGTTTGTCCGACCGCTTGCGTCGTGTGACACATATTTTCAAGTAATTCAACAAATACAAAAAAAATATAAAATTTCAAAAATATAAAAATATCAACATTTTCAAACAACTATGTTTCTCCTAAGAACTACGTGGTCCTTGATTCTCCACTGTGAGATACGTAGGAGCAAGGCCAGTTCTTGTCAGGTTCACCTCCAAAAATTAAATCATTTTCTTTGTCTTCCATATATCTTTTAAGAACTACGTAACCCCAATTTCTCATTTTGAATGAGAATACGTAGGACCAAGGTCAATCCTTGTCGGGCCCAAAAAATTAAAAATTATTTTTGTTTCTTTTTAGCATCTTTGTCTCTTTATTTTTGGGTAAAATAACATTTTGAAAATCACATAAACTTTGCATATTTAATTAAAGGTACCGCCCTCGGGCGGGCGGGCGTTGTAGGGTGCTAAAACCTTCCCTACATGTAACCGACTCCCAAATCCAAAATCTAGTTTTTCGCAAACTTGTCTTATCTTTATGGTTTTTCGTAGTTTTCCAGAATAACTATGGTGGCGACTCCTAAATCTCTTTTTTAAACTCATTTTCTTTCTTTGTTCGCTGTCCCCTCGCGATCACGGTTGCGACAAAAGGATCAAGCTTTTGTTTTTTCTTCTAAAATACTTTAAATGAATAAATAATTATGATTGTGATTTTAGACACAAACACGCATAAAAAACCAAAGAACATTAAATGAAAATGTCATCACAACATTTGTTTCCTCTCTTCATCAGAAGTCAACTTTGGATTCAAGGGAAAGTAATACCAACATTCTAAACTCCATAACAATGCAATTATTGTTTAATCAAAACATGTGAATAATGAAAACAATTAAAATTTGAATGTAAAGAACATAATGTTGTACTGCAATCTGCTTTAGAGTAAAACAAAATCTTCACCTAAAAAGAAACAACTGAAAGTAAATTTAAGATTTATATGCTAAACAAAAAAAAAATAACTTGTCTGATAGCAACAGAAACACCAGAAATAGTTTACTTTTGTAAGGCCCAATTATTCTACCTTAGCATTTTAAGGGTTGCCTTACAACTTTTGGGCCTAAAGGCTGACCCAAAGGATAAAACCTTTTCCAGTTACCCTAACGTTTCCACTTTCATTCATTCACAGATTTGCAGCCGTCTCCCTCAACTGTACCACTAGAGCTCTGCTAGGGTTAGCTTTCCCGTCTCGAACCAGTCCGCTCAAGACCCAAGTACTACTTTCTGCTCCATGTAAGTAATTCTAAACCTACTGCCTTTACTCCCTAAAGCCCTTCTTCGTATTCCACCGTTTAGGGTTCGGTAATAATCTTATTTTCCTACTGTTATGTCAGTTTCCAAGGCCATCTCTCGAGTTGCTGTACTCCGTAGTCCCGTGTCGAAGCCTCGTGTAACCATTTCCAGGTACGGGAAGCTAGGGTTCGCCCTTTTTCTTTTGAGTAATATTGGTTGTGCCTCTGTTTTGCCGTTTGGTTGTGTTTGATATGTTATATGAACTGGGATACGAGGAATTTGTGCCATTTGTGATCTGTGGAGTGTAAATGCACGAGAGAACAAAGGTGACCTCTGGTTTTCTCGCCCAAGCGAGCTTGTCTCGCCTAAGCGAGATCAACAGAGGCTCGCCCAAGATGTTTCACGCGAGCGGTCGCTCAGGCGAGCCACGTTGCTCCTGAACGAGCGAGCATCTCGCCCAAGCGAGACCTTGCGTGAGCTACTGTTCCCCTTTTTCGAGCCCTCGCCTGAGCGAGACCCTTCAGCCTAAGTGAGGTGCTGTGCGAGGCAGTGCGATGTGTGGATGCTTTCTTGACCTTGTATGAATAATGCTTGCTTGGTTTTAAGTATTGTGTTGAAAGTATGAGATAAATGAGTATGTATGAGTAGTGTAAAGTTATGAGATGTGAATAATGGGTTGGCATGAGTTTATCATTGATTTCAAATGAGATGGTTGGTATTAAAGATGCATGATAATGAGAAGAGTTGGAAATCCTTTATGCATGAAAGGCTTATGATGAGTTGGAATGAGTTGGGCCTGGAACATGAAAGGCGTTGGCTTTCAAGATTGGTATGATGAACATATACATGCATGGTGAATGTTCTTGGCTGTATGATCATGTTTGGTCGATCTTAGTGCATAATTCCTTGGGGTCTCTAGGTGAGACTTTCAGGGTCGTGCTTTAGTGGTCGGGACGTAATTCCATGGCCCCTCTTAGTGGGTGTCCATGGTGGTGCCCCATATGTATAACCAGGTAAGGATTCAAGGTAAGGTTGCATCCTGACACTCTTAGGAGTCAATTAGTCTCACCTAGAGCGGACTGACTCCTGTGGTGAGAGTAGCAGGAGGCCTGAAATTCTTTAAGGACTAACCTTGTGGTGAGGGAAATTGATTCATTGTTGTCGCAACCGAAATCGCAACGGGACGACAAACCAAAAAAATAAAATTTGTAAAAACAGAGTTTTGGAGTCGCCACCATAGTTATTATAGGAAACTATGGAAAACCATAACAAAAAAAGCAAGGTCTGCGAAAAACCAGAATTTAGGTCCGGGAGTCGATTACACGTGGGGAAGGTATTAGCACCCCCACCACGTCCGTCCTAAGAGAATACCTTTAATTAAATGTGCAAAAGTTATGTGGTTTTTTCAAAATATTTAATTTTCCCTAAAAATATTAATAAAAGATTGTACAAAAAACAACAAAACTATTTTTTTTATTTTTTGGGCCCGACGAGGATTAATCCTCGCTCCTACGTATCTCCATGTGAATGGAGAATCAGGGTTACGTAGTACGTTTTGAAAAAACTATTTGGAAAACTATTTAAAAAATGATTTAATTTGTTTTATAATTTTGAAAACCTTTTTATTTAAATTTTAGTATTATTTTAAAATTGGTGTCATGCAACGCGAGCGGTCGGATAGACACTTGAAATAAATTCTTGTTTTCTAATCTTTTATTTTTTTATCTTTTTAAATCATTTATATATTTTTCATATTTTTTTTAAGTTATTTTAAAATAGTTATGGATGTCATTGCGACATGAGCAACCAAATAGATATAAAGAATAAACAAAGAAAAATGTTTTTTTATTTTTATATCATTTGTATATATTTTTAGAAAAAATAAAAGTCTAAATTGGATGTCATGCGACGCGAGCGGCCGGGCAGACAATAAAGAAATGGGAAAAAAAAATTTATGATAAAAAGAAGAATGAAAATTAAAAAAACTAAATCAAAAGATGAAAGAATTGAGAATGACGTACCTTACAAAAATTTCAATATCTCCTCACCTTTTCTTTTTTCTTTCTTTGCTTCCTCTTCTAATATTTTTGTGTTTTTTTCTCAAGAGAGATAAAAATGAGAGGTGCCTATGTGGGTGATAATGAGAGGAAGAGAGAGTGTAGAGAATGTTTTCTTCTTCTTCTTCTTTCTACTTCCTTCAATGTTTTTTTAAGAGATATAAAAAAGGAGGTGTGTATGTGAGAGTGGTGATGGGAACGAATTAGAGAAGTGTAGAGAATTCTTTTTTTCTGGTCATGATAGAGTGCGTATTTATATTCACAACTTGCAATGTCAATGCAATCTCAGCCTTAATTGTAACGAACAATATAAGGAAGGAATTGGTCATGATAGTATCAAATTATGAGTATCAAATCGCAGCAAATTAGAGCACAAAATTAATCCCAATTAATAATATTGATTCTTACCATTTGAAGAAATATTGCTTCTAATTATTATTATATAATTAATTTCTCTATCAGGAACAAAGGTAGAAAATATTTGATTTATTGGGTTCATGAAAATTAATAACAAATTGGGCTCTTCCCTCTTTATTCCTTTTTTTTTCTTTTTTTTCTCTAAAGTTGATGTTTGAAAATCTTTTTGAAGAAAATTTTGTTTCACATTTTTTTTTATTTTCCATTAACTAAAAAACCCTTTTTTTTATTTTTTTTTTATTTTTTTCGAAAATAAATTTATTCACCCGGACGAAATTGGGTGTTGACAATTGTAACACTGTAACACATAGCTCGGGGGTGAGTAGAGGCATCCACCACAAGTGCAAGCATCCACTGAATCCGACCAGGTTATATGTATCCGGATGAGTCGAGTCGTGTCTTAGTGTATTGTTTGAAAAGTCATAACATGCTTGGGTGATATGTGTGTATGGTATGGTGAATATATATATTTGATCGTATGGATGAAATCTTTGGTGCTCTAGCTTACCCTACTTTCTTTGTTGTGTGTTCTACTGTGTGGTACTCCCTTTTGCGATGATCATCAACTTGTTGGTGTGAGCAGATGCGAGGAACACCCGTGGGCAACAGGGAGCTGATGGTTCCGCCGCATAGTCCGTGTGGACTGGACTTTAGTTTCTTTTGGGCTTTTCTTTAGGGCTATGGCCCATGTATTTGTTTGTTCTTGGATTTATATACATTTGGTAAAACCGTTATCCTGTTTTTGTTGGCATCGTGGTGTGCCTAGTTTTGTAGGGGTGGCGTTAAGGACCCCAAGACTGCGTTGTTATACTAGTATGCTTCAAGACAACTTAAGGTACATGAGCATAACTATCCCACTCATGACTTGGAGTTGGCAGCCATAGTATTCGGCTTGAAGATCTGGAGACACTATTTGTATGGTGCTTAGTTTCGCGTGTTCAGTGACCACAAGAGCCTCAAGTACTTGTTTGATCAGAAGGAGCTGAACATGAGGCAGAGGAGGTGGATGGAATTGCTAATGGATTATGACTTCGAGCTCCTATATCATCCTGGGAAGGCAAATGTGGTGGCAGATACCTTGAGTAGGAAGATAGTGCACATTGCACACCTTATGATTAAGGAGGTGGAACTATTGGAGAAGTTCAGAGACATGAGGGTGCAGGTGGAGTTGGGGCCCGAATCCATTAGTTGTAGTACTCTTGCTATATCTAGTGACATTTTGGACTCAGTCAGAGAGAGGCAGTTGTTGGATGCCAGTTTGAACAAGGTCAGAGAACAACTTGGATCAGATGAAGCCAGAGACTTTGCTTTGGGTGATGATGGTATACTGAGGTTCCAAGGTAGAGTATGTATACCTGATGATGCAGGGGTGAAGAAGTTAATCCTTGAGGAAGGACACAAAAGTCGTCTTAGCTTGCATCCTGGCATGACTAAGATGTATCAGGACCTCAAGGAGACCTTCTGGTGGCAGGGGATGAAGAAAGATGTGGCCCTGTTTGTATCAGCCTGTCTGACCTTTTAGAAGGCGAAAGTGAAGCACTAGAGACCCGGTGGGATCCTATAACCCTTAGAGATACCAGTGTGGAAATGAGACAGCATCTCCATGGATTTTTTGACCCATCTGCCACGGACTTTTAGAGGACATGACACCATCTGGGTGATCGTGGATCGACTGACCAAGAGTGCCCACTTCTTGGCGATGAACTTGAGGATGTCCATGGCCAAGTTAGCCTAGTTGTACATTAAGGAGATCATAAGGTTGCATGGAGTACCTTCGAGCATACTTTCTGATAGAGACCCACGATTTACATCCCGGTTCTGGCAAACCTTACAAGAGGCTTTGGGGACCAAGTTGACTATGAGCTCAGCCTACCATCCCCAAACCGATGGCCAATCAGAGAGGACCATTCAGTCACTTGAGGACTTACTGCGGACGTGTATATTGGATCACCTGGGGGCTTGGATGAGGTGTTGCCCTTGATTGAGTTTACCTACAACAACAGCTTTCATGCGAGCATTGGCATGGCGCCGTATGAGACTCTTTATAGTAGGAAGTGTAGGACTCCCCTATGTTGGTATCAGGATGGGGAAGCAGTGCTTGTCGGACCAGAGTTGTTGGAACAAACTACGGAGAAATTCAAGATGGTGAGAGATAGGATGCAAGCCTCTCAGAGTAGGCAAAAGGCTTATGCAGATCGTAGAAGGAGACCCTTGGAGTTTGCGGCGGGCGATCATGTGTTCCTGAGGGTGACCTGAACCACTGGTGTGGGAAGGGCTCTCCGCTCGAGGAAGCTCTCTCCTAAGTTCCTTGGTCCATATCAGATCACGAGGAGGATTGGGCCAGTGGCTTACGAGATAGCTTTGCCCCCCTCAGTTGGCGAACCTTCACTCGGTATTTCATGTATCACAACTGAGAAAATATGTTTTCGACCCGTCTCATGTGCTAGAAGTTGAAGATATACAGATTAGGGAAGACCTCACAGTGGAAGTACCCCCTATCACTTTAGAGGATGGCAAGGTTGAGGAACGCCGAGGAAAGGCCGTTAGTCTTGTTAAAGTCATCTAGGATCGGAGGACGGGTGACTCGACTTGGGAGTTAGAGGAGGACATGAGAAAATCACATCCACATTTGTTTACCTGGTGAGTCTTAATTTTCGAGGTCAAAAATTTTCTTGTTGGGGAGAATGTAACGCCCAATTATTCTGCCTTAGCATTTTAAGGGCTACCTAACAACTGTTGGGCCTAAAGGTTGGCCCAAAGGATAAAACCTTTTCCAGTTACCCTAACGTTTCCACTTTCATTCATTCACAGATTTGCAGCTGTCTCCCTCAACTGTACCACTAGAGCTCTGCTAGGGTTAGCTTTCCCGTCTCGAACCAGTCCGCTCAAGGCTCAAGTACTACTTTCTGCTCCATGTAAGTAATTCTAAACCTACTGCCCTTACTCCCTAAAGCCCTTCTTCGTATTCCACCGTTTAGGGTTCAGTAATAATCTTATTTTCCTACTGTTCTACAAGTTTCCAAGGCCGTCTCTCGAGCTGTTGTGCTCCGTAGTCCCGTGTCGAAGCCTCGTGTAACCCTTTCCAGGTAAGGGAAGCTAGGGTTCACCCTTTTTTCTTTTGAGTAATATTGATTGTGCCTCTGTTTTACCGTTTGGTTATGTTTGATATGTTATATGAACTGGGATACGAGGAATTTGTGCCATTTATGATCTGTGGAGTGTAAATGCACGAGAGAACAGAGATAAGCTCTGGTTTTCTCAAATTTGATAACGCTGTCATTGACGCGATCAAATTAATACTACTAAACTATAGCAACTTCAGTATTGCTAAGATAGTAGTCAAGAAAATAGAAAGGGTAAAGTAACCCTAAGTCGTCTCCAAACGAACACGGAATTGATTTTTAACAAGTTAGTTCTTATAAAATCTATACAAAACGGTTAGTCAAATAAAATAATAAAATTATTGGAAGATTAAGATAAAGGAAAGATAAAAAAAGATAAAAACAATAGTAAAGAAAATAGATTGATTCCATTGCTTTTTCAAAATAGATTCATCATCGGTTATCTAAAGATTATTGCTCAATTAATTATTGTTGTAAATTTACAAATTAATCAATGTAAAGTCTCAATTAATTTGTTGGCGTTCTCACTTTTAACCAAAGTACAGTCTCAATTAAAAGTGAGAACTTTTAGATTATCCATAGTAAATTCAACCAAAGTACAGTCTCAATCAACTTTACTATAACTAATCATGTCTAGAGTAAAAAAGCTTAATTAATCAAAGTAAAGTCTCAATTAAGTGTATTTAGAGTAAATACCTTTAACCAAAGTAAAGTCTCAATTATTGGTAAAAACTCCTTTAATCATATGAAAGTTTCTAAATAAAATCAAAGTAAAGTCTCAATTCAATTTAAAAACCCTTGGACTCGTATGACCAACATGCATATAGATTTAAAAGCATTACTTCTTACATGATTCAAAGATAAAAGACATAGATGAATTAAAATCTCAACAATAATAAAAAGAACAAAGAAATTAATTGATCTAACCTCAGAATCCAATTAAGAAATTACAATGGAATCAACCCAAGAAGTTTAGAACTCCATGAATGCAAAATAAAAATAGAAGAATAGAGACAAGAAAAGAGAGAGAAAGGAAACGAAATTAGGCACCCCTAAGGGTTCCAAAACTCCGAAGTCCCGAGCTTGTCTTTTTTCTGCTTCTCCCTTGGTCTCTTTATATAGGAATTGGACTGGGCTTTTCTGTTGCTAAAATCTCTCAAATATCTTTTAAAATAAAGATAAAGATAAATATTTAAAAATATTTGGAGAGATATAGACTATTTGACAAATATAATTGGTTGATAATATCAATATCAAATATAATTAAATTAATTAATTAATTAAAGATATATGATAAATTATCACCAATTAGTATTTGTATTAATTTTCCAAATCAACCCTTTGCAATCTCCTTAAATTATCTTCTAAAGAATCCAATATCTTCAAGATATATTTGTTTGTTATGGAACTAAAAAGATTCAAGAAGATCTTGTCATATTTGAAAAGATTTGGTAGTTATTATCTTTTAATATTTTATGATATAATTAAATAAGATAATTATTTAAAAATATCAAATAAAATATCTAAAGATATATTTTCCCAAATTATGTTCTATCATAAAGATAAAGAAAACCGCAAGGTCCAATTTTTCTTTCCTCTCTTCTTGGTTTAGCCAAACTTCTTCACTTTTTCAAGCTTTTCTTGTCATCTTCATGCAATGCTTGGCTTGGATTTTTATGCTTTTGATAATTTCTTATTCTTGGATTTATCTTTAAGGTGTCATGAAGCTTTAATCAATTTATTTCCACTACTCCATGAGCTCAACTTAGCTGCAGCTGCATTAACACACTTCAAAATATCCAAAGAACATTTATGCAACTAAAAAGCTATTTTTAACATGTTTTTGTATCTCATGCTCAATAATCCCAATAATAGGAAATCCCAATTAAATCAATCTTTAAGCACACAAATTCAATTAAATACCCAGAATTAAACATTAAATGAGGGCAAAAATACGCACTCATCATACCCACACACTTATCCTTTTGCACTCCTTGGCAAAATTGAGTAATTTCAAAACTTGTTCTGAGGTATTTTATTTCACATCAACACTGGATCAAAGCAATGAACATCATTGGAGACAAATCAATCTTCTAGAAATCAATTATCATGTATATACAAACAGAAAGATTCTATTTTTCACACATAAGTTAATCTTTTGAATTCACAAGACAATCAATTATGAAAGAAAGTACTCAAGTTAAATGTGTATTTTCTCACCAAAATTCGCTCAAGTGTTTTGGCTTGTGTTTTCACTCAAAATACTCATGCAAGTAACCACTTGTAATACTTAACAAGACTCTAATATTCACAAACTTTCAAAAAACATGCATTAAAAGATCATGAGGACTCTTTTACAGGTTATAATGGGGCCAAGGCAAAGGTAGGAAAAATTTTAGGATTTTTGGGTTTTTGAAATTTAAATATAGATAGAATAATGGATCATAATTTCAAAAACAACTCTTTTGTGTTTATTGCTTGTTGCTCTCTCTCTCTCTCTTTTTTAGAAAGCAATTATTATTTTTTTTTCATTTCAGCACTTTTTCATCAACAATTTTTCCTTTTGCCATTTTTTTTAATTTGTGGGTGAGGTACTCAGCCACACACTTTATTCCTCAACAATTCCTGAACACAATCCATTAGCTCCTTCTTTCTTCCTAAGGTAAAACATGGTCTTTTTCTTTTCAATGTTTATGCAATAGGCTTAAAACAAGAAAAAGAGGTTTAAAGCTCAAAGGGGCTACCAATGGATTAATATCAAGGTGGGCTTATTTGGCCAAGTAGCTAAAAATAAGAAATGCCTCAATCATATCAAATCATGCATATTCACCTAAGTTGCAAAACAAAACAATCAAGCTAAATATTTGAGTATAAACAAACATGAGCAAGTCACTCAAGAAAAAATAGGAATGGCACATGGCAGTCCATCCTTTGCATTAAGGCTCAAGACTCATAAGATCATATTCTTTCACAAAAGATTTAATCAAGAAATTCTCAAATCAACTCAATTAGCAAATCATAGAAACAATTCACTCATATCAACATGACTTTTATTTTTCCAGAATTATGATCATCCCAATTATTGAATCAAATCCTAAAAATCCAATGTCAATATGTTTTATTGAAAACAGGGAAATATTTTTGGTGGATTTCTTAAGAGACATATTGTTTAAAAGTTCCACTTAGTAAAACGTTAATACTTTCACAATTTTCTCAAAAAGAAATCACAATTTTTTTTTCTTTTTAAATGAAAACAAAAACAAAAAATTGAAAAACAGAAAAAAGAAAAATTCTAAATATAGTTTGTTTCCCCCATACTTATTTCAAAAAAAAATGTCCTTGATGGACTTATTTTGGGGAGGAAACGAAAAATCTTGTGACTATTGGCTCAATCTGGCCATATGTCAAAATTTATTTTCTTTAATTTTATAAAGTACAAGTCAGCTTGTACAATTTTATTAAAGAAAACAAAAACACATATTTTTGAAATTTTTTTAATATTTTTAAAATTAAAAACAGAAACAAAAAACAAACATGCATGCAAATTAACTTTTCTATCAACAATGATTTCAAAAGAATTTGAATATAAGCTTTTTATCCGTTGTAGCAACCTTTCTTCTTTTTTTGCAGCCATGTCAACAAAGATAACCACTGAAAACTTATTTGTATCATTTACATCAACAAACTTGATGTGTGGAGTGTGTGGCTTCAACTCAACTTGAGCATCATCAGGTGCATTCGGATGGTTAATCGGATCATCAGTAATCCTTGTAATCTCATCTTGTGAGCACAATTTTTCACCTGGTGTTGTTGACTCTACTGCTTCATCATTAACCAAGTCAGTTGCAATAGTAGATGCTTCAGCTGCATCTTTGAATATTGTTTTCTCTTCAACTGCACTTGGTTCCTCTATTGTATTGTTCTCACAACTTTGCTCTTGAAAATGATCATTTGTACTCATATCCTCATCAACGGGTATAATTTTATATTCACATTGAGCAGCATCAACATATCCATCAGTAGATATGTTTGTGTGAGAATCTTTAATTTCTTCATCAGCAACATCTTTAGCAAAATTGATATGTCCATCAGTAGACATATTACTTTGAGCATCATTATATCCATCAGTAGATATATCAATGTGATGTGATTCCGCTATTGGTTTTTCAGACTGACTCTGCAAGCTTTGTGTGGCGGCATTCATCATCTGTTTATGATCTGTCTGATTCATCTTCATCATTTCAGTCATCATTTTCATCATATCTTCCAAAGTGACCTTTCTCACTGCATCATTCATTAGCTGACTCAAATCTTCAGACATTTGTTCAGCTCTGATGGCCAACTTCAGAAGCACATTTTTGATTTCATGACGAAGTGCATTAAAATCTAAATTTTCAGGAAATCTTTGATGGGGTTGAGGGGTGGTATTAACAGTTACAAGTAATTCTATGAAGTTGTTCTTACTTGCATCCCTCAACATATCAGACAATATTTGCTTATTTTCGTACCACTCTTGCTCAATATTTCTGCATCTTTGATCAACTCGCAACCTTTCATCCATAGACTCTAATTTCTCTATAACTTCACCCATTAATATCATAACTTCCCTATAGGATGGTCCATTGGTTGCTTCAAATTGCTGTGGTGGTACATATTGTTGTTGAAAACTATTTGGAACATATAGTTGCTGAGGTGGACACTCAGAATATGGTTGTTGCTCATATCCCAAAAAAGATGATCTAGGATATAGATCATTAAATTGTCGTAAAGTTAACCCACTTATATCAGGTGCAGAAGTAGGTGTGACAATTTGTTGTTGAAAATCACGTGGTTATTGTGGATAACAATTGTAATCCATTTGAAAACTACAATGTTGATTATTTTCATATGAAAAATTATTTTGCCTTTTTGAAAGAGGTTTTCTGAAAAGAAATAAGTTGAAACCTTGATGAGTAGACTTCCAGGAAGGAGAGGTGCGTCTCAGTGGACAACTTAAGTACCTTGTCTTTCCTTAGCCAAAGTGTTTCCCAACTAGTTAGAACAAAAACTATGCTTTAAAAAAAAAATAAAATAACTAAAGAATATAAAAAATTTGTTAGAACAAAAAATTTGAGATAAAAAAAATTTTAGTGATAAACAAAAAAAATAAAATCAAAAGAAAAAAATAAAAATAATAATAAAAATAAAAAATCAAATCAAATCAAAAGAATAAAAATAAAAATAAGAACTAAAATGATAAAAATTCTAACCGTGTTCCCCAACAACGGCGCCAAATTTGATAACGCTGTCGTTGACGTGATCAAATTAATACTACTAAACTATAGCAACTTCAGTATTGCTAAGATAGTAGTCAAGAAAATAGAAAGGGTAAAGTAACCCTAAGTCGTCTCCCAACGAACACGAAATTGATTTTTAACAAGTTAGTTCTTATAAAATCTATACAAAACGGTTAGTCAAATAAAATAATAAAATTATGGGAAGATTAAGATAAAGGAAAGATAAAAAAAGATAAAAACAATAGTAAAGAAAATAGATTGATTGCATTGCTTTTTCAAAATAGATTCATCATCGGTTATCTAAAGATTATTGCTCAATTAATTATTGTTGTAAATTTACAAATTAATCAATGTAAAGTCTCAATTAATTTGTTGGCGTTCTCACTTTTAACCAAAGTACAGTCTCAATTAAAAGTGAGAACTTTTAGATTATCCATAGTAAATTCAACCAAAGTACAGTCTCAATCAACTTTACTATAATTAATCATGTCTATTCTTTTATCTCCTCACCAAATAAAAAAGCTTAATTAATCAAAGTAAAGTCTCAATTAATTGTATTTAGAGTAAATACCTTTAACCAAAGTAAAGACTCAATTATTGGTAAAAACTCATTTAATCATATGAAAGTTTCTAAATAAAATCAAAGTAAAGTCTCAATTCAATTTAAAAACCCTTGGACTCATATGACCAACATGAATATAGATTTAAAATCATTACTTCTTACGTGATTCAAAGATAAAAGACATACATGAATTAAAACCTCAACAATAATAAAAAGAACAAAGAAATTAATTTATCTAACCTCAGAATCCAATTAAGAAATTACAATGGAATCAACCCAAGAAGTTTAGAACTCCATGAATGCAAAATAAAAATAGAAGAATAGAGATAAGAAAAGAGAGAGAAAGGAAACGAAATTAGGCACCCCTAAGAGTTCCAAAACTCCGAAGTCCCGAGCTTGTCTTTTTTCTGCTTCTCCCTTGGTCTCTTTATATAGGAATTGGACTGGGCTTTTCTGTTGCTAAAATCTCTCAAATATCTTTTAAAATAAAGATAAAGATAAATATTTAAAAATATTTGGAGAGATATAGACTATTTGACAAATATAATTGGTTGATAATATCAATATCTAATATAATTAAATTAATTAATTAATTAAAGATATATGATAAATTATCACCAATTAGTATTTGTATTAATTTTCCAAATCAACCCTTTGCAATCTCCTTAAATTATCTTCTAAATAATCCAATATCTTCAAGATATATTTGTTTGTTGTGGAACTAAAAAGATTCAAGAATATCTTGTCATATTTAAAAAGATTTGGTAGTTATTATCTTTTAATATTTTATGATATAATTAAATAAGATAATTATTTAAAAATATTAAATAAAATATCTAAAGATATATTTTCCCAAATTATGTTCTATCATAAAGATAAAGAAAACTGCAAGGTCGAATTTTTCTTTCCTCTCTTCTTGGTTTAGCCAAACTTCTTCACTTTTTCAAGCTTTTCTTGTCGTCTTCATGCAATGTTTGGCTTGGATTTTTGTGCTTTTGATAATTTCTTATTCTTGGATTTATCTTTAAGGTGTCATGAAGCTTTAATCAATTTATTTCCACTACTCCATGAGCTCAACTTAGCTGCAGCTGCACTAACACACTTCAAAATATCCAAAGAACATTTATGCAACTAAAAAGCTATTTTTAACATGTTTTTGTATCTCATGCTCAATAATCCCAATAATAGGAAATCCCAATTAAATCAATCTTTAAGCACACAAATTCAATTAAATACCCAGAATTAAACATTAAATGAGGGCAAAAATACGCACTCATCATCGCCCAAGCGAGCTTGTCTCGCCTAGGCGAGAACAATAGAGGCTCGCCCAAGATGTTTCACGTGAGCGGTCGCTCAGGTGACCCACGTTGCTCCTGAACGAGCGAGCATCTCGCCCAAGCGAGAGGGGTCTCGCCTAAGCGAGACCTCGCATGAGCTATTGTTCCCTTTTTTCGAGCCCTCACCTAGACGAAGGGGGCTCGCCTGAGCGAGACCCTTCAGCCTGAGCGAGGTGCTGGGCGAGGCAGTGTGATGTGTGAATGCTTTCTTGACCTTGTATGAATAATGCTTTCTTGGTTTTAAGTATTGTGTTGAAAGTATGAGATAAATGAGTATGTATGAGTAGTGTAAAGTTATGAGATGTGAATAATGGGTTAGCATGAGTTTAGCATTGATTTCTAATGAGATGGTTGGTATTAAAGAGGCATGATAATGAGAAGAGTTGGAAATCCTTTATGCATGAGAGGCTTATGATGAGTTGGAATGAGTTGGGCCTGGAACATGAAAGGCGTTGGCTTTCAAGATTGGTATCATAAACGTATACATGCATGGTGAATGTTCTTGGCTGTATGATCATGTTTGGTCTGTGTCAGTGCATAATTCCTTGGGGTCTCTAGGTGAGACTTTCAGGGTCGCACTTCAGTGGTCGGGACGTAATTCCATGGCCCCTGTTAGTGGGTGTCCCTGGTGGTGCCCCATCTGTATAACCAGGTAAGGATTCAAGGTAAGGTTGCATCCTGACACTCTAAGGAGTCAGTTAGTCTCACCTAGAGCGGACTGACTCCTGTGGTGAGAGTAGTAGGAGGCCTGAAATTCTCTAAGGGTTAACCTTGTGGTGAGGGAAATTGATTCATTGTAATACTATAACACATAGCTCGGGGGTGAGCAGCTCGGGGGTGAGCAGAGGTATCCACCACAAGTGCAAGCATCCGCTGAATCTGACCAGGTTATATGTATCCGGATGAGTCGAGTCGTGTCTTAGTGTATTGTTTGAAAAGTCATAACATGCTTGGGTGATATGTGTGTATGGTATGGTGAATATATATATTTGATCGTATGGATGAAATCTTTGGTGCTCTAGCTTACCCTACTTTCTTTGTTGTGTGTTCTGCTATGTGGTACTCCCTTTTGCGATGATCATCAACTTGTTGGTGTGAGCAGATGCGAGAAACACCCGTGGGCAACAGGGAGGTGATGGTTCCGACGCATAGTCCGTGTGGACTGGACTTTAGTTTCTTTTGGGCTTTTCTTTAGGGCTATGACCCATGTATTTGTTTGTTCTTCGATTTATATACATTTGGTAAAACCGTTATCCTGTTTCTGTTGACATCATGGTGTGCCTAGTTTTGTAGGGATGGCGTTAAGGACCCCAAGACTGCGTTGTTATACTATTTGGCGTTTCTTTTAATTACGGATATTAATTAAATGGGACGTTACAACTTTGATAATAAGCATTTTATGTTTTAACTTATGTAGAGGTGGATTACGTACTCATGTGCTTTATGCAATTTTTTTAGTTTCCATTTTCACAAAAACTAAGACCATTTTAAACTTTCTTCAATTTGGTTTCTCATTTCATTTGTTCTAAAAATTTCTTCAAAATTAATACAATTACTTCTCATCTAATACAATAACATCAACATTCAGATGTTAAAACAAAGCTGTAAATACCAATCCCACTTCATGTTTGTTATTTTTATTTTATTCTCTTGAGTGCAGATACAAATGAGGAAAGCCAAGAAATCAACAACTATCACCCATGCATTTGAAAACCAAATTAAATTGAGCACAATGAAAGATTAACATAATGAATTGAAAAAAAATTAAAATTATATCTTTGAATCAACAATACAACAATAAAAATAATCAATACAACATCGACTATGTAAAATAAAACACAAAACTTTTACCAATAGCAAAATAAAAATAATAAAGAACTTTAATCAGTGAAATACACCATAAAAAACACATAACAATGCATATAGAGCGGGAAAAAAAATCATAGCTTTTACCATCTATTGTTCAATAAGTAGCTATGCACCAAGATCTTAAACACATAGAAAAATCAGAAAATCAAAGAACAATAATGGAAGAAGATAAAAAAAAAATCAAATTATGCAGACATGTCCTTGGAGCTGAAACTATTGAAGGTATTTAATAGCTTGATCAATTATGTAGACTCAATTATATTGAAGGTATTCCATTATCAATTTAATTCACCTATGGACTCTGCTTTTGAGTTTTCTTACCTCTAAAATTTGGTTAGCATTATCAACTACTCCTCGGACCCTGCTTATGTCAGTGCCATATTCAAAACTAATTGACATCATTTGCTTATCAGTTAATTTGGCCACCGTTTGTGCGTCAAATTCTGAAAATGCAGCTCTGTCACATAATTTAAAAATATCAGTTTCCTCCACCAAAAAAAAGTTCATGAAAATTATTAATATGAATGCCTTTCAACAGAAATCAACTTGAAATCTTGGCGTTTCTTCAAACTTGAGGTCTAATCAGATCAAACTTGAGCACCGTTTAAGACTAAAAGCTCAAATAACATGTTGTCAGTCATCATTGTCAATTTCTGCATATTCTTGTGATGTGTTTGAGACAGAAAACGAAAGAAGTAGTGGCTTACTTGTCATCATGGAACCCCCCATTCGTTGTCGTGTCAATGGAAAATTTAAGAAATCTATGCATATAAGCTTTTAGTAAAGACGGATAATATGTGGTTCTCTGTCACTTTTCTTTATCTAGTTTGGATAGTTTTCTCTAGTATAACTTATATAACAATTTTTTTTAATTTAAAATACTTTTTAAAAATTATGTAAAAACACTTCTATGCAAAATATATAAGCTAATTTTAATTTATAAAAATGACTCGTCCAGAGATAATTTAGTGCTCCACCTTTTCCTTGTATTATTTACACAAAAGTATTTAAATTAACCAATAACAAAGTATGTTTTAAAAAGTAATTAAAAAATGTGTTATTAGTATTTTTCTTTATGTTATCATTCAACCAACATTGATCATCACTTAGAGTAATGATTGAGAGTAACATTTTTTTAACAATGGGAATATGTGAATGATAATATAAAAAAAAATCAAGTCAACTTTCTTTCCCTTTATTTTTTTTTTTTTTTGCCTTTTCTCTATAAACCTCTTATGCTTATTTATTGGTTTCAGCCTGACTGGTTGAAAAATTCCTAATTGAAGAATAATATTTTTTTCTACCTGGGAGGAGATGATTCACTGCAACAACTTTCAAAGAATTCCACCATACAGTCTCAGGGTGGGTCGAAGAATGCCACCTGAAAATTGCACATCACTCATTCACATTTTCCGGGAAAATCTCTCGAAGACATCATTAGAATGCATAAAGAAGATGATTTTTTTAAGTAATAGGTAGAAAGAACATCATTCTCACTATGGTTTATTCTTTTAAGATAAAGTCATAAAAACTTAAACATTAAGACTCCTTGAAAAAATATCATCAACATCTGATACAGTATTTCAGTGGATAAAGCATATCCTACACTAACTGGTTCAGTATGGTTCAGTAATCCCCCATCCGTCGTCGTGATAAGCAATATGAGAAAAATTAACCAAAAAATCATCACTAAACATTAGGGTATCTTCTTCGACCTTGCATTCTGTATATGAATTTCCAAAACTACAAATTAGGTAAAGAAATGTGAAATTATAAGAAATAAAATACCATGGAAAGCTCTTCGTCCTTCTGTTTGATAGCGTGATGTTCGGTGAAGGCATTCAGGCACCCAAAAAGAACAACGTAAATCAAGAACAAAAGAACATAAAAGCAGTAAACGGTGAAAGCATAACCAAAACTTGATTTTTGTACTTGACTTTTCTTGTCTTCTTTGTTAGTAAAGGCATAACCAAAAAATAAACAAAAACGAAGTTGTGATAACAAACTGTGAAATGATGGAAAACAACATTTAGGATTTAAAATTCTAAAAGGTTTGAGTTGGGTATTTGAGAGATGAAATCCTAAAATACAGTATACACATTTCGTAGAGGGTTGCGTTGATGATCGGGAAGTAAGAAAAGATTCATAAGAAGGGTAGGGTTTCAGTGATGAATATGGAGAGTAGGATTCGAAAGTTGAGAGAAAAGTGAGACAGCAGAGGGTGAGAGAAAAGTTGAGAGTGAGGCGGCAGAGAGTGAGAGAAGAGTTGAGAGTGAAAGAATTAGGGTTGTAGCATAGGATATGAATTTTTGTTCTTGAATTTAAAGCACAATGAGGAAATGACACGTGTAAGAGCCACACATTGCCACTTATCAAAAAAATATAGTGTTTAAACTTTCTACTTTTAGGTAATTTTATGTGTTTAAACTTTCATTTGTATTATATATATATATATATATATATATATATATATATATATATATATATATATATATATATATATATATAAACCTACGATGTACCGATACTTCAACTTGGGTCACGTATTTGTGTCTGACATGTATTTGTGTCCAATACTTTATCGATACTTAGTGAAGTAGTGAAATATCTAATTTATAAAGTCATAGTACAATACAAGAAAATCTTTGAATAATAACAAATTTTAGTGACAAAAAATAATTAATCACTATATAGTAACCAATTTAAGTACCAATTTAAAAACTAAAAATTATTTGCAACTAAAATAGTTCAACAAAAATATAATTGGTGTCTAAATTGATAATTAAAATAGTTTTTATTATGAATTGATTTCTAAATTGGTCCCTAACATTAACTACCAAGATTTTGACTGTTAAAATAATTGGTCTCTAATTAGAAAATTAGTCTCTAACATATTTTTTGTTACTAAAATAGGTCATTATTTGAAAGTTTTCTTATAGTGATATTTTTACAATGACAATAATTTTTAATTTTTTATGTTGACATACTTTAGTATATATAGTTTTAATTTGGATTCACACAATAACAATCATATATTTATTATGTTTTTAAGAATTATTGTACATTTTTCAATATTCATATATCACGTATAGTATTCTATTATTTTCAAAATAAACGTATCGACGTATCAGAAACGTATCGTATCTGATACACGTATCATATCCGTAAATCATAGATATAAACACTTATACTTTGCCAGTAAAATAAAAACCAATGTTTTTCGGATTTACTTTTCGATCTGTGTTTTGCTACCCTTCAATTTCAATGCTAACATATTCAGTTCTACCGAAATAAACGAAACGAAAGGGGTTACCTGCAAAACCCTAACACACACTTGGTGAACTGGGAAACCCAACGTCAAAAAGCACCACAATAACCACCAACATCAAAGCGCCAAAAAGCCCTTCACCGTCGGAGCATGCCCAAACCAAAACAAGAAAACGAAAATCATAAAACCCTAATCAACATTTATTATGTTTAGTGGACAAAATCGTTAACGAACCCAAACCAGATTGAATGCAACGACGAACCCAATCAATTATTATGTTTAGATTAGAGTATCATTTTCCTTTTAATTATGAAATTAATTTACTAAAAAAGTTGTTAGTGTTAGAGAAATTTCTATAGAGTGATATATTTGTGCGTGTCCAAGTAGGGCTCCTATATAAAGAGAAGTGAAGTATCTTTTGCTTATTATTTATCATTTATAGTTAACTATATTCAAATATAAAAAAAGTATGGTTCAAAGGTTCTATCTTGGGACCCTTCGATGGTGGATGGTGGTGCGATCAAACAAAGAGACACGACTTCGTTTGAAGCAGAAGAAAGCATGCAAACACCTGGCTGTATCGCAAAGGAGAAAGATGACTGAACTTGCGTGGACAAACCAATAAGCTTGTAACAAAGTATTCCCAGGTCTCGCAATATGTTGGTGCATTAATAACTGCAATTAATTTTTATTTAGGTACATGCATTATTTTTTTTATTCTACTGTTATTGGTTCATAAAATATAGACAATATATTCAACGCCACTTTAATATTTGAAAACTAACTAACTATATTTTATTTCTGTTATACATATCGTCATAAAAGGTAACCTTTTTGGTGATTAAATAAATTTATATAAAAAAATTCTTAACCGTTAAAATTGTTTAATAATAATTTAGATTTGTATGTGATTTGGATAAGATTTTTCTCAATATTTGTTTCCGCACAAAATTTAAATTCAAAATCAAGCAACATTACATTTGAGACCAAATCTTTTGGGACATGTCCCATTACCTTAATGCCCCACTAAGGTTACAAGCTAACGCTATATAGCTAGACAATCCTCATAGACTGTCAGATGTTTATAAAGAATAAGATCCTCCGTTAACTGTCTGATGTAGGACTTGAAAAGGAAAGACTGTGATGATTGAAAAAGTAATAACTCCATTCTTTCACCTCCTGCACAAATCAGCTCTACTAAATACAAGAAAAAACCTTCAATCCACACTCTCAATAATTCATGAAATCTATAAAATTTTGACAAAAAAAATTATGAAAATCTCAACTCGAATCTGGCTCTTTGGACCAACTCGATCATCTTGACAATGTTTTGTTCCATAAAACTATAGAAGAAAAAAGTGTGTAACCAATCAGAATAATTTTCAGAAACTACTAGGTTATGCACGGGTCTTTGATTTTTTTTTTATTTAGACAAGATATTTATATAATTATTTAATGAATTAATATTTGATTGTTAGGTAACCTTGTTATTTAATTATTATTTTAGTATGGATTTATTGTGTAAAAGTTTATTTGTGAGGTTATACATAGTGTGTAAAAACATTTTCCAAGACCTATTGTGAAATTTTAAATATAATACTTAAGTTAAGAATTACATGATATGATAAAGTTAAAATTTTTGAATTTTGTGTATATTTTTATAATAATAATAATCATTTAACTAAAAAATAAGTAGTATTTTTTATTATTAATTTCTTAAAATTAATGTAGTAGATCATATTGATCTTAGTAGTCATTTACAGTACTTTGTTCATTTATTTTTTATTAATAAGAATAACATTAATTGATGAGAAGGTAGAAGTTGAAGTGTTTAAATATGTTAGTATTTAGAATATTTTTAATTAGTTATTATTGTATGGTTAAAATTGAGTTATTATTATTTAGTTATTATTGTTTAGTAGACCAACATTAGATAAAAAATGTGTTTGCTAAGGTATTATTGCACGGGTGGATTTTTCCTGTTTTCTTTTAAACTTAGATTAAGAAAAATATTATAATTATAATTAATTTTAAACAAATAATTTATTTATGTAATTATGTTTAAGTGTTATAATGGTTTATAATTATATTTATATATATATATAATATTTAAAAAATGATAATAATTTTTTATTATACTAATAATAAGTCTACTATTAATATTAATAATACCAATATTAAAACATTGTTCTATGATTAAAATTTATAATTAAATTTTTGAATTATATATTATATTAAAATGAAATGTATATGCACGAATCATTGTTAAAATAAAATGTAGAAATATTATGTATTATGAATCTCGTACAAAATAAAAATACAAAACCATTACAATTTTTAACAGAAACATAGACATAAAAACTTAAACTAATATTTAAAACGAATTGGTTATATAGAAAGATTACTCAAAAAAAAAGAATATATATATATATATATATATATATATATATATATATATATATATATATATATATATATATATATATATATATATAAAAGATTTAGAATAACATGAAATTTGTGTACACGGACTATATCTAAAATAAGATGTAGGCATATTATAGGTTATGGATCCCGTACAAAACAACAACAATATTAATATTATTAATAATAATAATAATAATAATAATAATAATAATACAAAATATTAACAATAATATTAATAATAAAAATAATAATACTAAATATTTAATAATATTATTAATAATAATATTAATATTAATTCAAATAATAATAATAATAATAATGGTAGTAGAATAATGTAGCAATATTGTAGATCATTGATCCCATACATGATGATGATAATAATAATAATAATTATGAAAATAATAATAATAATAATAATAATAATAATATTAAAAATAATAACAATAAATATTTATTAATACTAATCATATTAATAATAATAACATTAATATATTATTAGTTAGGTGTAGTAAAATATTATCGTTGTATAATTAAATTTTATATTTAAACTTTGAGTTATATATGAAATTGGAAGGATAAAATGTTAGTATATTATGCATTATGGATCTCGTATAAATCAAGAATATAAGACAAAATTTTTGATAATTTATTAATAGAAGTATAAATATTAAATCAATATTTAAAATAAATTGGTCATATGATATCATAAAATATGAAGTTAAATATATATATATATATATATATATATATATATATATATATATATATATATATATATATATATATATATATATATATATATATATAATATGCAAGACAATGTGAAATTTAATTTCCATTAAAAAAGTTAAAATTTAGAATAATATGAAATGCATGTACAGATTGTTTCTAAAATCAAATATAGAAATATTATGCATTATGAATTCCGTATATAATAATAATAATAATAATAATAATAATAATAATAATAATAATAATAATAATAATAGTGTAAACATATTGTAGATTATGAATCTGTACAAAATAATAATAATAATAATAATAATAATAATAATAATATTATGGAAAAACATAAATAATTATTCACGGATATCTTTTGCAACAAAATAATTAAAAATAATAATATTATTTTATACTAACATTTTAAATAAAAATAACAAAGTGTAATAAATCTTTCCAATTTTCAATAAATATAAATTCAACTTCCAATTAGTAATAAAATATTAATATTAATAAATCAATAAATAAAGAAATAGAATATAACAATTGATTATATTTATAATAACAAACAATATTAGTAAAAATAACACTAATAATCGAAGAAAAATATTAAAATAAAAGATAATTATTGAATATAAATATAAAATCAATGATAAATATATTGCAAATTAAGGAAGAAAATGTAAATTGAATTCTTGATTTTTTATATACGCATGTTATTTTTAAAATCAAATATAGACATATTATATGTTATATTATGTATTATGAATCCTATACAAAACAACATAACCAATAATATAATAATAATAATAATAATAATAATAATAATAATAATAATAATAATAATAATAATAATAATAATAATAATAGAATCACAATAACATTTAAATAATATTAAATATTTGTTAATCCTAATAATATTAATAGTACTACAAAAATAATAATAATAAGAATAATTATAATAATAATAATAATAATAATAATAATAATAATAATACAACGGTATAAGCATATTGTGGTTGACATTAATATAATAGTGTATATATAATGTAGATTATAGATGTAGGGCCCACTTTATTTTCTGCTTTTAATTAAAAGGATGCCCCAAATTAGTTGGGCCTAGGGCTGGCCCAAAGGGGATCCAAGAACCCTAAACTGCCCTAACCCTAACCACTATGCTCATCTTCGTAAAACAAAACTCTTACTTTCTCTTTGAGCAGTTGCGAAGCTCTGCTAGGGTTGAACCATTATTTCTCATCAAGTGAGCCTAGACCAGTTTTCTACTCTTCGTAAGTTAGCTTCCAACTCATGCTCTTACTCCATTATGTTCATTCTTCGTAATTCCAACTAGGGTTGTCTTAATGATCTCGTTTTAAGCTCGTTTCACTGTTTTCCAGCCCTCTAAGCTATTCCTTGAGCTACTATTCATCGCGGTCCGGGTGTCGAAGTCCTTTTGCTAACCCTTTTCCAGGTAAGGGAAGCTAGAGTTTATGTTTTTAAAGTTATTTTTCATGATTTTTGGTCTGTTGTATGGTTGTGATGCTTGAATGAGGTTGTTTGATTGATGTGGCGCTACTATTTTTCTACACTGCACACTATTCGTAAAATGACGATTTCTACTACGTTAACCGTTGGCTCGAGCTGAAATTTTAACAGCTGATCCTTAACACATAGCTTTTGACTTTGACCGGTCCGATCGTGAATCAGAGCTCTGTAGTGAGAGCAGTGTTTATCGCAAGAACACTGTAGTTTGGTTGTTTCTCTGATCTTGAATGGTTATTATTGGCTTGAATCTAATTGTTATATTAAAAGCATGTGATAAATGATCATGCATGAGTGATGTGATTCATGGATTATGGATGATGGGTTTGGGATAAATCTTGGCTTGCGATTTCAATGAAATGGTTGGTTATATATGTGGTCATGAATTCAGTATGAACAATAATGTTACATTGATGGCATGGTATTGGTATGAGGTGAAGTTTTATATCCCTGAATTGGGAAGAATGTGATGGTATGAAATCAACATGGAATATGAATGAGGATGGGTTACAAAGGATGGCGTGAGGTGTTAAATGCATGATCAATATTATCTGTTTGTTTGGAATGTTATTGGTATGTTGTCAGTACGTAAATCCATGAGTCTCTAGGTGAGACTTCCTGGTGGTGCTTCAATGGTCGGGACGTAATTCCATGGCCCTTGTTAGTGGGAGTCCATGGTGGTGCCCCATCTATATGGTCTGGTAAGGATTCAAGGTAAGGTTGCATCCTAACACTCTAAGGAGTCAGTTAGTCTCACTTAGAGCGGACTGACTCCTATGGTGAGAGTAGTAGGAGACCTAAAACTCATTAAGGGCTAACCTTGTGTGTGAGGGAATTGATTCATTGTAACACTTGTAACACATAGCTCGGGGGTGAGCAGAGGTATCCACCACAAGTGCAAGCATCCGTTGAATCCGACCTGATTATATGTAATCCGGATGAGTCGAGTTTGAGTCTAGTGTATTGCTTGAGAAGTCATAACATGATTGGTTGATGAATACTGTTTTGGATTGTGTAATAGCATGTGACTGCTTGATAAACTGTTTCTACTCTAGCTTACCCTGTTTGCTTGTTTGGTTGTCTTGTGTGTGGTCCTTCTGCTTTTGCGATGATCATCAATTCATTGATGTGAGCAGATGCGAGAGGCACTCTTGGTCAACAGGGAAGAGATGATTCCGCTGCATAGTCTACCTGATCTGGACTTCATGTTTTATTTGGGCTTTTCTTTAGGGCTATGGCCCATGTACGCTTTGCTCTTTAGTATTCTATTAAGTTTCGTTAAGTCCTTAAATTCTTGGTTGTATTTGGCATCATGGTGTGCCTTAGTTTCTCCTAGCATTTTTGGATATTGTAAGGAGTAATGTTTATACTCCAGGACTTGTCTCTAAATTTCTATCTGTGTGGCATTTCATTTAAATTAAAGTTATTATTTAAATGGGGTGTTACATTAATGGTATCAGAGCAGTTCATCCTTAGGATGACCTGAGTTTGTGGGTTTGTTCATTCCTCGCAGGCATGAGTAGTCATGTCTAGTCGAGTGTGTCAGTAAAACCAAAAGTTTTAAGAACAGAAAAACGCCTTGATAAAGTAATGAGGGTGCACACTCATGACTAAATCAAAGGTTGTTTTTCCTTTCTTAATCCCAATGGTTTGGAGAAGGAAGGGTGACAGATGAAAGGTTTGGATGTCTGTAGATGATGGAGTGTTGCCTTTTATGTTCTAGTTTTTCCTGTTACGCCCCTGTGTTTTGTGTCTCGTGTCTATAGCGATGAGGGAAACTTGACCTACTCATCCTTACAAGGATTTGTAGGGTGTATGAGACAATCTCTTGTCTCAAAGATGTGAAGATGTAGAAGGTTGTATATCGATAGGTGATGAAAGTTAAGTCTTGGTTTAGAGGGCTAGCTGAGAAATGAATTTGAAGGTTAAGAAGCAACGCTTTGGGCCGCAAGAACTACAAGATCGAATTCTAAGATCGTGTACCACAAGTTTTACGAGAAGAGCTGAGTTTAGGGATGGGTATAAGAGAAGATATCGGTGTGTGCTCGTATAGCAAGGTTTGGAAAATCAACTAGGTTTTACATCTTGACAAGGTCTGAGGTTCGAAGTGGAACATTGTGGAAGGTTTGAGATTAAGGGTAGAGACCATGAAGTGTATAAGGAAAGCAAATAGGTAGTTGGAGGCTTACATAAGGTAGAGCCTTGAAGATCAGTCAAGTATGATGATGTTATCTGAGAAGGAAGTATATTAGGGGTTATATATATATATATATATATATATATATATATATATATCAGATCAATAGTAGTAAGAAGTAGGTGGATCTTCTCAGCAATAGCATTCATCCAAGTCAAGAGTAGAAGGAGTGTTCTAAGTAAGGTGGCTCACAAAAGAGAAAGGTTTAACCTGGGATATGAGATGGGCGGTTTCAAGTATCAGAAGAAGAAACACATAGTTGAGTTTGTCCTGGTGGGGAAGGATAGTTAGTAATGTCATGATGCAGGGAAATAGGAAAGGAAAATAAAAGTTTTGAGTAGCTACGAGAGTGTTTGCGATGATTAGTACTAAAGTGGTTAGCACAAATGGTCTAATTCAAAAGATACATGTTAAGAATGCGGTGATTAGATTATAGGTTTTGGTCTCGTTTAAGGTCGTATATTCCTTGATGTCTCCAGTATGGTAAAGGAGTCATGGTGATCTGTAAGAAGGAGCTGAGGTTAAGATAGTGGTTTTGCTACAATTGCGGCCAAGTGGAGATTCACTCGGGTGTGTGGTTCTTTCATGGGGATCAAAGTATTTAAACTCAAATCCAATTTGAATTATTTCCTTTGCAGGGTTGGGACATAATCTCAAGGGTGGATTGGTTGCTTTCCCAATCTCATTCTGATGAGCTGGGACAACCAACGAGGTAGTGTTCTTTGATTTAAAAGAGATAAGTTAGTGATCGAGTATGAAGTATGGAGCAAGTAAAATAGTAGGGGCAGGGTTTCATGTGAATTAAAAGTCATCTGACAAAGAAAAGTGAATAATAGACGCAAATAATCTGGGTGGTAGAAGAGTCTATAGACGTGAACTGAAGCAAGTACTAAAATTTTGACCTTGGTGTGGTGGAGTTCACTTTTGCATTGGTGTCTGAAGAAGAACCTGTGTTAATAGTTTCCAAATGGAAGGTTCCTACTGAGAGTTTGAAGTGAATATCGAAGTGAAAGAGATGTTGGAGAAGTAGTGGCTTATACTAAGTATAATCACAAGGATAAACTGTTTAAGGGTAAACGTTGGATAAGGGAAGATTGACTTTTCGGGTCAATGGTTTTATGGAGTGGAAATCTGATAAAGGTAAGGAATGTCAAACATGTTAGCGGTATCATCAAGGTTTAGCGGTGAGTTTTCCAAGCGCGAAAAGGGTCTTTGGAATGTTCAAGAAGAGTATGGACAAAGACTGGAGTGACTAGTAGGACAAATGGTTTGAAAACGGTGGATACGATGTTGAGAGAATAGGATGTTAAGGCTATGCAAAAGGGTGTTCAAAGGGTTTTGTAAGTTACATGAGTTTTGGAGGAAGGATTCTCAACGACGATTGCTTCCTTGGCGCGGCAGACATGAAAGAAGCATTATTTTGAGTAAACAAATAAGTGACTTTGCGTGTTGATCAGAGTAGTGCCATGGGATGACGACAAGTGATACTTATGAAGGGTAAGAGGTGCGTGAAAAGAACTATCTTACTCACGACCTAGAGTATTACTACGACAACCAGTTCTTGTTAAACAACAAAAGTGTCGTTCTTATGAGTATCAATTAAAGATGTTCATAGAATCATTTAGAGTTGGAATTATGGGGTTACTCAGAGAAAGTTGTGTAAGAGTAGTAGGAGATGGTTTGAGTTATGATTTCAAGTTAGAGTGCCATCTTGGAATTGAGAAAGTGAAAGTAGATGTTTAGCCAGGGAATGGAATTCAAGATCCGTGATTTGACGAATTAAGAGTAAGGGTTGATTGAGAAACATAAGTGTTTGGGTTGGAAAGAGAATGTGTGAGGAGATTTCATTAATCTAGTCATCTTACTAAACTAGTGAGTCTCTCAACAAGGTTGGAAAAAAAAAAGTAATTCAGAAAAATCTTAGTTTGAGAAGTATCTTAGAGTTGATATGTATAAATCAAACTAGAAATTTCAAGTCAAGGAAAGACCTGGTTCTAAGGCTTTTGTGGAAGGATAATTACAAGTTAGTAGATTAGAAATGAAGGTGACATACCGAAATGTCGTAATAGAGGAAAGCTTAATTTGGATCCAGAATGACTTGGTTGTGGACTTTGTTACCATTGGTTGAAGTCAGTAAAGGAGGCAAGATGTTATGAGTGTCGTTATGCATAAAAGTGGTCAAGAGTGTAGATGGTAAGGTAGTAAGCCAAAACTCAATAGTGATCAAGTCAGTGGAGTGAGGCATAAAGGAGTGAACGAGGTGATGGGAAGTGAGAACGAACATGCTATAGTTTGAGACTTAAAGTCATATGAGACTTTGATAAAACCTACAAGAGGTAGTGGGGAGCTTATGAGAGGTGAGTTAGTATATCAGATACAAATTAGTTGGGTAAGTATAAAGGAGCATTCGATTTTTAAGGTTACATGTTGGAAGTTATTTCGAGTGTAGTGACTAAACCAATCTACTCTGTTGAACACATATCGCTTAGCATATAGGCAAAGTTTCCAGTAGCTATAGGTGTTGGAGTCATCAAATCTGTCATGTCTAAGTGGTGGTTATCATAGGGTGTGAGGAAAACGTAGTTTTCTTCCTATCACATCGGTGAATTTTCGAGGACGAAATTTTTTATTGTTGGGGAGAATGTAAGGCCCACTTTATTTTCTGCCTTTAATTAAAAGGGATGCCCCAAATCAGTTGGGCCTAGGGCTGGCCCAAAGGGGATCCAAGAACCCTAAACTGCCCTAACCGTAACCACTATGCTCATCTTCGTAAAACAGAACTCTTACTTCCTCTTTGAGCAACTGCAAAGCTCTGCTAGGGTTGAACCACTATTTCTCATCAAGTGAGCCCAGACCAGTTTTCTACTCTTCGTAAGTCAGCTTCCAACTCATGCTCTTGCTCCATTCTGTTCATTCTTCGTAGTTCCAACTAGGGTTGTCTTAATGATCTCGTTTTAAGCTCGTTCCACTGTTTTCCAGCCCTCGAAGCTATTCCTTGAGCTACTGTTCATCACGGTTCGGGTGTTGAAGTCCTCTGCTAACCCCTTTCCAGGTAAGGGAAGCTAGGGTTTATGTTTTTAAAGTTATTTTTGCTGTTTTTTGGTCTGTTGTATGGTTGTGATGCTTGAATGAGGTTGTTGGTCGAATAAAAATGTATGGTGTGCAAGTATGTTTGATTGATGTGGCGCTACTATTTTTCTACACTGCACACTTTTCGTAAAATGACGATTTCCACTACGTTAACCGTTTGATAGAGCGGAAAGTTTAACAGTTGATCTTTAACACATAATTCTTGACTTTGATCGGTCGGATCTTTAATCGGAACTCTGTAGTGAGAGCAATTTTTATCGCAAGGTCACTGAATTTGTGTTGTTGACAACACTGCACACTTTTCGTAAAATGAAAGTTACTACTTCGTTAACCGTTGGATCGAGCTGATATTTTAATAGCTGATCCTTAACACAAAGCTTTTGACTTTGACCGGTTCGATCTTGAAGTAGAGCTTTGTAGTGAGAGTAGTTTTTATCGCAAGATCGCTGTAGTTTGGTTGTTTCTCTGATCTTGAATGGTTATTATTGGCTTGAATCTAATTGTTATATTAAAAGCATGTGATAAATGATCATGCATGAGTGATGTGATTCATGGATTGTGGATGATGTGTTTGGGATAAATCTTGGCTTGCGATTTCAATGAAATTGTTGGTTATATATGTGGTCATGAATTCAGTATGAACAATAATGTTACATTGATGGCATGGTATTGGTATGAGGTGAAGTTTTATATCCCTGAATTGGGAAGAATGTGATGGTATGAAATCAACATGGAATATGAATGAGGATGGGTTACAAAGGATGGCGTGAGGTGTTAAATGCATGATCAATATTATCTGTTTGTTTGGAATGTTATTGGTATGTTGTCAGTACGTAAATCCATGAGTCTCTAGGTGAGACTTCCTGGTGGTGCTTCAATGGTCGGGACGTAATTCCATGGCCCTTGTTAGTGGGAGTCCATGGTGGTGCCCCATCTATATGGTCTGGTAAGGATTCAAGGTAAGGTTGCATCCTAACACTCTAAGGAGTCAGTTAGTCTCACTTAGAGCGGACTGACTCCTATGGTGAGAGTAGTAGGAGACCTAAAACTCATTAAGGGCTAACCTTGTGTGTGAGGGAATTGATTCATTGTAACACTTGTAACACATAGCTCGGGGGTGAGCAGAGGTATCCACCACAAGTGCAAGCATCCGTTGAATCCGACCTGATTATATGTAATCCGGATGAGTCGAGTTTGAGTCTAGTGTATTGCTTGAGAAGTCATAACATGATTGGTTGATGAATACTGTTTTGGATTGTGTAATAGCATGTGACTGCTTGATAAACTGTTTCTACTCTAGCTTACCCTGTTTGCTTGTTTGGTTGTCTTGTGTGTGGTCCTTCTGCTTTTGCGATGATCATCAATTCATTGATGTGAGCAGATGCGAGAGGCACTCTTGGTCAACAGGGAAGAGATGATTCCGCTGCATAGTCTACCTGATCTGGACTTCATGTTTTATTTGGGCTTTTCTTTAGGGCTATGGCCCATGTACGCTTTGCTCTTTAGTATTCTATTAAGTTTCGTTAAGTCCTTAAATTCTTGGTTGTATTTGGCATCATGGTGTGCCTTAGTTTCTCCTAGCATTTTTGGATATTGTAAGGAGTAATGTTTATACTCCAGGACTTGTCTCTAAATTTCTATCTGTGTGGCATTTCATTTAAATTAAAGTTATTATTTAAATGGGGTGTTACATTAATGGTATCAGAGCAGTTCATCCTTAGGATGACCTGAGTTTGTGGGTTTGTTCATTCCTCGCAGGCATGAGTAGTCATGTCTAGTCGAGTGTGTCAGTAAAACCAAAAGTTTTAAGAACAGAAAAACGCCTTGATAAAGTAATGAGGGTGCACACTCATGACTAAATCAAAGGTTGTTTTTCCTTTCTTAATCCCAATGGTTTGGAGAAGGAAGGGTGACAGATGAAAGGTTTGGATGTCTGTAGATGATGGAGTGTTGCCTTTTATGTTCTAGTTTTTCCTGTTACGCCCCTGTGTTTTGTGTCTCGTGTCTATAGCGATGAGGGAAACTTGACCTACTCATCCTTACAAGGATTTGTAGGGTGTATGAGACAATCTCTTGTCTCAAAGATGTGAAGATGTAGAAGGTTGTATATCGATAGGTGATGAAAGTTAAGTCTTGGTTTAGAGGGCTAGCTGAGAAATGAATTTGAAGGTTAAGAAGCAACGCTTTGGGCCGCAAGAACTACAAGATCGAATTCTAAGATCGTGTACCACAAGTTTTACGAGAAGAGCTGAGTTTAGGGATGGGTATAAGAGAAGATATCGGTGTGTGCTCGTATAGCAAGGTTTGGAAAATCAACTAGGTTTTACATCTTGACAAGGTCTGAGGTTCGAAGTGGAACATTGTGGAAGGTTTGAGATTAAGGGTAGAGACCATGAAGTGTATAAGGAAAGCAAATAGGTAGTTGGAGGCTTACATAAGGTAGAGCCTTGAAGATCAGTCAAGTATGATGATGTTATCTGAGAAGGAAGTATATTAGGGGTTATATATATATATATATATATATATATATATATATATCAGATCAATAGTAGTAAGAAGTAGGTGGATCTTCTCAGCAATAGCATTCATCCAAGTCAAGAGTAGAAGGAGTGTTCTAAGTAAGGTGGCTCACAAAAGAGAAAGGTTTAACCTGGGATATGAGATGGGCGGTTTCAAGTATCAGAAGAAGAAACACATAGTTGAGTTTGTCCTGGTGGGGAAGGATAGTTAGTAATGTCATGATGCAGGGAAATAGGAAAGGAAAATAAAAGTTTTGAGTAGCTACGAGAGTGTTTGCGATGATTAGTACTAAAGTGGTTAGCACAAATGGTCTAATTCAAAAGATACATGTTAAGAATGCGGTGATTAGATTATAGGTTTTGGTCTCGTTTAAGGTCGTATATTCCTTGATGTCTCCAGTATGGTAAAGGAGTCATGGTGATCTGTAAGAAGGAGCTGAGGTTAAGATAGTGGTTTTGCTACAATTGCGGCCAAGTGGAGATTCACTCGGGTGTGTGGTTCTTTCATGGGGATCAAAGTATTTAAACTCAAATCCAATTTGAATTATTTCCTTTGCAGGGTTGGGACATAATCTCAAGGGTGGATTGGTTGCTTTCCCAATCTCATTCTGATGAGCTGGGACAACCAACGAGGTAGTGTTCTTTGATTTAAAAGAGATAAGTTAGTGATCGAGTATGAAGTATGGAGCAAGTAAAATAGTAGGGGCAGGGTTTCATGTGAATTAAAAGTCATCTGACAAAGAAAAGTGAATAATAGACGCAAATAATCTGGGTGGTAGAAGAGTCTATAGACGTGAACTGAAGCAAGTACTAAAATTTTGACCTTGGTGTGGTGGAGTTCACTTTTGCATTGGTGTCTGAAGAAGAACCTGTGTTAATAGTTTCCAAATGGAAGGTTCCTACTGAGAGTTTGAAGTGAATATCGAAGTGAAAGAGATGTTGGAGAAGTAGTGGCTTATACTAAGTATAATCACAAGGATAAACTGTTTAAGGGTAAACGTTGGATAAGGGAAGATTGACTTTTCGGGTCAATGGTTTTATGGAGTGGAAATCTGATAAAGGTAAGGAATGTCAAACATGTTAGCGGTATCATCAAGGTTTAGCGGTGAGTTTTCCAAGCGCGAAAAGGGTCTTTGGAATGTTCAAGAAGAGTATGGACAAAGACTGGAGTGACTAGTAGGACAAATGGTTTGAAAACGGTGGATACGATGTTGAGAGAATAGGATGTTAAGGCTATGCAAAAGGGTGTTCAAAGGGTTTTGTAAGTTACATGAGTTTTGGAGGAAGGATTCTCAACGACGATTGCTTCCTTGGCGCGGCAGACATGAAAGAAGCATTATTTTGAGTAAACAAATAAGTGACTTTGCGTGTTGATCAGAGTAGTGCCATGGGATGACGACAAGTGATACTTATGAAGGGTAAGAGGTGCGTGAAAAGAACTATCTTACTCACGACCTAGAGTATTACTACGACAACCAGTTCTTGTTAAACAACAAAAGTGTCGTTCTTATGAGTATCAATTAAAGATGTTCATAGAATCATTTAGAGTTGGAATTATGGGGTTACTCAGAGAAAGTTGTGTAAGAGTAGTAGGAGATGGTTTGAGTTATGATTTCAAGTTAGAGTGCCATCTTGGAATTGAGAAAGTGAAAGTAGATGTTTAGCCAGGGAATGGAATTCAAGATCCGTGATTTGACGAATTAAGAGTAAGGGTTGATTGAGAAACATAAGTGTTTGGGTTGGAAAGAGAATGTGTGAGGAGATTTCATTAATCTAGTCATCTTACTAAACTAGTGAGTCTCTCAACAAGGTTGGAAAAAAAAAAGTAATTCAGAAAAATCTTAGTTTGAGAAGTATCTTAGAGTTGATATGTATAAATCAAACTAGAAATTTCAAGTCAAGGAAAGACCTGGTTCTAAGGCTTTTGTGGAAGGATAATTACAAGTTAGTAGATTAGAAATGAAGGTGACATACCGAAATGTCGTAATAGAGGAAAGCTTAATTTGGATCCAGAATGACTTGGTTGTGGACTTTGTTACCATTGGTTGAAGTCAGTAAAGGAGGCAAGATGTTATGAGTGTCGTTATGCATAAAAGTGGTCAAGAGTGTAGATGGTAAGGTAGTAAGCCAAAACTCAATAGTGATCAAGTCAGTGGAGTGAGGCATAAAGGAGTGAACGAGGTGATGGGAAGTGAGAACGAACATGCTATAGTTTGAGACTTAAAGTCATATGAGACTTTGATAAAACCTACAAGAGGTAGTGGGGAGCTTATGAGAGGTGAGTTAGTATATCAGATACAAATTAGTTGGGTAAGTATAAAGGAGCATTCGATTTTTAAGGTTACATGTTGGAAGTTATTTCGAGTGTAGTGACTAAACCAATCTACTCTGTTGAACACATATCGCTTAGCATATAGGCAAAGTTTCCAGTAGCTATAGGTGTTGGAGTCATCAAATCTGTCATGTCTAAGTGGTGGTTATCATAGGGTGTGAGGAAAACGTAGTTTTCTTCCTATCACATCGGTGAATTTTCGAGGACGAAATTTTTTATTGTTGGGGAGAATGTAAGGCCCACTTTATTTTCTGCCTTTAATTAAAAGGGATGCCCCAAATCAGTTGGGCCTAGGGCTGGCCCAAAGGGGATCCAAGAACCCTAAACTGCCCTAACCGTAACCACTATGCTCATCTTCGTAAAACAGAACTCTTACTTCCTCTTTGAGCAACTGCAAAGCTCTGCTAGGGTTGAACCACTATTTCTCATCAAGTGAGCCCAGACCAGTTTTCTACTCTTCGTAAGTCAGCTTCCAACTCATGCTCTTGCTCCATTCTGTTCATTCTTCGTAGTTCCAACTAGGGTTGTCTTAATGATCTCGTTTTAAGCTCGTTCCACTGTTTTCCAGCCCTCGAAGCTATTCCTTGAGCTACTGTTCATCACGGTTCGGGTGTTGAAGTCCTCTGCTAACCCCTTTCCAGGTAAGGGAAGCTAGGGTTTATGTTTTTAAAGTTATTTTTGCTGTTTTTTGGTCTGTTGTATGGTTGTGATGCTTGAATGAGGTTGTTGGTCGAATAAAAATGTATGGTGTGCAAGTATGTTTGATTGATGTGGCGCTACTATTTTTCTACACTGCACACTTTTCGTAAAATGACGATTTCCACTACGTTAACCGTTTGATAGAGCGGAAAGTTTAACAGTTGATCTTTAACACATAATTCTTGACTTTGATCGGTCGGATCTTTAATCGGAACTCTGTAGTGAGAGCAATTTTTATCGCAAGGTCACTGAATTTGTGTTGTTGACAACACTGCACACTTTTCGTAAAATGAAAGTTACTACTTCGTTAACCGTTGGATCGAGCTGATATTTTAATAGCTGATCCTTAACACAAAGCTTTTGACTTTGACCGGTTCGATCTTGAAGTAGAGCTTTGTAGTGAGAGTAGTTTTTATCGCAAGATCGCTGTAGTTTGGTTGTTTCTCTGATCTTGAATGGTTATTATTGGCTTGAATCTAATTGTTATATTAAAAGCATGTGATAAATGATCATGCATGAGTGATGTGATTCATGGATTGTGGATGATGTGTTTGGGATAAATCTTGGCTTGCGATTTCAATGAAATTGTTGGTTATATATGTGGTCATGAATTCGGTATGAACAATAATGCTACATTGATGACATGGTATTGTATGAGGTGAAGTTCTATATCCCCGAATTGGGAAGAATGTGATGGTATGAAATCAACATGGAATATGAATGAGGATGGGTTACAAAGGATGGCGTGAGGTGTTAAATGCATGATCAATATTATTTGTTTGTTTGGAATGTGATTGGTATGTTGTCAGTACGTAAATCCACGAGTCTCTAGGTGAGACTTCCTAGTGGTGCTTCAATGGTCGGGATGTAATTCCATGGCCCTTGTTAGTGGGAGTCCATGGTGGTGCCCCATCTATATGGTCTGCTAAGGATTCAAGGTAAGGTTGCATCCTCACACTCTAAGGAGTCAATTAGTCTCACTTAGAGCGGACTGACTCCTGTGGTGAGAGTAGCAGGAGGTCTGAAACTCATTAAGGGCTAACCTTGTGTGTGAGGAATTGATTCATTGTAACACTTGTAACACATAGCTCAGGGGTGAGCAACTCGGGAGTGAGCAAAGGTATCCACCAAGAGTGCAAGCATCCGTTGAATCCGACCTGATTATATGTAATTCGGATGAGTCAAGTCTGAGTCTAGTGTATTGTTTGAGAAGTCATAACATGATTGGGGGATGAATATTGTTTTGGATTGTGTAATAACATGTGACTGCTTGATAAACTGTTTCTACTCTAGATTACCATGTTTGCTTGTTTGGTTGTCTTGTATGTGGTCCTTCTCCTTTTGCGATGATCATCAATTCATTGATGTGAGCAGTTGCGAGAGGCACTCGAGGTCAACAAGGAAGAGATGATTCCGCTGCATAGTCTACCTTGGCTAGACTTCATGTTTTATTTGGGCTTTTCTTTAGGGCTATGGCCCATGTACGCTTTGCTCTTTAGTATTCTATTAACTTTCGTTAAGTCCTTGAATTCTTGGTTGTATCTGGCATCATGGTGTGCCTTAGTTTCTCCTAACATTTTTGGATATTGTAAGGAGTAACGTTTATACTCCAAGACTTGTCTCTAAATTTCTATCTGTGTGGCATTTCATTTAAATTAAAGTTATTATTTAAATGAGGTGTTACAATAGATATCGTACAATATAATAATAATAATAATACTCCAAAAAAATTAAATAATTAATCACTCGTATTTTTTGTAACATATTAATTAAAAATAAAAAATATTATTTTACACTCATTCTAATTTCAATACCAATACTTATAATAATAACACTAATATATTGTGTGTTACCAATAATAATAATAATAATAATAATAATAATAATAATAATAATAATAATAATAATAATAATAATAATAATAATAATAATAATAATAATAATAATAATAATAATAATAATAATACATGTATATTGTGATTAACAATAATGTAATAGTGTAAACATATTGTACATTATATGAATCTTATACAAAATAATAATAATAATATTATTATGAAATAATTAAATAATTAATCACATGTATTTTTTGTAATAAATTAATTAAATAATTGTACCACACCTAGCCAACTCGACCAAATAGTAATAAAACGATACATATATGCCAAAGCAGTCAAGTAATCAACCTAGGCTGAGTTGACCTGAGCCTTACCAGCCTAAACCGATAACCTGAACGTCTAGAGGGACAACCTGCACAAGACGACACATGACCAATGTAAATCACCAACAAAAGTAGTCGGCCTAGGCCGGCTACTCCAAATATACTTAATAAAATCCAAGCCCCCTAGTGTTCAATAGGTCCTCCTAAGGGCCTACGTTAGGGTCCAGGCCCACTTACAACCTAAATTGGAGCCCAATCCAGGGCCCGGCCCATGACAACCAAAAATGATTACTGCTCTATAAATACACATGGACCCAGTAATTAAAGGTACGCATTCATTACTCCATTAATCATTGATTTGTCCTTTTGAGAGCTTTGACTTACTTGAGCTTCAGAGTCCCTTCTGCAGGTAACCCCTCCTAGGTCCAAGCCGACATGTATCAACCAGGAAGAGGCCAACTGAGGAGATAGCGGACTACATGGGTAAGGTGACGCTTATACCTAACTTATCTTGTTTGTTCTCTGCAGGAACAATTGGCACCCACCGTGGGGTACGAGACGAACACCTTTAGTACCCGTTTTTCTTCGAAGATGGTTTCCACCCGCAGCAGAGCTGGAATGAACAAGCAGGCAGATGCTGGTCCCTCAGGACCTGCTGGCATCACCCCTGACCTAGCCGCCATCCTGGACGGCCAGGCGAAGATGTAACAAGAACTAGCAGATATGAAGAAATGTAGCGCTGATGAGATGGAGGCGCTGCGGACAGAAAACTCACGCCTTAGGCAAAAGATTGAAGCTGATCCCACCCAGAAGGGAAAGGCTAAGGAGGTGTTTGAGGCTGCAAGGTCCCCGGCCTTCCAGCCCACATAAGAGGAAAGCGAATACAACCCCACCCATCACACCTTCACCACCACCCAACAAATATCCATTCCCTCTACCCATCCCATTCACTTCCCATCCACTCAACCGGAGCATATTGCAACCCCAACCCCTACTGCTACTCTCCCCACCACCCAAATCCCCTACAACGTACCCACCACCCTACACACTACACACGTACCACTCTACAACCCCCAATACCTGCCAACAACCCACATCCCCCCTCACAACCTTACCTCCACCTTCCCCGCTATGATCAACCATCCCATCCCACCTCATCTGCTCCCTCCCCACTAGCCTAGACGTCGTCACCCCTTCAACGACTTTATCGCCAACACCCCCCTTCTTGCCCAGTGGGAACCCTTCACGCTGGACCGCTACACCGGCGAAACCGACCCTGATGAACACCTTAAAGTATACATCACCCATGTCGCCCTGTACACATCCCAAGACGCAGTCTTCTGCAAAGCCTTTCCCACCACCCTCAAGGGCCCTGCTCTGGAATGGTTCACAACCCTTCCGCCTTACTCCATCGACAGCTTCGACGTTCTTTCACACATGTTCTCCACCCAGTTTCCTGGCAGCCGTCCACACCAAACTACCACAATCTCCCTCCTGGGCATTAGACAGGAACAACGCGAACCACTCAGAGCGTTCATAGATTGCTTCAGTAAGGCAGCTCTTCGCACCCCACACCTCAACCAAGAGATGATCCTCCAGTGCATGGCACTTACCCTACAACCCGACCCCTTCGCCAACAACGTCTACCTCCACCCACCTGCCTCTATGCACACACTTAAATTACGCGCGACCGACTATGTCCGCATGGAGGAGATGCAGACCCTCCAAACCAAATTCTGCAACGACTATGCAGCCACCGCCGCCAACCTTACCCCGCAACCTCCCTGCCTTGTTACCCGCCCACGCGAGCCCCGCCAACCCCGCTTCACCAAATACGCCCCTCTTACCGTAGCCCGCTCCCGTATCCTCGATGAAGCTCTACAAGCTGACCTCATCCCTCCACCACGCAAGACAACCACACCTCCTAACGCAGATATGACCAAGTATTGCCGCTACCACCACAACCATGGCCACATTACAGAAGACTGTAAAGTACTCTAGGATAAGATAGAAGAACTGGTCCGTGCTGGACATGTTCGCCGCTTCCTCCGACGAGACGATCATTCCTCTCGATCCCGCCACCCCCTCGATCCGACCACAGACGCCCTCCACACGACTCCCGTCACGACAGACGCCCAGCTTAAACTGCTAACGAGGAACCCCAACCGGCCCGTACCGACATCACCCCACAGATCCTCCACTACGTGACACTATCAACACTATCTTTGGTGGCTTCACTAGTGGAGGATCCACTTCTTCTGCCAGAAAGAAACACCTCCGCTATATCCAATTCATCAATTATATCATCCATTCCCACCACAGATGCCGTATGCCTCCCATCATTTTCACATATGACGACTTTCATGGCCTCGACCATCATCAAGATGACCCCATGGTCATCACCGTTGAAATCGAGAACTACGTCGTTAAGAAAGTCCTTGTCGACCAAGGCAGCTTCGTTGATATTCTCTACTGGGCCACCTATGAAAAACTCCAACTCTCGGACACCGGTATGGTCCCGTATGACGAACCCATCTATGACTTTTCTGGCGAACAAGTATCCACCTGCGGCTACATCGACCTTCACACCATGTTTCGCGAAGGAACCCAGACCAAAACCATTCTAATTCGCTTCCTTATCGTCGACGCGCCAACATCCTACAATGTCCTCCTGGGCCGTCCTTCCCTCAACACCCTTGGCACTGTTATCTCCACCCCCACTTGGCCATGAAGTTCCCTTCTCCTTCCGGTGACATCCTCACCGTCCACTGCGACCAGCGCCTGGCACACGAATGCTACATGGCCAGTCTGCACCCGTAACTCCCAATTCAACAAACCAACCACATTGAGCGACCACCTGGCTCCGGCATCGCCCTATCAGGCGAAGATCTCGACCCCAGAGTAGGCCGGGACATTCGTCTCGAACCAGTTGAGGAGACCTCCCCTCTAGAGCTTCCCAACGGCCACTCCATCAACCTTGGCACCGGTTTGAACTCTGACGAGCGTGCCATCATCACACCCATCCTCATCAGCAACACAGACTTTTTCGCCTAGTGAGCCGCTGACCTACCTGGGGTGGACCCTCTAGTAGCATCCCACAAACTATCCATCTACAAAGAAGCCTGCTACATCTCCCAGAAGAAGCGCAAACTTGGCGAAGAACGCCGACTAGAGGCTAAGGTTGAAGCCGACAAGTTACTAAATGCAGGATTCATCGAAGAAGCTCAGTACACCACTTGGCTTTCTAACGTAGTCTTTGTGAAAAAAGCCAGTGGCAAATGGCGGATGTGTGTAGACTACACGGATCTGAACAAGACCTGCCCTCGCGATGACTTGTTGACGGTGCGACAGGGAATAAAATGCTTAGCTTTTTGGATGCATATTCCAGGTACAACCAAATCCCCATGGCTGCATCTCACATGAACAAGACCGCCTTCATCACGGATGATGCCAACTACTTCTATAGAGTTATGCCTTTCGGTCTTAAGAACGCTGGAGCGACCTACCAACGGTTAATGGACAAGGTTTTCAGTCATCTAATGGGACAATGTGTCGAAGTATATGTTGACGATATGGTTGTCAAGTCTCCAAGCCACCACCAACATGCCAAGGACCTCTCGGCGGTTTTCTCCGCACTACGCCAATACAACCTTCACCTCAACCTTGACAAGTGTGTATTCGGCATCGACCGTGGTAAATTTCTTGGGTTTATGTTGACCCAACGCAGCATAGAGGCCAATCCCGAAAAATGCAAGGCAATTATCGAGATGCGCAGTCCCGCTACCATCAAAGAGGTCCAACGCCTCATAGGCCGCCCCACAGCCATTTCCCGCTTCCTACCCAAACTGGCTGAACAAACCCAACCCATAGTCCAACTCCTAATGAAATCCACCCGGTTCACGAGGACTGACGATTGTGAACAAATCTTTCAAAAACTAAAAACTACCCTAACCTCACCACCTATCCTCCACAAGCCGGACATCTGCCATCCCCTCCCCGTATACATCACAGCCACCGACCACACCGTTAGCGCCGTGCTCGTTCAAGAGATAGAAGGCACGCAGCATCTTGTCTACTTCGTTAGCAGAACGTTGCAAGATTCTGAAACTAGATATCAAATACTTCCAAAACCACAGCATCATCGTCAAAACCGACTACCCCATCCAAAAAATATTGCAAAAACCAGATCTAGCCGGACGGATGTCATCTTGGGCCGTCGAGCTGTCAGAATTCAACATTCGCTACGAACCCCATGGCCCTATTAAAGCCCAATGTCTCTTAGATTTTGTCAATGACCTCCAGCACACACCCACAGAGGACTAGTGGACGCTTCATGTAGATGGTTCCTCAAATCCAAAAGGTGTCAGTGATGGCATCGTGTTAGAAGGGCCTAATGACATCCTCATCAAAAAATCCCTTCACTTTGCCTTCAAAACATCAAACAACCAGGCCGAATACGAAGCTATCCTCGCCGGCCTTTCCCTTGCCCGTGAAGTAGGTGTCAAGACGCTAACGTGCAAAATCGACTCCAAGCTTACTGTAGGGCACCTAAATGACGAGTTCCAGATTAAAGACCCCATCCTTCTACAATATTACCATCTGGTTCGTGCAGTCATTCAATTCGCCTTTGAACGAGTCTGCATCGAACACATCCCAAGGACCGACAACATCAGAGCCGACATCCTCTCCAAATTGGCCAGCACCAAATTAAAAAGCCGTCACCGATCCCTATTACAGCAAACATTATCTACACCCTCCATCACACATACCTGTCAAAACCTAACCCACGCCCCAACTGAAAACACCACCCCTTCCCAAAGCCATAACTGGACCACCCCCTATATCCAATACCTAAAAACCAGCAACCCTCCACAAGATGCAGACAAAACTTGGCTGACTAAGGCCGCCAGGTATACCATGATAGGCAATGACCTTTACAAACGCGGATACGACCAACCTCTCCTCAAATGTGTCACGGCAGAGCAAGCACAATATATTATTAAAGAGCTACATGAAGGAATTTATGGCTACCATTCCGGCACACGTACCATGGCTACCAGAGTCCTTAGAGTCAGGTACTTCTGGCCGACTATAGAAGCAGACTGTCAGGACTATGTCAGAAAGTGCAAACCATACCAAAAACATGGCAACCTCATCCACCAAAAGCAAGAACAACTCCATCACATACTATCCCCATGGCGCTTTGCTAAATGGGGAATGGACATCCTTGACCCCTTCTCACCCGGCAAGGGGCAAGTGAAATTTCTAATTGTAGCCGTCGACTACTTCACCAAATGGATAGAAGCCAAGCCACTAACCACCATCACGGCCTAGCAAGTTCAACAGTTTGTTTGGAAAGATATTATATGTAGATATGGTGTCCCACATACCATCATCACCGACAATGACCGACAATTTATAGATAAGGAGCTAGCCAAGTTCTACACTGGCCTAGGCATCAAACACATCACGAGTTTTGTAGAACACCCACAAACTAATGGACAAGGAGAGGCGGCCAACAAGGTTATCCTAGTGGAGCTGCGCAAGAGATTAGATAACACCAAAGGCCGATGGCCCGAAGAGTTAGTAGAAGTGCTATGGGCTTACAGGTGCACCCCTCAATCATCAACAAACGAATCCCCATTTCGCCTAGTTTACGGCGCAGACGTCATGATACCGGTTGAAATTGGCGAACCCACCCTGCGCCGAGAACTATACGACCCAACCCACAACCACCAAAACATGGTTACTCATCTCGACCTCTTACTCGAACTTAGAGAAAAAGCCCAGATACGCAATTTAGCTGCCAAACGAAGAGCTGCCATAAAGTATAACGCAAACCTAAGTCCACCATCATTCGCAATAGGGGACTTAGTATGGAGAATGGCCAGCAACGTAAGAAAGAAGGATGGCAAATTCTCCGCCAACTGGGACGACCCATACCGCATCCTGAAGACACATGAAGAGGAACTTATCGCTTGGAACACTTATCTGGAGAAGAGATTCCCAATACCTGAAATGTGTCCCACCTCAAATTCTACTTTAGTTAAATGCATACTATATTAAACTGAATACTTGTAACCCTGGGTGTACTCTTTTTCCTCACCCGGTCTTTTTTCCCTAAGGAGGGTTTTGGCCAGGGAGGTTTTAACGAGGCACCCCAGATTCAATGAATAAAACGAAGGGTTCTCAACTATACATCTTTTCTCTATTTCACTTTCATAATCGTTTAAGTTCCCCACCCTTACCACAAGTAAGCGGCCTAGGTCGAACACCCTTAACTTGATGTTAATCGTTTTAAGTTCCCTACCCTTACTACAAGTAAGTGGCTTGGGTCGAACACCCTCAACTCGTTGGTTAAATCGTTTAAGTTCCCCATCTGGACTGCTTCCATCTTCCTTAACAAGCTTCCCATCAATAACGTCCTTGTTCACATTAAACTTCGAGTCCGTAATGTCAACCTCCTGATGGAAAAAGGATGCTTGACGTAGTCCCTTCTCAAAGTCATTGATGTGCTCTTGTATAATGCAATTCTTCAGGTCATCAAGCTCACCTACAACACCATCATACTTGTCTTTCAGATCATCGTAGTCTTCCTTCAACTCCCTTATTCTCTTGTTCAATTTTTCCTCTGAATCCAAACACCGAACCCTCCACGTTGCCAGCCTCATTCTCTCTTCCTCCCAACCCTCCTTTTCCTTCTTCCACACAACCCTCTCTTCCTCAAACTTGTCGACTTTCCCCTGCAACTCTTCTACCTTTTCCCGACCTCCCTCCTTCACCTCCCGCCGATATAAAGACCCCACACGACGGCTTAATATCAAGGCTTTGCTTCCAAACTCCACCATTGTCCTCACGATATGATCCGCCTCCATGCTATCAATGGAGTTTATAATGGTATCTGGGAGATTGATCGCGATATCTTTCCTGACAGATATTTTCGGTAACTCAATCAACCCAGATTCTGACCCCTTCACTCCGCTAACCGACCCCGCCCCACTAGCTGACCCCGCCCCGAGTAAGGTCGCCCTTACTTTCTTCACATCCTTCCCCTTGCCGTGGCTAAGCGGCAACTCGGCCTTCCTCTTCGTTCCGCCGTGCACGTGTACTTCCACTACGGACTCTTTCAGGTTGGGAACATTAGTCTTCCCAGCCGCCTTCGCTTTAGCGGCCATCTCCTTCCTCAACGACTGGAATAGCGCCAAATTCTTCTTCTCCGATTGCGCCATGTGCCCTACAATAACATATTAAACCCCGTTTAAAACAACTTAGAATCAATAACACAATTTAAGTAACAAACAGATACCTTCAATATCTATAATCGGATGCACCGAATTATAAACTCTAACTAGGCCCTTAGTGGGCAACTTATTAACAAACTTCATCAACATCTCCACCACCTCCTCATCCCCCGCCGACAACTCATCGATCCCCATATCCTTGTACCGAGAAGGAGTGCCCGTCCAGCTAAATGGGAACTTTGTACTCCCATCTGCGTTCAAGAAATAGGGCTTGCCCTCTTCCTTCACCACGACTTTGAAGTACCCGTCCTTAAAATGCTTGAAAGACTGGGAAAATGCGTCCAATCTACTAATGCTGGGACGACTTATCAGAGACAGCTAAGTTGTCGCTTGGCGGGGTCTAGTATCATAGAAATACAGGAAGGCATAAGGCCAAGGCTCCAAATATAAAGATTGACACAAAATGCGAAAGGCTTGCATGTAAGCCCAACTGTTCAAGTGCAACTACGTAGGTGCCACATCCAGTGCGCGCAACACACCCATAGTGAAATCATCTAACGGCAGCCGCACATGCAGCTGAGAAAAGTGACACATGTACATGTAGAAGAACTTCTTCGTTGCCCCCTCCTGCCCGTGACACACACGGTCAATAGCGCTAACCCTCTCTAGGGAAACAATACTTCTGCTTACACCCTTTGCGATGACAGGCGTACAATTCAGCCAGAAGTTCAGAAGGCGAGACCATCGGAATAAGGATGATTGATTACGGACATCAGCAACTACCCACCCGTAACTGCCCTTGGCCGGCCAGTTACTCTCGGTCAGCTCCTCTGGGGATCTTCTCGGACCTCCCTCAACGTTTCCATAGGGATTCCACTTACATTACCGCCAGAACTGGTACACTCCTCGTCAACTTGCCTACCTATACTCCTCTCCGACTCTACACTCTCACTACTAGACGTAGATAACAACACGCTATCACTACTGGACATACCTTTACTCGTGTTTCTAGAAAGATGTCGGCTGAAATTGGGAACTAGTCGGACAAGAAAACGCACACAAGATCTCTGAATAGGAAATTCTCGCAAATGAACCAATAAACCCTTACTTGTTTTGAAATTCATATTTATAGGGCAGAATCCCAAACGGCAAAATCCCCTTCTCGCCAAAACAACAACCCATACCAATCGACACAATCATTACAAGAGACATAACTCTTAAAACGACGGCGCCAAAACCCCCCTGATTTGACCCCTAACACCCCTTCACCAACCATCAACCTTTCATCACCTTTAGCATTAACACTGTTCATCACACTTAAAGGCTGGGGGACTGGTGTACCACACCCAGCCGATCCCGTTAACATACCAACATATATCACCCTTGACCGACACCTATATTGGCCGAGGTTGGGGGACTGGTGTACCACACCTAGCCAACTTGACCAAATAGTAATAAAACGATACATATATGCCAAAGCAGTCTAGTAATCAACCTAGGCTGAGTTGGCCTGAGCCTTACCAGCCTAAACTGATAACCTGAACGTCTAGAGGGACAACCTGCACAAGACCACACATGACCAATGTAAACCGCCAACAAAAGTAGTCGGCCTAGGCCGGCTACTCCAAATATACTTAATAAAATCCAAGCCCCCTAGTGTTCAGTAGGTCCTCCTAAGGGCCTGGGTTAGGGCTCAGACCCACTTACAGCCCAAACTAGAGCCCAAGCCAAGGCCCGGCCCATGACATAACATAAAATGATTAATGCTCTATAAATAAACGTGGACCCTAGTAATTAAAGGTACGCATTCATTACTCCATTAATCACTGATTTGACCTTTTGAGAGCTTTGACTTACTTGAGCTTCGGAGTCCCTTCTGTAGGTAACCCCTCCTGGGTCCAAGCCGACATGTATCAACCGGGAAGAGGCCAACTAAGGAATTAGCGGACTACATGGGTAAGGTGACGCTTGTGCCTAACTTATCTTGTTTGTTCTCTGTAGGAACAATAATAATAATAATATTTTACACTAATAATAATTTCAATACCAATCCTAATATTATTGAATAAGATTATAATATCAATAATAAATATATTGGAAATGAAGGAAGAAAATGTGAATTGAATTCTTATTTTATTTATAGACTCATGTTATTTTTAAAATCAAATATAGGCATATTATATATTATGAATCCAGTATAAAACAACAACACCAATAATAATAATAATAATAATAATAATAATAATAATAATAATAATAATAATAATAATAATATTAATAATAAATCACAATAACATTAAAATAATATTAAATATTTGTTAATACTAGTGATATTAATAGTACTATAAATAATAATAATGATAGTAATAATAGAACCGTTTAAGCATATTGTATATTGTGGTATACATTAATATAATAGTGTAAATTATAGATCTCATACAATATAATAATAATAATACGAAAAAAAATAAATAATTAATCACTCGTAGTTTTTCTAACGAATTAATTAAAAATAAAAAATATTATTTTACACTCATTCTAATTTGGGGTAAGGGTGGGGAACTTAAACGAATTAAGCACAAGATAAGGGTGTTCGACCCAGGCCGCTTACTTAGGGTAAGGGTGGGAAACTTAAACGAATTAAGCACAAGATAAGGGTGTTCGACCCAGGCCGCTTACTTGGGGTAAGGGTGGGGAACTTAAACGAATTAAGCACAAGATAAGGGTGTTCAACCCAGGCCGCTTACTTGGGGTAAGGGTGGGGAACTTAATCAAATTAAGCACAAGATAAGGGTGTTCGACCCAGGTCGCTTACTTGGGGTAAGGGTGAGGAACTTAAACGAATTAAGCACAAGATAAGGGTGTTCGACCCAGGCTGCTTACTTGGGGTAAGGGTGGGGAACTTAAACGAATTAAGCACAAGATAAGGGTGTTCGACCCAGGCCACTTACTTGGGGTAAGGGTGGGGAACTTAAACAAATTAAGCACAAGATAAGGGTGTTCGACCCAGGCCGCTTACTTGGGGTAAGGGTGGGGAACTTAAACGGATGTAAAGGAAAACACATGGAAAGTCATATAGTTGGGAACCCTTCTTTTTATTTATTGAATAGGGGTGCCTCGTTAAAACCTCCCTGGCCAAAACCCTCCTTAGGAAAAAAAAACCAGGTGAGGAAAAAGAGTACACCCAAGGTTACAAGTATTGGTTCGATTACAATACATATTCAGCTGAAGTAGAACTTGAGGTGGGATACATTCCAAGTGTTGGGAATCTCTTCCCCCCATAATTGTTCTAGGCGATATGCTCCTCCTCCTGCATCTTCGCGTATGTGGTATGGGCCGTCCCAATTGGCGGAGAACTTGCCATCCTTCTTTCTAGCACTACTGGCCATTCTCCATACTAGGTCCCTGATGACGAATGATCGTGGACGTAGATTTGCACTATATCTCCTAGCAGCTCATCTTTTGGCAGCTAAATTGCGTATCTGGGCTTTTTATCTGAGTTCGGGTAGAAGGTCGAGTTGTAGGGCCATGTTTTGGTGATTGTGGGTAGGGTCGTACAGTTCTCAGCGTAGGGATGGTTCATCGATTTCTACCGGTATTATGGCGTCTGCGCCGTAGACTAGGCTGAATGGGGATTCGTTTGTTGATGATTGGGGGGTGCATCTGTAAGCCCATAGTACTTCTATTAACTCTTCTGGCCATCGGCCTTTTGCGGTATCCAATCTCTTGCGCAGTTCCACGAGGATAACTTTATTTGCCGCCTCTGCTTGTCCGTTTGTTTGTGGATGTTCTACAGAACTTGTGATGATGGTGTGTGGTACACCATATCTGCATATAATGCCCTTCTACACAAATTTTTGAACTTGCTGGGTTGTGATGGTAATTAGTGGCTTGGCTTCGATCCATTTAGTGAAATAATCGATGGCTACATTTTACCTGCCCCTTGCCGGGTGAAAATGGGCTAAGGATGTCCATTCCCCACTTAGTCAAAGGCCATGGGGACAGTATGTGGTGTAGTTGTTCTTGTTTCTGGTGAATAAGGTTGCCATGTTTTTGACATGGCTTGCATTTCCTGACATGATCCTGGTAGTCTGCTTCTATGGTCGGCCAGAAGTATCCGGCACTAAGAACTCTAGTATCCATGGTGCGTGCACCGGAATGATAACCACAAATGCCTTCGTGTAGCTCTTTGATGATGTATTGGGCTTGCTCTGCCGTGACACATTTAAGGAGGGGTTGGCCATATCCGCGCTTGTAGAGGTCATCGCCTATCATGGTGTACCTGGCCGCCTTAGCCAGCCAAGTTTTGTCCGCGTCTGGGGGGGGTTGCCGGTTTTGAGGTATTGGATGTAGGGGGTGGTCCAGTTTTGGCTTTGGCAGGGGGTGGTTGATCATAGCGGGGAAGGTGGAGATTAGGTTGTGAGGGGGGATGTGGGTTGTCGGAAGATATTGTGGGTTGTATGGTGGAATATGTGTGGTGTGTAGGGCGGTGGGTATGTTGTAGGGGATCTGGGTGGTAGGGAGGGTAGCGGCGGGGGTTGGGGGTGCGGTAAGCCCCGGTTAACCAGATAGGAAGTGATGGGGATGGGTAGAGCTTCAGAAGTTTCTTTGGCTTTTCCCTTCAGATTGGGGTCAGCCTCGATCCTTCGCCTCAAGCGAGAGTTCTCTTGCCTCAATGCCTCCATTTCATCAACGTTGCGTTTCTTCAAATCTGCGAGTTCTTGTTGCATCTTTGCTTGGCCGTCTAGGATGGCGGCCAGATCAGGGGTGATGCCAGGAGGTCAAGAGGGACCATCATCCGCTTGCTTGTTCACTCCAGCCTTGCTACGGGTGGAAACCATCTTCAGAGAACAACGGGTACTAAAGGTGTTCGTCTCGTGCCCTACGGTGGGCGCCAATTATTCCTGCAGAGAACAAATAAGATATGTTAGGCACAAGTGTCACCTTACCATGTAGTCCGCTATCTCTTCAGTTGGTCTCTCCCCGGTTGATACATGTCAGCTTGAACCCAGGAGGGGTTACCTGCAGAAGAGTCTTTGAAGCTCAAGTAAGTCAAAGCTCTCAGAAAGTCAAATTGGTGATTAATGAATGTGTACCTTTAATTCGTGGGGTCCATGCGTATTTATAGAGCATTAATGATGTTCGTTTACCCAATGGGCCGGGCCTTGGTTTGGGCCCTAGCCTGGGTTATGAGTGGGCCTGGGCCCTAACCCAGGCCCCCAAGGTCCATCGAACGCGGGGACCTCCATTTTACTAAGTCTTCGAGGGCGGTCTGATCCGTTTATTTCTTGGCTTGTCAAATGTCGTCTATAACACCCATGGCGCACCAATCCCTGGTCCCATAGCATGTCAGGTTACTACAGCCCGATGCACCCCAACCCCTCACCCTTCTCCATCCATTCATATTGGGTGGGTTGTTGCCAGTGGGGATCGAACCCCCAACCTGACCTTTAACACCTCTGGCTCACCAGCAGATGCTACCAGTTATGCTGCAGCGCAACTGGTAGCATCTATTGGTGTGCCAGAGGTGTTAAAGGTCAGGTTGGGGGTTCGATTCCCACTGGCAACAACCCACCCAGTATGAATGGACGGAGAAGGGTGAAGAGGTTGGGGTGCATTGGGCTGTAGTAACCTGACAGCCTCTGGGGCCCGAGGAGGGGTAGCCAGGGATATTACACTAGGCGCCCTGCTCGCATTGTGACCACTATCACTGGTTCGTGACCCGTCCGCCTGGCAGCTCGCTCACGCTGCCAAGCGCCATACAAGTAGCACAATGCTACTAGTTTTGACACTTAAACAGATCCCAAAGGATCTCAAATCACACAACCCACCAAAATATAACACAATTATGGTACTTTAGATATAGTCCTTTAACTGTATTACCAATCACACAACAAATCATAACAAAACAACAATTTCCAATGTAACTAACACACATTACATAACTTAAACAAAGAAGCATGCAATCTATTCCACTTCCAAGTATCAATCTCAATCATTCCAACACGCTTAAGATAACCAATTTGCACTTTACCTTTCATATCAGTCATTTTACTGTTTGACCCAAATCTATAATCATCCAATTCCATTTTATAGTGTCAAAATTAATGATTCCCATATACATGTATTCCTTATCATGTTTCTGCATACAATTATTATTGAGTTTAATGCTTATATCCCCATTATCACATAATTGTACCCAAATCAATTCACACCTTTTAACAGTCATAGTTCATTTTCTCACCTGTCAAGCTTTATTCTCACGCTCCATAATTACTTACACAATTTTACATACCATAGGTTCAATTAACTACATTCTAAAATCCTACTCGAGATAAATCCATGTGTTTCCTGCCTCTACGATGTCGCCTGGCGGTGATCACGGTACTGCCAGGCAGCGCACAACAATTCCAGGTCCTGTCCAGGTTTCCCACACTCAACGTGACCCCAACTAATCCCATACACACCATACAACATCATTCATATATAATTTCAACTGCACACATCGTATAGAGTTCATACTTGATCATATTGTCATCAATCCTAATGAACAATGCACTCATCATAGGCATGATTCAACATAATTATTCTGAATTTTCCCAGCATGAATCATAACCCCAATATCATACAAGGGCCACAAAATTCCAACAATTGAAACATTATGAACCAATCACATTAACCAAACATACACATACATTAACAATTCGATACAGACCTCATCACGTCACTGACAAACCAACCAACAATAAGAAAACAGCAGCAGCAATTACAGCGTCTGGCGGGTCACTTCAGGCCGCCAGGCGGATCATCCGCAAACCTAGAAAATTGGGCACAACCTCATGTACCGCCTAGTGGCAGTTCATGCGTCGCCAGGCGGTTTCTGGAAAAAATATAGAAAACGCGAAATAAAGCAGGAATTAAAGGTTTCCCCAATTCAAGCATGGCCCAGAACACATCTTCATACAAAACAGAAATAAACCACGCAATACGAACTCCCCTAACTTAGATTTCCTTAGCTTAGCCTTGACTCTTGCAAGCTCTCCCTTGATCACCAATGTCCTCCTTTACCTTTCCCTCAAGACAGCCCCCCAAGCCTCACTCAAACTCACCCAAAACTTACAAACTCATGCTCTCTTCTGCAACCACAATGACAGCCTCACCAAACCCTTTCTCTTACCCCTAATTAGCTTTTTATTGTGCTCTTAATATGGTTTGATTGCACCAAAACAAAATTAGCAATTAATCCATCATTAATCATCACTTAATGGCCTAATGCCTTATGTTTTTTCAGCCTCCCTTGCTGCCATGTCTATTAGGGTTTTCCTTTAACCCTTCAAATCCCAAGCCAAATCCAAAAATAGCCAAAAAGAAATTTAATTTGGGTTTCTCAAGGCTTGAACCCACAACCATGCAATGCCAAGTCAATACCCAACCATCATGCCAAACCATGTTTCATGCTAATTAATATAATTCAATCACTATGTCATTCTACAACATGATTATATAGATATAAAAATATAAAATCACATGAACAACACATAAATGGTATACATAAGACTCGAACACAAGTCCTCTCACATAAGTAAGTATTCTCAACCACTTGAGCTAATACTTTTCCACATCATAAAAGTTAGCATCAATTGCCATAAAGGCTTTTACTACCCTCATTTAATTAAATTCATATTTATTTATTTATTTAAATTAGTGGCTCTTACAAGCTACCTGTTTTTATTGCATGAAAAAAGGGGCATACATCAAATAAATGCAATATTAAACATTATGATGTTCCGAATGGAAAGTATACTTGGATGCCTATTGTTAGATAGTTAGTATGTCTCTCTAACCCCAAGGACCCAACAAAATTAATGGGGACCTAAAGAAATTATTTTTCTTATTTTGTAGTTAACTTCCAAATCCAGAAAATCAATGTGGTATCTTGACAGTGGATGCTCAAGACACATGACTGGTGATAAGAGGAAGATCAAGAATCCCAAAAGAAAGGATCAAGGGTTTGTTACATATGGAGATAACAACCAAGGGAAAATACTTGGAACTGGAGATGCTTGTGGAGGGGATACCTTGGAGATCAAGGATGTGCTACTTGTAGAAGGACTAAAGCACAATCTCCTCAGTATTAGTCAGTTATTCGATAAAGGTCTCAAAGTCATCTTAGAAAGTGATTACTGCACTATCCACCAAAAGAATTCTAATGAAATTGCTCTAAAAGGTACGAGACATAACAATATCTATTTAATTGATCTTGATCATGCATCATTTAGTAATGTAACAAGTCTAGTTGCTAAAGAAGAAAATCCTTGGCTATGGCATAAACGAGCTGCTCATATTCACATGGAACACTTGAATAAATTGATTTATAAGGATTTAGTAATTGGTTTACCAAAAATAAAGTTTGAAAAAGATAAATTTTGTGTTTCCTATCAAAAGGGAAAACAAGTAAGATCATCTTTTCATTCAAAAATATTATATCTACTTCAAAGTCATTAGAACTTTTGCATATGGATTTATTTGGTCCTTCTAGGATTAAGAGTTATGGAGGAAATTATTATGCTCTTGTTATTGTTGATGATTACTCTAGGTTTACTTGGACATTCTTTCTTACTTTAAAAAGTGAAGCCTTTAAAGCATTTAAAAAATTTGCAAAATTGGTTCAAAATGAAAATAATTTGAAAATTACGATTTTAAGAGGGTATCATGGTGTGAAATTTAAAAATGAGTCATTTAAAAATTTTTGTGATGAAAATGAAATTTTTCATAATGTCTCTACACATAGGACACCTCAATATAATGGAGTTGTAGAGAGGAAAAAAAACGTCCTTAGAGGAACTAGCTAGAACAATGTTAAATGAATATAATGTTCCTAGTATTTCTAGGCTGATGTTGTGAATAATGCATGTTATGTTTTAAATCGAATGCTTATTAGGCTTATTTTAAAAATTACTCCTTATGAATTATTTAAAAGCATAAAGCCAAATTTTGGTCATCTTAAAATTTTTCGATGCACATGTTTTGTTTTAAATAATGGAAAAGAAAATTTAGGAAAATTTGATTCTAAAGCTGATGAGGCAATATTTCTACGATATTCTCTTACTAATAAAGCATATATAGTTTTTAATAAAAGAACTTTGAATGTTGAAGAATTCATGCATGTTGTCTTTGATTAAGTTGTAGACCTCGAGGAGAACCCTCTTGAGTCAAATAAGAAAAATGCAAGTGATGGAGAATATATTAAGGAGGCTCTGGATGAAATGTATTTAAATGAGAATCCTCCTCCTCAACCTAAAGATCCTGAAAAATGCTAGAAGTCACCAAGAGGACTATCACTAGATAACGTCATTGGTGACATTTCAAAAGGGGTAATGACTAGAAATATGAATAATTTTTGTATGAATGTAGCTTTTGTTTCACAGATTGAACCAAAGAATGTTCAAGAAGCTCTTCAAGATGATCAATGGTGCATTGCAATGCAAGAGGAGCTAAATCAATTTGAAAGAAATGAAGTATGGGAGTTAATTCAAAGAAATGAATCACTTCAAGTGATTGGGACCAAATGGGTGTTCAGAAATAAGCTAGATGAAGATGGAAATATTACTAAGAATAAGGCTAGGCTCGTGGCAAAGGGATACAGAAAAGAAGAAGGTATAGACTATGATGAAACTTATGCCCCAATTGCAAGGTTAGAAGTTGTACACTTACCTCTTGCGTATGCCTCTATTATGAAATTTAAATTATATCAAATGGATGTCAAAAGAGTTTTTTTCTAAATGGTTTTATCAAAGAAGATGTGTGTAACATCCCGTCAGGATATTACTAATTTATAAATAAATAATTGGAATAATTAAGACAACATGTTTAATAATACCTCATTTTCCCCAAAACGCGGGAAAATTTAAAACTTTATTAATTGCTGATAAAAACTTAGAACGTCCATCACATAATTAAAATCCAATGTTATTAAGTCACCCATCCGGGTTTACAAATATTTCCAAAACAAGTAATACAAGTAAAAAGTCTCCCCAACTCAATCCCCTCTCCGCGCCTAAGCTGCACCTGAGCCACCTGCATCACCAGCATCTGCTCCCGTGTACCGCGTACACGATCATCGCCACACACACGCAGATAGGGTGAGCTTAGCAGATAAAACACATATATATTCGAAGCTATAAACATATATATATATATATAAATCAGTATACATACACATAACATCACTTAAATTTAACTTTCCACATTGCCCTATATTTTTATTCCCTCGATTCAATCTCCAATACGTTTATTCGTGTTCTACCTCGTCTGCTAATTACTTCAAGGTGACTTGCTGCCATACCTATCGGCCACAACCGATAGAGCATGTGCGGGAATACATGCTACGGATCATACACCGCAACGCCAGGTAGAGTTCCCACATACGAACAAAGTCCGTATCGTCCCAAGACTACCAAACTCGTCAGCCAACAACTGAGGAGGGCAATCTATCTGGACCCATCCGTACTGGCCACAACCAGCACACTCATACCGGCCACACTCGCCAACCCGAGCCACAACTCAAGGGTTCCTCGTGTTCGTCCGCCATCCCGAGCCACAACTCAAGAGATGCTATTCCGAGCCACAACTCAAGGAATACCACGTGCTTAACCCCCATCCCGAGCCACAACTCAAGGGATACGTTCCGAGCCACAACTCAAGGAACTCCAGCAACCTCACCTCTAAAGCACTACCAGAAGCCTTGTAGAACACCCTATGAAGTCCAACAACTGGGACTTACAGCAGCTAAACCGCCTGGCGGGGGACACGTACCGCTAGGCGCCACAGCTTCCAGACCGCTTGGAAGCTATGATGAGTCGAACCTTGGCTCACATTCAATAATTAACTTTTGGGGAATTTAATATTATTTTTGCGCTTACAAATTTGATATTAGTTGCATCAAATTTATTATTAGATATTCTTGAGTTTAATAATGCAAGTGTAATTTAATTTAGGTCCTTAAGGGTGTAAATAATGAATCTTTTAATTCATAAATTAAGTCCCAAAATAGGAATTTTGGAGAGAAATAGTTCAGGTACTAAATGCACCCCCAGTTCTCATGTTTACACCCCTTTTTCGAAATGGAATATCTATTATTAAAATAAAATATTTCTAGAGCTAGCTGCACCCCCTGTTTTCAGGTTTACACCCCCTTCTGTAATTTAACTTTAAATTTCTGCTTTGCACCCCTCCTTTTTACTAAGCTGCACCCCTAATGTCACTTAAGATCTAATCCATCAGATTTCGCCACGTGGCAATCCTCCACTTACTAAATTAACCATTCACAGTTTGCCACATCATCAATCTTTCATTAACTCAAATCACCAATCGAAACACGCCACATCATCACTCTCTCTCTCTCTCCTTCAAACAACCAAAACCCTAACCCTAACTCTTTCTCTCCTTCCATCTCCATTCCATTAAGCAGCCGCCACCTCCATTGCCGCCATGACCTCGTCCGACCACCGCAGCTCACGCCGGAATGCAGCCAACCGCTGCACTCCCGCCGGACTGCTGCCCCCACCGTCGCGCTCCAACATCTCGAACCTGCCACTCCCGCGCTGCCATGACTCCAGCCGCAGCGTCGTCTTCCTCGTGTCTCCATCGCACCTCCATCTTCTGCAACTCTCGGCCACCATCACGACACCATCGCGCCACCATCGCGCCTTCATTGCTGCACCATACTCGAGGTCCTCCATGCTTCCTCGCGTCAGAACAACGTGCTCCTTCATTCACGTCGTCGGCAACCACCATTGTTGCAGCACTAGCGAGTCCTGCAGCAGCAAACGTGAGCTCCGCTGCATCATTCTCGCGCCACCATCAAAGCTATGGAAACCACCACGAGTTCGCCATGGAAGCCACCGCGAGTTTGCACCTGCACCTGCGCCCTCGTCGCGCTCACGTAAGAACTGTGTCGACCCCGTTCACTCCCGCGCTGTTGTCGACAGCATCGCTTCCATGGCAGCCACCACATCGCACTCGAGCCTCCTGCTTCCTCCACCATCCAGCCCCACCGTGACGCCACTTCCCCCCCGTTGACAACCGCAGACCCAACAACACCTTCGCGACAATTTCGCAGCCACCGCGACAACCACCATAATCTCGCCTGAACCACTCACGGCAGCCAAACCCTAATAGGGAGAGAGACTTCCCTGACACGTGGCAGTCTCTCAATGGGCTGTCAAAAAGTCAAGACTGGTCAACCAGTCAACTCTGAGCAAGGATTTGGTCAACAGTGGTCAAATTATCTATTTTAGGCTATATCTGGCAGGTGGTTCCTCTATAGGAACCCTAAATTGGCCTAGGAAGGAAAAGATAGTCTGGCGGCAGTTCACCACCAACCAGACTAATTCTGGAAATTTCCCAGAATCACAATCTTTAAAAATGAAATATACAAATCCTACATAATCATACCAAATTCAGCATACCAATCAGAATTAAATTAATCAACGCATGAATTACCCTATTTAGCATGCCATTCAAATTAAAAATAAAGTTAACGCGTAAAAGCTCCCCTAACCTGGTTCCTTAGCTTAAATTAGAACAATTGATGAAGCTCTCCCTTGATCACCAATGGCCACCCTTGGTTTCCCTCAATTCTGCCTTCAACTCCCTCACGTCAGCCCCTCTCACTCACCCTTGCCTCTGTTTTTCTAAGTCTAGGTTCAGCCTTGCCAAAACCTTGCCTAAACTCCAACTTTTTCCTTTTAAACTAGTACTTTAGGTTACTTAAAAATATTAAAACGAATTTAATTTCATTTACCTTTTAATAACCCTCCATCTCTCATCATGAATGGGAATGCAGCCCCCCCTTGGCCGTACTGCTTCCCATTGCCTCTGTTAACCTTTCCCATTTCCCTCTAAAGTCACCATTAGCAAAATAAAAACAAGCATAATTTCCATTTAGCCTTTCCAAGGTTTGAACCCATGACCCCTTTGTTACCACTCAAGTGCATAACCATTTCAACCAATCATGTTTCATGCTAACCTTCACAATTCAAGTATCATAACATACAAGAACATGTTTTCATAAATTTAAATAACAAAACCATAACATCAAAAGTTAGCATACATAGGACTCGAACCCAAGTCCTCTCGCACAATCAAAGTGCTCTCAACCATATGAGCTAGCACTTTTCTACGTCATACCAACCATAATTTAATGTCATAATTATTACCCCTTCCGTATTTATTAATTAATTAATTATTTAATTAATTAAATTCTACGGGTCTTACAATACTCCTCCCTTTTTAAATTTTTCGTCCTCGAAAAAGAGAACTTACCAGTGAAGAGATGAGGATAGGACCGCCTCATGACATCGTCCATCTCCCATGTCATTTCTTGAGTTGCCTCATCCCATAGGACTTTCACGGTTTTGATTTCCTTCCCTCTGAGCTGTTTCGTTTGAGAATCCAAGATTATCACTGGTCCGGCTCCAATAGTTAAGTCCTCCCGTATCTGCACATCATCATCCTCCAGAATGTGTGTAGGATCGGCTATATATTTTCTCAACTGTGACACATGGAAAACATTATGCAAGTTTCCCAAGTGTGGTGGCAATGCCATCTCGTACGCTGCAGGACCAATCCTCCTCATGATCTGATATGGTCCGATGAATCGAGGTGTCAGCTTCCTCGATTTAAGTGCCCTACCAATACCTGTAGTAGGGGTAACTCTGAGAAATACGTGGTCCCCTGCCTCAAACTCAAGCGGCCTCCTCCTCTTGTCCGCGTACGACTTCTGCCTGCTCTGAGTCGCGCGCATCCGATCCTGAATCACCCTCACCTTCTCGGTGGTCTGTTGTAAGAACTCTGGCCCAAGAACCACTGCCTCACCATCCTGTTGCCAACACAATGGCGTCCTACATCTCCTACCATACAGGGCCTCGTAGGGAGCCATTCCAATACTGGTATGGTAACTGTTATTATACGTGAATTCTACCAATGGCAACACATCACTCCATGTACCCAGATGGTCTAAAACACATGTCCTCAACAGGTCCTCCAACGACTGTATAGTCCGCTCAGACTGTCCATCTGTCTGAGGATGATAGGCGGAGCTCATCCTGAGCTGAGTACCCAAAGCATTATGCAGCGACTGCCAGAACCTCGATGTGAACCTCGGGTCTCTATCTGACACAATACTCGCTGGCACTCCATGTAATCTAACAATCTCTCGCACATACAAATCCGCCAGCCTATCCATATTCATCTTCTGGTTAATCGGTAGAAAATGAGCACACTTCGTCAACCTGTCTACTATCACCCAGATTGAGTCGTGTCCTCTCACTGATCTCGGCAGGTGAGTGATGAAATCCATGGAAATGCTGTCCCATTTACACTGTGGAATATCCAGAGGTTCTAACATACCACCCGGTCGCTGGTGTTCTATCTTCGCTTTCTGACATACCAAGCAAGAAGCGACGTAATCAGCCACATCCGTCTTCATACCCGTCCACCAGAAAGAGGCTTTCAAATCTTTGTACATCTTAGTCATACCCGGATGTATGCTAAGACGACTCTTATGCCCCTCATCTAGGAGCATCTTCCTCAGAACCCTGCTGTTTGGAACACACACTCTCTCCCTGAACCGTAGGATCCCGTCGCTGCCCATTTAGAAATCCTTCCTCTTCTCAGTGCCCAACTCTCCAATTATCATCTGCAGTTCCTGATCCTTCCCCTGTTCCACCCGAAGCTCATCTAGGAACTCATTCGTGATCCTCAGCATGCTGCATCGTATCTGTCTAGGCCCCATATCCAACCCCAGATTCATGTCCCTCAATTGTTCTATCAGCTCCAACTCCCTAATCATCATAGCTGATACATGAATTCTCTTCCTACTCAAGGCATCCGCTACGACATTAGCTTTACCAGGGTGGTACAATAGCTCAAAGTCGTAGTCCTTTAAGTACTCCATCCAACGCCTTTGTCTCATATTCAGCTCTTTCTGATCAAACAAGTATTTCAAGCTTTTATGATCGCTGAATACCTGGAACTGCGCTCCATACAGGTAATGCCTCCATGTCTTGAGGGCAAACACGACTGCCGCTAACTCCAAGTCGTGTGTCGGGTAATTCTTCTCATGCACCTTCAACTGTCTCGATGCATAAGCTACAGGTCGTTTATCCTGCATCAGCACACAGCCTAACCCCTGATACGAGGCATCACAGTACACCTCAAATGTTTTAGTCGTGTCAGGGATTGCCAATATCGGTGCGGTGGTCAGTCTCCTTTTCATATCCTCGAAGCAAGCTTCACACTCGTCTGTCCACGAGAAAGGCTGGTCCTTTCTCGTAAGCTGTGTAAGAGGACTCACCATCTTGGAGAAACCCTCCACAAACCGTCGATAATACCCTGCCAAACCCAGAAAACTCCGCACCTCTGAAACTGTTTGGGGCCTCTCCCACTTCACCACAGTCTCTACCTTTGCCGGATCAACGGCTATTCCTTGGGCTGAGATCACATGGCCCAGGAATTGTACCTCTTCCAACCAAAATTCACATTTCGACAACTTCCCATACAACTGGTGCTCTCTGAGAATCCCCAATACTACTCTCAGATGCTCTGCGTGTTCTTCTCTGCTCTCGGAGTAGATCAGAATGTCATCGATAAACACTACTACAAACTGATCTAAATATGGCCTGAAAATCCTATTCATGTAATCCATGAATATAGCCGGCGCATTGGTCACCCCAAAAGGCATCACTACATACTCGTATTGACCATACCGTGATCGAAAAGCTGTCTTCTGGACATCCTCCGGCCTGACAAGGATCTGATGATACCTAGATCTCAGGTCTATTTTTGAGAACACCGTAGCTCCCCTCAACTGATCCAACAGATCATCAATCCTCGGCAACGGGTACTTATTCTTTATCGTTAGCTTATTCAGCTGCCGGTAATCAACACACAACCGGGAGCTACCATCTTTCTTCTTCACTAACAAAACTGGTGCTCCCCACGGTGATGCACTCGGTCGGATGAACTTCTTCTCAAGCAGATCCTCAATCTGTTTCTTTAGCTCAGCTAACTCAGCAGGCGCCATTCTGTACGGTGCCATAGAAACTGGCCCAGCGCCATGGCTGAGGTCAATGGAGAAATCTACATCCCTGCTAGGCGGTAGTTCTGGAATCTCATCCGGAAATACATCTGCATATTCATCCACTACCGGGATCCTGCTGATCTGCTCGGCCGTGCTCATCTTCTCTGCCTGAGCCACAATCATGTAACAGGTAGCTCCAACCTCAATCTCTCTCGCCGCCTGATTAGACGAGATCAGTTCTAGCCCCACCGTCTCAGGAAACACTATCTGACGCTGCCCGCAATCAATGACGACATGGTTGCTCGACAACCAATCCATGCCCAAAATCACGTCTAGACCCTCCATCGGCAAACAAATGAGGTTCAACCTGAACCTACGGCCTGCCACCTCCATAGGACACCCCACGCACATAGAAGTGGTGGATACCTCTCCAGACGCTGGCGTCGCCACTAAAAGCTCGCACCCCAGCTCTCGCATCATGAGCCCGAGCCTCCTCACACATTCATTAGACACAAACGAATGAGTGGCTCCTAAGTCGAACAACACCACTACCTCGTGGTCACACAACAAACATAGAAACTGCAAAAGATTACCTGACTGTTTCGCCTCTGTGGTCGTCAAGGCGAACACACGCCCCGGTGCTCTGGGTCGGTCTCCTACTGGTCTCGTAGCTGGCGCACCACCAGCTTATCTTCTGTTAGGACACTGACGTGCAAAGTGCCCTGTCTGCTGGCATGCGTAGCACCTACCAGTACTACTGCCTCCACCTGTATTGCTGGCAGGTTTAGTACAATCCCTCCTCAAGTGTTCCCCACCACAGTTAAAACACCGTAATCTTCCCCAGGTAGTCGGCGGTCTGCTATAAGGTTTCCTCTAAGGTCTGACATCTGAGGTAGTCCTCTGCTGTTTCCCCCCACTACTCGACCCAGTCTCCAACTGCTCCACGGTTTTGGCCTGCTCGACCAAAACTGGAAACTCTCTAATCCGAAGTGGCACAATGAAGCGGCGTATCTCATGTTTTAATCCGCCCTCGAACCTCCTACACCTCCACTCCTCAGTAACCTCTGGAGTGTAGAAACGCGCCAGGTATTCGAACCTCTCTATATAAGCCGCCACGGTCATAGTCCCCTGCTGAAGAGTAAGGAACTCTGTCTCCCGTTCGTGCCTCGCACTGTCGGGAAAGTACTTCTCCAGGAACCTCGTCCTGAAGACAGTCCACGTCACCTGCTCCCCACGGGTCTGCATCAATTGCTGCATCCCCTGCCACCAATACTCTGCGTCTGCCACCAGAAGAAACGTGACAAACAAGAGCCTCTGCTCATCTGTGCATCCCAGCACTCTACAGATCTTCTCACACTCCCGCATCCAAGCATCTGCCTCGTCAGGAGTGGCTTTGCCAGAGAACTTGGCCGGCCGGTGTTTCATGAAATCTTCCATAGCTACTGGCCGGGTAGGTGCCACTATAGCTCTGGGTGGCGCCGCTATGGGCTGCATCGCGTCCACCATACGATGGATCGCCTGAGCTATGTCATCAGCTCCAGCGGTGTTCCTCCTCCTCCTGTTAGCCATAGCTCGTGCACGCCACATATTATAGTTGGTTCACACACACAGCCCATATTAGGATTTCATATCCAGAAATAAACTAACAACACAGACAATTAGTCACACAAACGTAACGCGGTATGCTCACTCCCCATAGACCCCAAAATCATTTTGAAAACCATTGCTCTGATACCAAATGTAACATCCCGTCAGGATATTACTAATTTATAAATAAATAATTGGAATAATTAAGACAACATGTTTAATAATACCTCATTTTCCCCAAAACGCGGGAAAATTTAAAACTTTATTAATTGCTGATAAAAACTTAGAACGTCCATCACATAATTAAAATCCAATGTTATTAAGTCACCCATCCGGGTTTACAAATATTTCCAAAACAAGTAATACAAGTAAAAAGTCTCCCCAACTCAATCCCCTCTCCGCGCCTAAGCTGCACCTGAGCCACCTGCATCACCAGCATCTGCTCCCGTGTACCGCGTACACGATCATCGCCACACACACGCAGATAGGGTGAGCTTAGCAGATAAAACACATATATATTCGAAGCTATAAACATATATATATAAATCAGTATACATACACATAACATCACTTAAATTTAACTTTCCACATTGCCCTATATTTTTATTCCCTCGATTCAATCTCCAATACGTTTATTCATGTTCTACCTCGTCTGCTAATTACTTCAAGGTGACTTGCTGCCATACCTATCGGCCACAACCGATAGAGCACGTGCAGGAATACATGCTACGGATCATACACCGCAACGCCAGGTAGAGTTCCCACATACGAACAAAGTCCGTATCGTCCCAAGACTACCAAACTCGTCAGCCAACAACTGAGGAGGGCAATCTATCTGGACCCATCCGTACTGGCCACAACCAGCACACTCATACCGGCCACACTCGCCAACCCGAGCCACAACTCAAGGGTTCCTCGTGTTCGTCCGCCATCCCGAGCCACAACTCAAGAGATGCTATTCCGAGCCACAACTCAAGGAATACCACGTGCTTAACCCCCATCCCGAGCCACAACTCAAGGGATACGTTCCGAGCCACAACTCAAGGAACTCCAGCAACCTCACCTCTAAAGCACTACCAGAAGCCTTGTAGAACACCCTATGAAGTCCAACAACTGGGACTTACAGCAGCTAAACCGCCTGGCGGGGGACACGTACCGCTAGGCGCCACAGCTTCCAGACCGCTTGGAAGCTATGATGAGTCGAACCTTGGCTCACATTCAATAATTAACTTTTGGGGAATTTAATATTATTTTTGCGCTTACAAATTTGATATTAGTTGCATCAAATTTATTATTAGATATTCTTGAGTTTAATAATGCAAGTGTAATTTAATTTAGGTCCTTAAGGGTGTAAATAATGAATCTTTTAATTCATAAATTAAGTCCCAAAATAGGAATTTTGGAGAGAAATAGTTCAGGTACTAAATGCACCCCCAGTTCTCATGTTTACACCCCTTTTTCGAAATGGAATATCTATTATTAAAATAAAATATTTCTAGAGCTAGCTGCACCCCCTGTTTTCAGGTTTACACCCCCTTCTGTAATTTAACTTTAAATTTCTGCTTTGCACCCCTCCTTTTTACTAAGCTGCACCCCTAATGTCACTTAAGATCTAATCCATCAGATTTCGCCACGTGGCAATCCTCCACTTACTAAATTAACCATTCACAGTTTGCCACATCATCAATCTTTCATTAACTCAAATCACCAATCGAAACACGCCACATCATCACTCTCTCTCTCTCTCCTTCAAACAACCAAAACCCTAACCCTAACTCTTTCTCTCCTTCCATCTCCATTCCATTAAGCAGCCGCCACCTCCATTGCCGCCATGACCTCGTCCGACCACCGCAGCTCACGCCGGAATGCAGCCAACCGCTGCACTCCCGCCGGACTGCTGCCCCCACCGTCGTGCTCCAACATCTCGAACCTGCCACTCCCGCGCCGCCATGACTCCAGCCGCAGCGTCGTCTTCCTCGTGTCTCCATCGCACCTCTATCTTCTGCAACTCTCGGCCACCATCACGACACCATCGCGCCACCATCGCGCCTTCATTGCTGCACCATACTCGAGGTCCTCCATGCTTCCTCGCGTCAGAACAACGTGCTCCTTCATTCACGTCGTCGGCAACCACCATTGTTGCAGCACTAGCGAGTCCTGCAGCAGCAAACGTGAGCTCCGCTGCATCATTCTCGCGCCACCATCAAAGCTATGGAAACCACCACGAGTTCGCCATGGAAGCCACCGCGAGTTTGCGCCTGCACCTGCGCCCTCGTCGCGCTCACGTAAGAACTGTGTCGACCCCGTTCACTCCCGCGCCGTTGTCGACAGCATCGCTTCCATGGCAGCCACCACATCGCACTCGAGCCTCCTGCTTCCTCCACCATCCAGCCCCACCGTGACGCCACTTCCCCCCCTTGACAGCCGCAGACCCAACAACACCTTCGCGACAATTTCGCAGCCACCGCGACAACCACCATAATCTCGCCTGAACCACTCACGGCAGCCAAACCCTAATAGGGAGAGAGACTTCCCTGACACGTGGCAGTCTCTCAATGGGCTGTCAAAAAGTCAAGACTGGTCAACCAGTCAACTCTGGGCAAGGATTTGGTCAACAGTGGTCAAATTATCTATTTTAGGCTATATCTGGCAGGTGGTTCCTCTATAGGAACCCTAAATTGGCCTAGGAAGGAAAAGATAGTCTGGCGGCAGTTCACCACCAACCAGACTAATTCTGGAAATTTCCCAGAATCACAATCTTTAAAAATGAAATATACAAATCCTACATAATCATACCAAATTCAGCATACCAATCAGAATTAAATTAATCAACGCATGAATTACCCTATTTAGCATGCCATTCAAATTAAAAATAAAGTTAACGCGTAAAAGCTCCCCTAACCTGGTTCCTTAGCTTAAATTAGAACAATTGATGAAGCTCTCCCTTGATCACCAATGGCCACCCTTGGTTTCCCTCAATTCTGCCTTCAACTCCCTCACGTCAGCCCCTCTCACTCACCCTTGCCTCTGTTTTTCTAAGTCTAGGTTCAGCCTTGCCAAAACCTTGCCTAAACTCCAACTTTTTCCTTTTAAACTAGTACTTCCATCTCTCATCATGAATGGGAATGCAGCCCCCCCTTGGCCGTACTGCTTCCCATTGCCTTTGTTAACCTTTCCCATTTCCCTCTAAAGTCACCATTAGCAAAATAAAAACAAGCATAATTTCCATTTAGCCTTTCCAAGGTTTGAACCCATGACCCCTTTGTTACCACTCAAGTGCATAACCATTTCAACCAATCATGTTTCATGCTAACCTTCACAATTCAAGTATCATAACATACAAGAACATGTTTTCATAAATTTAAATAACAAAACCATAACATCAAAAGTTAGCATACATAGGACTCGAACCCAAGTCCTCTCGCACAATCAAAGTGCTCTCAACCATATGAGCTAGCACTTTTCCACGTCATACCAACCATAATTTAATGTCATAATTATTACCCCTCCCGTATTTATTAATTAATTAATTATTTAATTAATTAAATTCTACGGGTCTTACAATGTGTATGTTGAACAACCTCCTGATTTTGAGGATTATAAATTTCAAAATCACATTTATAAATTGAAGAAGGCATTTTATGGTTTAAAACAAGCACCTAGATCCTGATATGAACTCTTAAGCACATTTTTGTTAGAAAATGATTTTGAAAGAGGTAACATAGACTCAACTCTGTTTATTAAAAGAGTAGGTGAACATATTTTATTGGTTCAAGTTTATGTTGATGATATAATTTTTGGATCAACTAATAAATCCCTATGTGAAGGTTTTGCAAGTATAATGTAGGGTGAGTTTGAAATGTCAATGATGGGAGAATTAACTTTCTTCCTTGGATTGCAAATTAAGTAAATGGAAGAAGGAACATTCATATCCCAATCTAAATACTGTAAGGAAGTACTTAAAAAATTTGAAATGGATACTGCTAAAGCAGCAAGTACTCCTATGAGAACTTCTTGTTATTTGGATAAAGACAAACTAAGTATTGAAGTAAATCAAACTATGTTTAGAGGTATGATAGGGTCTCTTTTATATCTTACTGCAGGTAGACTTGATATTACGCAATTTGTATTTGTTTGTGCTAGATTTCAAGTCAGTCCTAAAGAATCACATCTTATAACAGTAAAAGGAATTTTAAAATATCTTAAAGGAACTCTATCTTTTGGAGTTTGCCATCCTTCTAGGGCCTCACTTAGTCTAATAGGTTACTCTGATGCTGATTATGGTGGCTGTAAAATAGATAGAAAAACTACCAGTGGTACTTGTCATCTCTTAGAAAGCTTATTAGTTTCTTGGCACTCCAAGAAACAAGCCTTATGGCTTTATCAACTACAAAGGCTGAATACACAGCTGCTGAAAATTGTTATGCTCAAATTCTCTGGATGAAACTATAGTTAAAGGATTATAATATTTTTCTAAATCATATACCTCTGAAATGTGATAATACCAGTGCTATTAATTTAATCAAAAATCCCATAATGCACTCTATGAAAAAAACACATAGAAATTAGACATCATTTTTTAAGGGATCACATAAGTTAGGGCAATTTTGAGATAGAATATGTAAATACAAAGCATCAATTTGCTGATATTTTTACCAAACCTTTTAGCCAAAGATAGATTTTATGAACTTAGAAGAGATTTGGGAATTTTAGAAGTGTCTTAAAAATGCATTAAACTGAATAAAATGCATTAAACTAAACAAAAATGCACAAATTCAGAATGATACATTGCAGTCTTTAAAGCATACATCCACAATGATACAGGTAAACATGAATTACTTAACATACTCCTAACCATATCCATTAAGGTTCGATTACGCCTTTCTAATACACCATTTTGTTGTGGTGTGCCTGGCATTGTGTATTGAGCACAAATACCACGTTTCTCAAGGAACTTAGCGAACGGACCAGGATGTTGTCCACTTTCATCATATCTTCTATAATACTCACCACCTCTATCAGACCTTACGATTTTGACATTTCTGTCTAATTGCCTTTCCACTTCATTTATATAAACTTCCAAGGCATTTACTGACTGAGATTTCTCATGCAGTAGATAGACATGTCCATAACGTGAAAAATCATTAATAAAGGTGATGAAGTACTTCTCTTTATTGAAAGAATTTACATCAAATGGACCACATATATCGTTGTGTATGATTTCAAGAAGCTAAGTGCTTCTCGTGGCTATTTTCTTTGTGTGTTTAGTTTGTTTGCCTTTAATACAGTCCACACACACATTCAGATCAGTAAAATCTAAATCCGGAAGGATTTCATTCTTTACTAATCTTTGCATTCTTTCTTTGGAAATATGTCCCAAACGTTTATGCCACAAGTAAGCAGATCGTTCATCCACTAAACTACGTTTAGTGCCAACATTGTGATGCAAAGTCATAAGAGTTTCAGCATATAAATTATCCAAATTCAATTTATATAAACCATCATAAAGTGTACCAGATCCAATCATAAAAGTATGCTTAAACAAACTGAAACAACCATTCCCAAACTTAAAACAGTATCTAGCAACATCAAGCTTAGACAAAGAAATTAAATTCCTAGTGATACTAGGTACATAAAAAGTATTCATAAGGTCTAAGTGATATCTAGTGTTGAGGATTAGACGATAAGTCCTGACCGCTTCCACTGGAACTTTCTCTTTATTGCCCATGAAGACAAACTTCTCATTTGGGTTTATGGTTCGGGTTGTAAGAAATCCCTGCATCACATTAGAAACATGAGTCGTACATCCAGAATCAATCCACCACGTATTACGGAGAACTTCAGCTAAGTTTGATTCAAAACATACGTAAGCATTATGCTCACCTTTCTTTTCGAACCAAGCTCTACGCTTTATGCAGTCCTTCTAGAAATGTCCAAACTTCCCGCAGAAATGACATTTGTCATTTTTCTTCTGGATTTGGTTGAGGACTCGTCAATCTTCAGTGGTTCTTTACCCTTTCCATGTTTCTTAGCAACGTTCTTTCCAACAACTCCTTGATTCTTCACATACTGAATAGAATGACTTCCTAAGTTCTTCAGTTGGGTCTCCTCCTGAACTAGCATACTGTGCAATTCATGCACATTCCACTTGTCTTTCATGGTGTTGTAGTTCATCTGGAACGGACCATACTCAGACGGTAATGAGTTCAGAATGAACTGCACGAGAAAACCTTCATCCACTGCCATTCCTAAAGACTTAAGTCTTGCTGCGATATTTGTCATCTCGATCACATGCTCATGCATGGTACGTGAGCCGTCAAACTTCATGGTGGTCAACGTACTCATCAGTGTCCTAGCGAGAGACTTATCAGCAGTTTGGGAGCGTTCTTCCACAAATTTCATAAATTCTTTTGCGTCATCAGTTTTGGGAAGAGCTGACTTTATATTGCTTGCTATGCTCATTCTCATAAACATTAAGCTAAGTCTGTTTGCTCTTGCCCAAGCTTTGTAATGAGCTTTCTCTTCATTGCTACTAGCATCCGTGATAGCAGCCAGCTTTTCAACTTGAAAAGGTAGATCAAGATCCAACACACCTAAGTGAAATTGGACTTGCTCACTCTAGTCAGGGAAATTCAACCCATTAAAGACTGGAGCAGACGAAGCATGCGAGTGTAAAGATACCGGAATAGAGACTGCAATTAACACATGCCTAACATCAATGCTTTGAGTCATAAAACTAAACGTAAAAACAGATTCAGATATAAATAATCATTCTATGCATATTAATGTTCTCCTTTGGGAGATCCAATAATACACAAACATAAGCATAATGATGCTAATTATATTATAACATTATTGATAATTAAAATATGCATCAACTAGAATCACCTACTACCTTTGGGTATATAAATAAAACTAGTGACGCATACAAAATTATCTACAATCATGTTCATTAATTATGAGAACAATTAATAACCTTTGGGCGATCCTTAAATGCCTTATAATTAATGAATTTTAATTAACCCATAAATTTAATTATTCATAATTTAGCGTCCATACTATGGATAATTAAAATAAAAACATTAATAATTTAAAATCATATAAACTTTAAAATTTTGGCTACTTTGGTGACTAACAAAATTTATCATACTTAATTTCAAATAAATAAATACACATTTAATTGCTATAAACTTTATATAGCATCTTCATTAATTTTAATTTAACAATAACAAACATAAATATTATTGCAAATTAAACCAATCTAAAACATAATTATTAATTATTTATATAAATAAAATAATTAATATTAATTTATTGGTGACTTAAACCAATCAAAACATTACCTATTTTCCCTAAGCACGTTGAGAACATGGGAAGTTTTTATTCCATTCACTACCTATTTTCCCTAAGCACATTCACAGGTAGGTTTTTTTTTAAACTTTCAATGCCATTCACTTTGACATTTACACAGTAATGGTTTTTAAGCCATTCACACATTACTGCATTCAATACTTTATTTTAAATTAAAATAAACAACTTTCATACTATTAATGCAAAATGATGCAATGTAACAGAGGAAAAACAAGAATCCAATTTAATTCAAGGCATGGCATAAGGAAAAGCTTTGAATTCTATTTGCATTTAAACCTTGCATTGCAATTATAAACCCTCAATTAATAATTACGGTTCATGAAGATTGGGAATAAAATTAAAATTAGGGTTTATGGCATAAGGGGAAAACATCATAAAGGAGAAACATCACATAATAGGAGAATCATAAATCCTACAATCTTGCTCTGATACCACATGTAAAACTAATTAAGGATCTTTAAGATTTATAATTCTCACACGATTAATCATAATAGAGCACTAACCTTGATCCATTGGAGATCTTGTGAATATGCGTTCTTCAATTTATAATCCTGTGTGCTCTTCAACCACCGTTTCCCAATCTATCTCTTTGTCTTTCTTTCTCTTCTCACATGTTCTTGATGGGTTACTGTGAAAAGAACCTTATTGCCAGAGACAGAACCCCAATTCCTTTTATAAACCAACGTCCATCAAGTTGGTTTTTATTTTATCTTTATCTTTATCTTTATTTTATTATCACTTCCCATAATAATAACCAATAAGTCTTTATATTTTATTAAATTACAATTGGGCTCATCATAATATTTCAAATGAGTCACTAATAGAATCAATTCGTCAATTAATTCTAACAACTGTGACTTTAAGTTAATTAGTAAAATTTTGAGAATTTTTTTTTTGGTTTTATAAAAATCCAATTAACCCCTCCCCCCCCTTTTGGTTTTTTACCACTTTCTAGTCATTTCACTGCGCGATACCAAGAAAAAAAAACCTTAGGTAAAAGCCCTATTGCTAAGCTCATGCCAAAGACTTATGGCTGAAAGAAACCCTTTTACCCTAACTCAACAAAGCCTTTTGGGTAAAAGAACCATCTTGGTTTTACGATTATCAAGGAATTCATATTGTCCCATCGCATATGTACACACATGTATATCATACCTCATCGTCATAAGAATAACCATACATCATCATCATATCATAACCCAAGCATTATTTCCTTACACATAAGGATTTTAACATATAACTCACCAAAAATTTTGCACCAAATAATACAAAAACAACAACATTCTTAAACCAGCAACACCATTTAAGACAAACAACACCCAATTTTTAAAACAACAACAACATTTAAGTTTTAAAACCGCAACAACAATCTAAATTTAAAACAACAACAACAATTTAAATTTAAAGAGCAACAACAATCTATTTCTAAAAATTTTAATTTTAAAATAGCAACAACATCAAATTATTGAAATAGTACCAGCATCCAATTTCTAAAACCATAACAACATTTTAATTTTAAAACAACAATAACATCAAATTTCTGAAAAACTTTTAGCTTTATTCAAATAAGTACCTAGGTAATTATCATTATTATGAATAAACCTAAATATTTCATGAATATTCATATAACAAAGATAAATCTATTACCAAGAATAAAACATCAAACCTTATAACCAAATACATAAAACGTTGTAATTACTAGATAATACAAAATGGGCTTTTTACGTCTGACATTTTGGCCTATTATGTCTAGTTTAGATAAGACGTAGTTTCAAGACACGTAAATTTATGTTTATTAAAATACTATACATAAATTTACGTCTGGTAACAACACAACAGACATAAAAATTCATCCTTCTTCTGGCCACCGTGCACACTTGCCGGACAATCACTGACCAAATTTATTGATTATCTTTGTTGTAACTCAAATGCGAACAATACCAAATCTGTAATCAGAACAGCTCCTCTATCACACATGCTATTGAGATTGCAATATGTGAATATAAATATGTGGTCTATCATATGAAAAAGGATCGAACAAAAAGAAGAAAATATTCTCTACACTTCCTATTTCTTTCTCAATACCACTCACACAGTCACACCTCCTTTCTATCTCTTTTAGGGGAGAAGAGCAAAATTCTTATTAGAGGAAGTAGGAAAGTAAGGAAAAGAAAGAAGATACTCATAATGTAGGGAACAAAAGAGATTGATAAAGAAGAGGAGGAACTGGAAAGTTTAAAAGGTATGTGTTCCTGCAGAGGGACAAATAAGATAAGTTAGGCACGAGCGTCACCTTACTATGTAGTCCGCTATCTCCTTAGTTGGCCTCTTCCCATTCGATACATGCCGGCTTGAACCCAGGAGGGGTTACCTGCAGAAGAATCTCCGAAGCTCAAGTAAGTCAAAGCTCTCAAGAGTCAAATCAGCAATTAATGAATGCGTACCTTTAAATGATGGGGTCCACGTGTATTTATAGACATTAATGACGTTTGACCATTTCATGGGCTGGGCCTTGACTTGGGCTCTAGCTTGGGCCCCAGCTTGGGCCATGAGTGGGCCTGGTCCTAAAACAGTTTCCAGAGGTGTATTGAAGTGGGTTAGCCTTCTAGGCAAGTAGTCGGTTTTGGCCGGCTACCTGTCTAGATGGCTAGTGCTGGTTGTGTCCGGGTACTGGATGGTATGTGGTTTTAACGTGTGTACTTATTTACTTGATTGGGCTTGGCTAGGTACAGTACACCAGTCCCCCAGCCTTGTCCGATATGGGTTGTCGGTCAAGGATAACATGTGTTGGTGAACTAGCAAAACCGGCTAGGTGTGATACACCAGTCCCCCAGCCTTTAAGTGTGATGAACAGTGTTAAGGCTATGAAGTGTCAGAAGGTAGGTGAAAAGGCGTCAGGTGGTCACATCGTTAAACTTTTGGCGCCGTCGTTTTTTATGTGTCATACATTTCATAATGATGGTGTCGCTTGGTCTGGGATTCCATTTTGGCGGGAAGAGTTTAAGTCGTTTGGGATCGTGGACTATAAATATAGCTTTGAATGCAGCTGATGGTTTACTTGGTTCATTTGCGAGTTTCGAAATCAGAGATCTTGTGCGCAACATCTTGTCCGACTAGTTCCCAAATTCCGCCGACATCTTTCCGTAAAAAATCAAACAGGTATGTCCAGTAGCGATAGCTCATCGTTATCTAAGTCTAGTAGTAGTCAGAGTATTGAGTCGGATAGGAGTAGAGGTGACCGGCTCCGTGGAGAGGGTGTGAGTGCTGGAGTTGGCACAAGCGGGGTGCCAATGGAAGTAGTGAGGGAGATCCGAGAAGATCCCCCTGAAGAACTGGAGGAAAGCAACTGGCCGGCTATGGGTGGTTATGCGTGGGTTGCATCTGATGTTCGTGAGCAGTCATCCCTGTTCAGGTGGTCTCGTCTGCTGAATTCCTGGCTAAACTGTACACTCGTCATCTCTAGAGGGGTCAGTGGAGACATTGTTTCATTGGAAAGAGTGAGCGCCATAGACCGGGTATGCCATGGGCAAGAAGGGGCTACCGAGAAGTTCTTTTACATGTATATGTGCCATTTTTCTCAACTGCATATACGTCTACCTTTCGACGACTTTACCATGGGCGTGTTGCGGGCTTTGAATGTGGCGCCTACTCAACTACACCCTAACAGCTGGGCTTACTTACAGGCTTTCCGCATTTTGTGCGAGTCGCTGTACTTGGAGCCTTCACCTTATGCGTTTTTGTATTTCTATGATACCAGACCCCGGAGGCCGGCTACATGGTTGTCATTGATAAGTCGTCCCAGCATTAGCAGGTTGGATGCATTCTCCCAGTCTTTCAAGCACTTCAAGGATGGATACTTCAAGGTTGTGGTGAAGGAGGGAGGTGAGCAGCATTTCCTGAATGCGGATGGGAGTACAAAGTTCCCTTTCAGTTGGACCAATAACCCTTCGCGTTACAAGGATATGGGGATGGAGGAGTTGTCGTTCGGAGATAAGGAGGTGGTGGGGATGTTGTTAAGATTTGTGGATAAGTTGCCCACTAAGGGCTTAGTTAGGGTTTATAATTCGGTGCATCCGATTATAGATATTGAAGGTATCTGTTTATTACTTAAACTGTGTTAATGATGCTAAGTTGTTTTGATCCGAGTTGTGATATGTTATTGCAGGACATATGGCGTAGTCTGGCAAGAAGAACTTGGCGCTCTTTCAAGCACTGAGGAAGGAGATGGCCGCCAAGGCCAAGGAGGCTGGGAAAGCTGGTGTTCCCAATCTGCAGGAGTCCGTGGTGGAAGTGCGTGTACATGGCGGCACGAAGAGGAGGGCTGAGCTTCCGGCTCGACCTGGGAAGGGTAAGGATGTAAAGAAGATAAGAGCCGCTATCCTTGGGTCAGGTGATGGGGCGGGATCGGCCAGCGGGGAGAAGGCGCCGGAGGTCGGGCTAATCGAGTTGCCGGAGATATCCGTGAGGAAGGATATCTCGATAAACTTGCCTGATACTGTTGTGAACTCCATCGACAATATGGAGGTTGATCATATTGTGAGGATCATGGTTGAATTTGGGAGTAAGGCATTGGTGTTGGGTAGACGTGTGGGGTCCCTTTACAGAAGGGAAGTGAAGGAGGTGGGGGAGCTGCAGGGTAAGTTGGACAAATTGGCGGAGGAGAAGGCGGCGTTGGAGAAGGAGAAGGAAGGATGGGAAGCTGAGAGAAAAAGGTTGGTGTCGTAGAAGGTTCGTTGTCTAGACTCTGAGGAGAAGTTGAATAAGCGGATAGGGGAGATGGAGGAGGACTACGAGGATCTAAAGGATAAGTATGATGGGGCTGTCGGTGAATTGGATGACCTAAAGAACAGTGTTATTCAGGAGCATATAAACGGCTTTGAGAAGGGGTTGCGGCAGGCGGCCTTCTTCTATAAGGATGTGGATGCACTGGATTCAAGGTTTGATGTAGATAAAGATGTGGTCGGTGGAAAGCTGGTAAGGGAGGATGAAGAAGGTGAGGAAGGGGTTGGGAGTGAGGCGCCCGAGGCAGAGAAGGAAGCGGATGTGACCGTGGAGGGTGATGGTAACCAAGCAGCTTAGGATGTAGTTTTTATATTGTTTGATTTCGCAATGAATCCTAAGTCTGTAATAACTCGTACAATATTTTGATTTGTTTTTAATATGATGCATCTTGTGGATATATACATGTTTTGTGGTTGTTGATGATAGCATGTGATAGGAATATGAGATATGTTGTATGTGTATTTAAATAAGGGAACGTTGTTGGCGTTTTGCGAATTAAACACAAGTAGAGGGTGTTCGACCCAGGCCGCTTACTTGTGGTAAGAGTGGGGAACTTAAACGAATTAAACACAAGTAGAGGGTGTTCGACCCAGGCCGCTTACTTGTGGTAAGGGTGGGGAACTTAAACGAATTAAACACAAGTAGAGGGTGTTCGACCCAGGCCGCTTACTTGTGGTAAGGGTGGGGAACTTAAACGAATTAAACACAAGTAGAGGGTGTTCGACCCAGGCCGCTTACTTGTGGTAACGGTGGGGAACTTAAACGAATTAAACACAAGTAGAGGGTGTTCGACCCAGGCCGCTTACTTGTGGTAAGGGTGGGGAACTTAAACGAATTAAACACAAGTAGAGGGTGTTCGACCCAGGCCGCTTACTTGTGGTAAGGGTGGGGAACTTAAACGAATTAAACACAAGTAGAGGGTGTTCGACCCAGGCCGCTTACTTGTGGTAAGGGTGGGGAACTTAAACGAATTAAACACAAGTAGAGGGTGTTCGACCCAGGCCGCTTACTTGTGGTAAGGGTGGGGAACTTAAACGAATTAAACACAAGTATCATAGAGTCATAGAGTAGGGAACCACTCATTTTATTGATTGAAATGGGGGTGCCTCGTTAAAACCTCCTTGGCCAAAACCCTCCTTAGGGAAAAAAGACCAAGTGAGGAAAAAGAGTACACCCGTGGTTACAAGTATGGTGTATGTTCAACTGAAATAAAACTTTAGGTGGGATACATTCCATGTGTTGGGGATTTCTTCCCCGGATAGTTGTTCTAGGCGATAAGCCCCACCTCCTGTGTCTTCTCGTATGCGGTATGGGCCGTCCCAATTGGCGGAGAACTTGCCATCCTTCTTTCTAGCACAGCTGGCCATTCTCCATACTAGGTCTCCTATGACAAACGATCTCGGGTGCAGGTTTGCGTTATATTTCCTGGCGGCTCGTTGTTTGGCGGCGAGATTGCGTATCTGGGCTTTTTTTCTGAGTTCGGGAAGGAGGTTGAGATGCAAGGCCATGTTTTGGTGGTTGTGAGCTGGGTCGTATAGTTCTCGGCGCAGGGAAGGTTCGCCAATTTCTACTGGTATCATGGCGTCTGCGCCGTATACTAGGCTGAAGGGGGATTCGTTAGTTGACGATTGCGGGGTGCATCTGTAGGCCCATAGTACTTCAATTAACTCCTCTGGCCATCGACCTTTAGCGGTATCCAATCTTTTACGCAGTTCCACGAGGATAACTTTGTTTGCCGCTTCCGCCTGCCCGTTTGTCTATGGGTGTTCTACAGAACTTGTGATATGTTTGATGCCCAAACCGGTGTAGAATTTTGCTAGTTCCTTGTCAATGAATTGTCGGTCGTTATCTGTTATGATGGTATGTGGTATACCATATCTGCATATGATGTCCTTCCACACAAACTGCTAGACTTGCTGGGCCGTTATAGTGGTCAATGGTTTGGCTTCAATCCACTTGGTGAAGTAGTCCACGGCTACGATGAGGAACTTAACCTATCCTTTGCCGGGTGTGAATGGGCCTAGGATGTCGATTCCCCACTTAGCGAATGGCCAGAGGGACAATATGTGGTGTAGCTGTTCTTGTTTTTGATGTATGAGGTTACCGTGCTTTTGACATGGTTTGCACTTTTTGACGTAGTCTTGGCAGTCCGCTTCTATTGTAGGCCAGAAGTACCCGGCTCTGAGAACTCTTGTGGCCATAGTGCGCGCTCCTGAGTGATAACCGCAGATCCCCTCGTGTAGTTCCTTGATGACGTACTGGGCTTGCTCTGGTGTGACACATTTGAGTAGGGGTTGGCCATATTCGCGTTTGTAGAGGTCGTCGCCTACCATAGTGTACCTGGCGGCCTTGGCCATCCAAGTTTTGTCCGCGTCGGGCGGGGGGTTGCCAGTTTTGAGGTACTGAATGTAAGGGGTGGTCCAGTTTGGGCTTTGGGTAGGGGTGAGATTGTCTGATGGGGTGTGGGTTAACGTTTGGCAAGTGTGTGTGACGGAGGGTGTGGATAGTGTTTGCTGTAGCAAGGATCGGTTACGGTTTTTGAGTTTGGTGCTGGCTAATTTGGAAAGGATATCGGCTCTGACGTTGTCGGTTCTGGGTATGTGTTCGACGCGGACTAGTTCGAAGGCGGATTGGATGATTGCGCGGACTAAATGGTAATATTGTTGGAGGATGGGGTCTTTGATTTGGAACTCGTCGTTCAAATGACCTACTGTGAGTTTGGAATCGGTTTTACATATTAGCTTTTTGACGCCTACTTCACGGGCTAGAGAGAGACCGGCTAGTATAGCTTCGTATTCGGCTTGATTATTTGATGTTTTGAAAGCGAAATGAAGGGATTTCTCGATGAGGATATCGTTGGGGCCTTCTAGTACGATGCCGGCACCTGCACCTCTTGGGTTCGAGGAGCCATCTACATGAAGCGTCCATTGGTCCTCGGTGGGTGTTTGTTGTAGGTCATTAACGAAGTCCAAGAGACATTGGGCTTTGATGGGGCCGTGTGGTTCATAGCGGATGCTAAATTCGGAGAGCTCCACGGCCCATGACGACATGCGCCCGACTAAGTCTGGTTTTTGCAATATTTTCTGAATTGGATAATCGGTCTTGACGGTTATGGTGTGGTTTTGGAAATATGGGCGCAAACGGCGTGCGGCATGGACCAAGGATAAGGCTAGTTTTTCTACCATTTGGTATCTGGTTTCAGGGTCTTGGAGTGTCCTGCTTACAAAGTAAACAGGGTGCTGGGTGCCTTCTGCTTCCTGGACAAGGGTAGCGCTGACGGTGTGATCGGTGACCGTGATGTATACTAGCAGGGGTTGGCTAGTGTCAGGTTTGCGGAGGATGGGGGGTGAGGTTAGGGATGCTTTGAGCTTAAGGAAGATTTGTTCACAGTCTTCGGTCCATGTGAACCGGGCGGATTTCTTGAGGAGCTGGATTATGGGTTGAGTTTGTTCTGCTAGTTTTGGTAGGAAACGGGATATAGCTGTGAGGCGGCCAATTAGTCGCTGTACTTCCTTGATGGTGGTGGGGCTACGCATCTCGATGATAGCCTTGCATTTTTCGGGGTTAACCTCTATGTCGCGCTGGGTTAACATGAAGCCGAGGAATTTACCCCGGTCCACACCGAATACGCATTTCTCAGGGTTTAGGCGGAGGTTGTACTGGTGCAGTGCGGAGAAGACCGCCTCCAAATCTGTAGCGTGTTGGTGATGGCTTGGGGATTTGACGACCATGTCATCAACGTAGACTTCGACACAGTGTCCCGCGAGGTGGCTGAAGACTTTGTCCATTAGCCGCTGGTAGGTTGCTCCAGCGTTCTTTAGGCCGAAGGGCATGACTCTGTAGAAGTAGTTGGCATCGTCTGTGATGAAGGCGGTCTTGTGCATGTCTGCTGTGGCCATGGGTATTTGGTTATATCCTGAGTATGCGTCCAGAAAGCTAAGTACTTTATTCCCTGCCGCGCCGTCTACAAGGCGGTCAATGTTGGGTAGGGGGTAAGCGTCGCGAGGACATGCCTTGTTTAGATCTGTGTAGTCCACGCACATCCGCCATTTACCATTGGCCTTCTTCACCAAGACAACATTAGAGAGCCAGGTGGTGTAATGCGCTTCATCAATGAATCCTGCGCTCAGCAACTTCTCGGCTTCTACTTTGGCTGCCTGTCTGCGTTCTTCACCAAGTTTGCGTTTTTTCTGAGATACGTAGCGGGCTTCTTTATATACCGAGAGCTTGTGAGACGCGACGTTGGGGTCTACCCCTGGGAGGTCGGCGGCTGACCAAGCGAAGAGATCCGTGTTGTTTATAAGGATGGGTGTAATTGTGGCACGCTCGTCAAGACTTAAACCAGTGTCCAAGTTGATAGAATGGCCGTTGGAGAGTTCCAGGGGGGTTGTGTCCTCGACTGGTTCGAGGCGGGCATCTCGGCCTATTCTAGGATCTAGGTCTTCGCCGGATAAGGCTATGCGCGAATTAGGTGGTCGTTCGATGTGGTTTGTCTGTTGGATTGGGAGTTGGGGCCTTAAGCTTGCCATGTAGCATTCGCGTGCCAAACGTTGGTCGCAGTGGATGGTTAGGATATCACCGGATGGTGCCGGGAACTTCATGGCCAAATGGGGGGTGGAGACGACTGCTCCGAGGGTGTTGAGGGAAGGACGGCCCAAGAGTATGTTGTAGGATGTGGGTGCGTCGACTATTAGGAAGCGGATTGGGATTGTTTTTGTTTGGGTTCCTTCTCGAAAGACGGTATGGAGGTCTATATAGCCCCTGGTAGAGACTTGTTCGCCAGAAAAGCCGTATATCGGCTCGTCATATGGGATCATAGCGGTGTCAGGGATTTGCAATTTTTGGTAAGTGGCCCAGTAGAGGATGTCAACTGAGCTGCCTTGATCTACCAGTACTTTTTTAACGGCATAGTTTTCGATTTCAACTGTGATGACCATGGGGTCGTCTTGTTGGTGGTCGACGCCGTGAAAGTCATCATCAGTGAAAACGATGGGGGGCATACGTCGTCTGTGATGGGTTTGGGTGATGTGGTTGATAGATTATATGTGGCGGAGGTGTTTCTTTCTGGCAGATGAGGTGGAGCCTCCGCTTGCGAAGCCACCACAGATGGTGTTAATAGTACCTCGCAAGGGGGGGTCGGCAGGGGTGATGTTGGTGTGGGCGGGTTGTGAATGTTGGTCATTGGGTTGGGCGGGTTGGTTATTGTGGTTAGCGTCGCTTGGTTGTCGTCTGTGGTCGTGTCGTGGGGGGTGGTGGGTTCGAGAGGAGGTGTGGTCATCTCTGCGGATGAAGCGGCGAAAGTGGCCGGCGCGTACCAGTTCTTCGATCTTATCCTGTAGCGCTTTGCACTCTTCTGTAGTATGACCGTGATTGCGGTGGTATCGACAGTACTTGGTCATGTCTGCGTTAGGAGGGGTGGTCGTTTTGCGTGGTGGGGGGAGGAGGTCAGCTTGGAGGGCTTCGTCAAGGATGCGAGAGCGGGCTACTGTGAGTGGGGCGTATCTGGTAAAACGTGGTTGGCGGGGTTCACGTGGACGGGTATCGGGGCGCGGGTGAGGGTGTGGGGTGGGATTGGGTACGGGGTTGGGATTGGGGGTGGTGGTGTTGGCGGCATAGTCGTTGCAGAATTTAGTGTGAAGGGTTTGCATTTCTTCCATGCGAACGTAGTCAGCGGCACGCAGCTTGAGTTCGTGCATGGAGGTGGGTGGGTGAAGGTAGACGTTGTTAGCGAAGGGTCCGGGTTGCATGGTGAGGGTCATGCATTGGAGTATCATTTCCTGGTTGAGGTGTGGTGTGCGAAGGGCTGCTTTACTGAAGCGGTCGATGAATGTTCTGAGAGGTTCATTAGGCTCCTGTCTGATGCCCAGTAAGGACATGGTGGTGGTTTGGTGGGGGCGGCTGCCGGCGAAATGTGTGGAAAACATGTGGGAAAGGGTGTCGAAATTATCAATGGAGTAGGGTGGGAGGGTAGTGAACCACTCTAGGGCGGGGCCTTTTAGTGTTGTGGGGAAGGCTTTGCAGAAGACTGCGTCATGGGACGTATACAGAGCAACATGTGTGATGTAAACTTTCAGGTGTTCATCGGGGTCGGTTTCGCCAGTGTAGCGATCGAGGTTGAATGGTTCCCACTGGGTTGGGAGAGGGGTGTTAGCGATGAAGTCTGTGAATGGGTGGCGGCGTCTGGGCTGGTGGGAGGGGAGAATGTGGGATGGGAGTGGGTGGTTGATCATGGTAGGGAAGGTGGAGGTGATGTTATGAGGGGGGATGTGGGTTGTGGGAAGATATGGGGGGTTGTAGGGTGGGATATACGCGGTGTGAAGCGTAGTGGGTATGTTGTGGGGAACGTGGGTTGTTGAGGGTACGGTAGGTCCCGGGTGACCTGGTGGGAAGTGTTGGGGTGTGTGGTAGTGAGAGGGGTTTGTTGGGTGGAGGTGAAGGTGTGGGGGGTGGGGTTGTATTCACTTTCTTCCTCTGTAGGTTGGAAAGCCGGAGACTTCACAGCTTCAGAGGTCTCTTTGGCTTTTCCTTTCAGGTCGGCATCTGCCTCGATCTTCCTCCTGAGGCGGGAGTTCTCTTGTCTGAGCGCTTCCATCTCTTCAGCGTTGCGTTTCTTGAGGTTTGCAAGTTCCTCTTGCATCTTCATCTGGCCGTCTAGGATGGCGGCCAAATCAGGGGTGACGCCAGAGGGTCCAGAGGGACCAGCGTCAACTTGCTTGCTAGCTCCAGCTTTGCTGCGGGTAGAAACCATCTTCAGAGAAAAGCGGGTACTAAGGGTGTTCGTCTCGTGCCCCACGGTGGGCGCCAATTGTTCCTGCAGAGGGACAAATAAGATAAGTTAGGCACGAGCGTCACTTTACTATGTAGTCCGCTATCTCCTTAGTTGGCCTCTTCCCATTCGATACATGCCGGCTTGAACCCAGGAGGGGTTACCTGCAGAAGAATCTCCGAAGCTCAAGTAAGTCAAAGCTCTCAAGAGTCAAATCAGCAATTAATGAATGTGTACCTTTAAATGATGGGGTCCACGTGTATTTATAGACATTAATGACGTTTGACCATTTCATGGGCTGGGCCTTGACTTGGGCTCTAGCTTGGGCCCCAGCTTGGGCCATGAGTGGGCCTGGTCCTAAAACAGTTTCCAGAGGTGTATTGAAGTGGGTTAGCCTTCTAGGCAAGTAGTCGGTTTTGGCCGGGTACCTGTCTAGATGGCTAGTGCTGGTTGTGTCCGGGTACTGGATGGTATGTGGTTTTAACGTGTGTACTTATTTACTTGATTGGGCTTGGCTAGGTACAATACAGTATGTCAGTGCCAATCTTTTTCATTTATTCATTCCTAAATTTTCACTATATTTTGTTTTAATATTATACGTTTTTTTTCACCTACTTTTAGCCTTCTTTTTTTTTATCTTATTCTAAAAATCATAACAAAAAATAGTATTCCTCATTTCTTTAGTGTTTGTCTAACATCAATTTTTAAAATTCTCTCAAAAAATATAAAAAAAATATATAAAAAAATAAAATAAAAAAATGTTTTCTTTGTTTAAATTTTATTGTTTGTCCGACCGCTCGCGTCGCATGAGACCTATTTCCAAATAATTCAAATTTCCAAAAACAAACATAAAAAAAAATCAAAATTATAAAAAAATCAAATCAAAAAGTTTCTCAAATAGTTTTTCATAAAGAACTACGTAACCTCTGATTCTCCATTATGAATTTGGAGATACATAGAAACGATGTTTAGTCCTCGTTGGGCCAAAAGAACCAAAAATATATTTTTGTTACTTTTGTAAATTCATTTATTATTATTTTCGGGAAAAATAAATATTTTCAAAAACCACATCCTTTTGCACGTTTAATTAGAGGTACCGTCTTAGGATGAACATTATGGGTGTTAATACCTTCCCCACGCGTAACCAACTCCTGAACCAAAAATTTGGTTTTTTGCAGACCTTGTCTTATTTTTTTGGTTTTTCGTAGTTTTCCAAAATAAACTATGGTGGTGACTCCAAACTCTATTTTTACAAATTTTATTTTTGATTCGCCGTCTTGTTGCAATTTCGGTTGCGACAACCTCTATCTACCAGACGTAAATTTATGTCTGATCAAAGGGAATAGACATAAATTTTGACAACTTATTTATGAAAATGCCACCACACATTTTTTATATCTGACATTTAATGATCAGATGTATCTTGCGTGACGTAATAAGCCGATTAGTGCTTAATGAGAATTTACCAACCTCAAACCATAAAAAGTTGGGCGAACCTACAGATATGAACGGCTAGGCGGGCCCGACAAACTAGACGAGTCGATTGTGCCCAACGACCTTGAAAATTCGAGTGAGCCCGATGACTCGAACGGGTCAGGCGAGCCCGAAGACCCGAACGGGTCAGGCATGCCCGAAGACCTAAACGAGCCAAATAGGCCCACAGAACTGAACGGGGCCAAGCAGGTCCGAAGAATCAAACGGGCTAGGTGGGCCCGAAGAACCGAACAGGCTAGGTGGGCCCGATGACCCGAACGGGCCCAACGGGCCCAAAGACTTAAATGAACTAAGATGGGTCAGCCTTACGACTCAGAGGAGTCGTGCCCGATGACCTGTACGAACTGAGTCATGTCGGCCTTAAGGACACAAGTTTTAGAAAATTCAATTTTAATTTCTTTTATAAAAAATGGATTCTGGATTTTGAACTTAATCCAAATATTTGGACTGAATTTAAATCTTGATCCAAATATTTTGATATGAATTTTAAAAAAATCAAAACTAGTTTTGCTAAAAAAATGGATTTGGGTTAAAAAGCTAATCCAATTATTTGGATCTAAAATAGATGTGGATTGGATCATTAAAAATCCAATTCATGCCCACCCCTATATGCCATATATGTTGTCGTTAACTAATGAATAATTACAAAATCTCCAATTTTAATACACATTTTTTTTCTACGAAATTACAAGAATACAAAAATTGAGTTGCCATTTGATATAGTAAAAAAAACCACACCCTGTAAATGCTTCCGAAACTGTAAAGTTTTAAATTTTATAACCAATATTATATTATAATAACACAAACCTTAAATATTTATAGCACTTTTTTATCTATGGAATTGCCTACCCAAAAATTATATTAAAAACACAATTACTAAACAATCACAATTCCGCTTATAACAAAATGAAAACTATAATTTTCATTTATGTCTGTCGTCCATTTTAAAGTGCCAATTCACTTAACTCTACCCAAAAATGACCTGTTGGTATTTATGTTACCTGAATCCCTAACACAACTTATATAATATTTATAAATATCATTAATATATTTTATTCAAGTCTAACACTCAATCTTAGAATTTTTTCTTTTAAAGAACCAAAACATTGCAGAATGTTACAACCACGTATATACTATATACATTAGCACTTCTGCATGTAAGTTTGGATCCAAATAGCATAATAATTTTCGTAGAGAAGAATAACTTGATAGTCACCTTCAACTTCACATATCCGCAATTTTCAAACTTTTATTTACATATATACCTTATAACATTATCAACAATTCAATTTCCTTATAATATGCGTATATTGTACCTTATATAAACTATATACTAAAAACATTGTCCTCGAGCAAAGTATTATATTAAATCTATCATATAACTCATATATATATATATATATATATATATATATATATATATATATATATATATATATATAAAGTATTATATTAAATCTATCATATAACTCATATATATATATATATATATATATATATATAAAATAGAATAGCCAAATAAAATCATTACCCAATTAAAAACAATCACCAAAAATACAATTTTAATCCACACTTTTACTATAAAACATCAACAACTATATGTAATTGCTACCAAATATCTCCTCATAATCACACTTCTATTAAGCAAACACACAAACTCCAACTTTCCTTCACATCATCTACCACAATTGCTTATAAACTGTAAACTCCAATGCACCTATACTAAAATCAATTCCATGTCACTAAAATACAGCCCCCACATGCTTAGTATTCCAACAAAATTTAGATCGTACCAAAAAATTCATAACAACCGAAATTTCTAAAATTTATTATAAACTTATCACGTTTTTGTCACCCAAAATTTAACCCAAACAAAACTTCTTAAAAACAAACTACAATAGAGGAAAAATAAAATAAATTAGTTAGTTCCCTTACCTCGATCGATTAATTTTACTATATACAATTTTTCTTGTTTCCTTGTTGTTCGCCTAGCCCTTCTACGTTTTAATCATCAACAAAATTCACAACCTTTACTCTTTACTTAAGGTCTGAGTATCACTAGGTTGCACCTTCCTAGAAAACTATTCTATGCACCACATAACAAATATATGGCAGCCCCTCCTTTAGAATTCTGCCCAAAAAAAGAAAAAAAATATTTTTAATACCACTTTGATCCAACTATTTAAAACTCCTTCAGCTTCCACGATTTAATTCCTCTTTCTAATATTAATTCTATCTAGGTTCAAAGAATATCCACGGATGACTAAAACCAACATTATTTTCATTTAAATGCACAAAAGTCTAACGTAATTGGCCTATACAACTCCTCTAACTCCTCGAACCTGGACAACCTCCACACACTACTAGAAATTTTCATATTACATGAGATTTTTTTTTCAAATTTGTTAAAAAAATTTGCAAGAAAAGACTCTTTTTCTGCCATTTTTTCTAAGAATTTTAATTGATAGGTAATTCCTTCGTGGATAATCACTTCCTACAAAATTATAAAATTTGCAAGTATTTCCTATAAAATTTTTTGCGAAAAGTGTTTTATACAAATATTTTGCAAGAAAATTGGTAGAAATTTCTTGCAAATTTTTTTTCTCAACAAAATTTGTAACTATATCCTAGGAAAAAAAATTTAAAACAAAATTAGCAGAAACTATATTTTTTTAGTAGTCACATGAGAGAGACCTCACGAAAAAATCTGCCCACCAGACCATAGGGCACATGATAGAAGAATGTCGACACTTATGAGACCTCATTGAAGAGTTAATCGACTCCGACTCAGCAAGGAAGCGACGATCAAGACAGAGGACACGACAACTTCATTGAACGGGGACAAGGCCGGGGGCTCAGCAGTTTCATGGGACAAGGCAAGGGACAGTCGAACCTGCCCAATATGGTCCTTCAGATCCCAGAATCTGAGCCCACCCAACAAGCTCAACAACCAGTTGCGCCTTACACATAGTCATTCATTTGATTCTAGAACATCGAACTCCAACATCAGTTAGCTCAAGCAAGGGGAATCAATGATACCTGACCATAGAAAAATGTCGACACTTATGAGACCTCATTGAAGAGTTAATTGACTCCATCTTAGTAAGGAAATAATGGTCGACGTAGAGAATGTGACAACATCGTTGAACAGGGACGAGGCTGAGGGCTATGCAATTTCATTGGATGAGGCAAAGGATAGTCGAACCTGCCTAATATGGTCCTTCAGATCCTATGATTTAATCTTGTCCAACAAGCTCAACAACCCGTTGTGCCTCACACAGTCGATCATTCGATGTTAGATCGTCAAACCCCAACGTCACTAAGCTCAGGCAAGGGGAAGCATGGATACCATCGTTGGAGGATTTCTAGGAGGAGAAAGCTCTTGTGCAGCACAAAAGAGATACCAGAGGAGTATCAACTCGGTGAGTCAGTTCCTAACTTGACGCTTGTGGTCCATAACCTACTCCGATGAGGACATCTGTATAGACGATCCAGAACAAGACGATCGAGTAGTCGTCCTTGCCACCATCTCCAACTTACGAGTTCATAAGATCCTCATCGACCAAGGGAGCTCGGCCAATGTCTTATTCTAGTATGCATTCAAAAAATTGGACATCCCTACTTGATTCAACCCTATCTAGAAGCCTTACTCGGTTTCGTTGGAGAACGAGTCTACACCATAGGTTACATTAACCTTTTAACAACCTTTGGAACACTCGAGCCCCATCGTGTTGCGGTGGTACAATACCTTATAATGGAGGCAGACACGTCCTACAACGTCTTGATTGGATAGAAAACACTGAACATGGTCTGAGCCACTTTGTCCACCCCATTCAATGCAATAAAATTCTCGGTCGAGAACCACTCAACCATCATCATCGTTAAAGTGGATTGGAAAGAAGCAAGGGCCTACTACACCTTGAGCTTGAAATTGGAACCATATGTGTCGCTTAAGTCAAGCAAACGCCAACACATCGTTGTAGATAATAGTCATAAAGTAGCCCACCTCATGAAAAACAAAATCACATCATAGGGAATAGTGTACAATCTGGACAAATGCTTTCACATCTTAGAAGGTGAGTTAGGCAACAATGCCCTCAACCTCGACCCAAGGTTCGAGTTCCCAAAAGATAGTCGACCTTCGTTCGATAAACTTATGCAAGACTACACTTAGGCCCCCTACCGGCCTAAGTTACAAAGGTCTGTTGTAACATAGACGAGGTAGTAACATGGACGAGGTAGTCCGCGATAAGATAATGGGAGTTCTCAGGCAGAACGTGGATCTGTTCGCATGGTCCTTGGGTGACATGCTAGGCATCGATCCCGGTTTCCTATGCCACCATCTATCCATCATTACACAAGTGAAAATTGTAGCCAAAAAAATAAAATAAAGCTAGGAGATAAAAGCCAAGCCACTTTCAACAAAAAGGTAACTACGTTTCACGATACCCAATTCATTATTGAAATCACCTACACCATATTGTCTTCATGGTAAAAAAGGCAAATGATAAATAACGCATGTGTGTCGACTACACCGGTCTCAACAAGGCATGCCCAAAGGACATATACCCACTACCCAATATAGATTGACTTATGGATAGTTTGTGAGGTTATGAGTTATTTAGTTTTCTAGACACATACTCGGGGGACAATCAAATTCTCATGACAAAAGGAGCAAACTTTTGCTACAAGGTCATACCCTTTGGTTTAAAGAACACAAAAAGTAACCTACCAACATCTGATGGACAAGGTATTTGCCGACCTCATGGGAAAGATAATGAAATTTTACGCAGATGATATGGTGATCAAATCGACCATTGCAACCGACGATCCGACACACCTCTAGGTCATCTTCAACAAGGTACGTCATCATAACATGAGGATAAACCTAGAAAAATTTTTCTTTGGTGTAGGTGGTGGCAAATTCCTAGGATTCCGAACTAGAAAAATGCAAAGATTTACTCAACATCAGAAGCCCGACCAACTTAACAGAAGTGCAAAGTTTGAATGGCTAGATAGTCTCGCTAGCCTATTTCATGCCTTGCCTAACACAAAAGGCAAAGCACCTCTTTAAGCTTCTGAAAGGAGCTCAGACTTACGACTCGACTGAGGAATACTATCACAACAAAAATCATGACAAAACGGAAAACAAAAAATAAACGAGTTTGAAAACAGATTTTGTAGTCACTACCATAGTTTATTATAGAAAAACTATGGAAATCTGTAAAATAAGACGTGGTTTACATGAATCAGATTTTCTGTTGGAGATTCAATTATGTGTAGGGAAGGTGTTAGCATCCTGTAGCACCAGCTTGAGGACGGTACCTCTAATCAAACAAGGAAAGCTTATTTAGTTCTCAAAATATTAATTTTCCCCAAAATAAAATAAGAAAGGAATAAACAAAAATATATTTTTTGGGCCTAACAAGGATAAACCCTTGGTCCTACATATTCTCATTCAAAATGAGAAATCAAGGTTATTTAGTTCTTTGAAAGATATTTGGAAAACTATTTGCAAAATGATTTAATTGTTTTTGGAGATGAAGTTTACAAGGGCTGTCCTTGCTCCTACGTATCTCCATTCACAATTGAGAATCACGAATCACGTAATTCTTAACTATTTATTTCAAAGTGTTGATACTTTTATATTTTGATAATTTTAAATTTATTGTGTTGAAAATGGGTGTCTCACGATGCGAGCAGCCAGACAGACACAAAAGATGGGACTGAAAACTATTTTTTATATTTTTGAAGAAAGGAAAGGAACCAAGTACTAGAATGACACGTGTAAGGAGTATTTTTTATAATAAATGCTGGTAGTGGGAGCATTTATGACATTTAATGCTAGCTTGTATGAAATGGAATAGTACTAGCTTAAATGGTTGAGAGTACATCGGTTCGAGTCCTATGTATGCCAAATTATGTGTTATTTTAATTATGTTTTAATTTAATAAAATTTTGGATCATGATGAGTGATAATAAAATCTTAGATTTATTGGAATTATCACAGAACATGAATTGGTTGAATTGGTTGTGTACCGGACTTGATAAATGGGTGGTTGCTGTCAGAGAGGTTGCCAAGAGGACTGAAAAAAAAAACATCTCATAATGGACTTTGAATGGCAATTAACATCATGATTAAGTGAAATTCATTTTGGAACATTAATCCACCATTAAGACATAATTAAGAGACTAATTGAGGGTGAGAATGAGGGTTTCTGAGTTTGTCATTGTTGAGCAAGGTGAGGAGAGGAATTTAGAGCAATCACTGTGTCTAGAGAGAGAGTGTGAGTGTTGTTCGTGAGGAGAGCAAAGGGAGGCCATTGTTGATCAAGGAGGAGCTCTAGACTCGTCAATTTTAAGCAAGGAATCTAGGTTAGGAGAGTTGAACTCGTAAACTTTGATGTGCTTGTTTAATTGCATGATGAATGAGATATGATGTATGATCTTTGTTCTGCAAACCTCCAATTTTTGGGTTTCTGGAAATTTTCCAGAAACCATCTGGCGGGCATTCAAAGCTACCAAGTGATTCATGTTGATCAAGCCCAGTTTCTGAGTTTCTGCTTTGAACCCCTAGCGTCAATTCATTGCCGCCAGGCGATGAACGCAGGGTTGTTGTGTTTTGGTTGCTCTATGGGAGTCTATGTAATTTGGGATGCTAGGCAAATTGACCAATTATGGGGTGATAACCTGTAATTAGTATTATTGGATGAAGGTTGGTATATATGAATATTAAGGTTGAAGAGTTGGGGTTTTATGTTTTGAATCAGATTGCGTAACTAAGAGCAATAGAATTCAGGGTGTTTGAAATCCTAATGTAATAAGAGTAAACATTTGCATATGCGAAAAGTGTATTGAGTGGAAAATAGAGAAACTTGTATGGAATGGGGAAATTAGGGTTCTCGTAGGTGCATAGTAGAGTTCTGGGTTTTCCAGAACTGGATGCACTGCCTGACGGCAGGCTGTGTGCCGTTAGGCGCCAACGCAGGGGAAATGGTTTTGCTTGGCTATTAGGTACAATTGTGAGTTAGGTCTCTTTGGGGGTCAAATTAATTATGAAACGAATTATGGGTCACCAGACAAAAGTCGAGGGTGATGAAAATTATTGAATTAAGAAGGATATATGATATTAAAGGGAAATCTTAATGGAAATAATTGTGATGTGGGAAATATTGCATGATAGGCTGTGAAACCAGTGATGGTAGATAAGTCCCTTGTAGTTTAGGACATAAGAGTTAGATATCCCCTGCTGGGATATCGTATTAAAATGTAGTGTGAAACTTTGGGTAGTGTTGATGGTTAATATTGGAAATGCATAAGGCTAAATCCAAGGGTGAAATGGTACAACTATTATGAGTACCTATAGGTATGAAAGAAAAGAGCAATAAGGCTACTGTGTGTTATAACGTGAACATGAGGGATTACACCATGATTAACTAGCTTTGCCATAAGTTAAGAAAAATTGTAAATACTTGAGATTATAAGCCTATATTTAAATATCTAGCGAATTGAGGTATATGAGATGAAGTATGGTGACTTGGTATATGTTGGGAAGTAGCTAGTGATGCTGGAAGTATTCTGGATAAGATTTGGCATGGATTGGTTGTCTTAGCAATTATTTAGGATTGTCCAAAATAGTAATATACATTATACTGGTGTTGCGCTTGACGGTAGGGAAGGTTCCGCCAGGTGATAGCTACGATTCCAACGGGTTGATCTGACGCGTAGCGCCTAGCGGTAAGGTGCATCCTGCTAGGCAATACCTGTAGTGGCATAAGGCTTCCACCAGGCAGTCTGGAACTAAGTTTCACCTGGCGACTCTAGACCAGTGCCAGGCGATAATGTAGAGTGTTCCTTGAGTGATACCTTAAAGATCGACTTGCTAGAGTGTTCCTTGAGTTGTGGCTCAAACGGTATCCCTTGAGTTGTAGCTCGGGATAGAGGGCAAACATGTAGCATTCCTTGAGTTGTGGCTCAAGATCACGAATGAACATGAGGAATCCTTGAGTTATGGCTCGAATTGGCGAGTGTTACCGGTGTGAGTGTGTGAGTTATGGCTCTTACGGATGGGTCCAGAAAGATTGCCCTCCTCGATATTTAGCCGATGAGTTTTGTAGTCTTGGAACATTACGAATTATGCTTTGTTTTAGGAACTCCACATGACGTTATGGAGTGTGGTATGTAGCAAGTTTCCCGCACGTGTTCTACAAGTTGTGCTTTTAGGTATGGTAGCAAGGCCATCTTGAGGTATTCATCTAAAGACATAAAACATGGATAACATGGTGGTGGTCATGTGGTATGAAATCAAAGGATGAAATTCCTTTGATGTGCGTGTGCTTATATATCTAAATTATATATATGGTTTTTTTTATACTATTAGCTCATCCTATTTGTTTGTGTTTGGCGATGATCGTGTAATCTGTTACACGGGAGCAGATGATATTGTAGATGGTTCTAGTGAGGCTTAGCATTGGAGAGGGGCTAGTTGGGAAAAACTTTCTGGAGTTTTATTATTATTTTATTTTATGGATTTTTTGTAAACCGTGTTTATGGAGTTATGAACGTGAATTATTAGTTGAACTTTTATGAGTATTATTACGAGACGATAATTAATGTTTTAATTTTTCCCACCTTTTAAGAAAAGACAATATAATAAATGAGACTTTATTTATTATTTCTATTTTATTTATTTAAAATTAGTAATATCCAACCGGGATGTTACAACACGAACGGTCACACGAGCACTTTGACATTTAAAAAACATTTAATTATTTGGAAAAAGAAAAATATTAAGTACTAGGACGTTACGGATCATCACACAAGTACTCATACCTTTGGAAACATACTTAAATATTTAAAAAAGAAAAGATATTAAATACTAAGACGATGCAAACGATCACATGAGTACTCACACCTTTGGAAGCATACTTAATCATTTTTTTTCATTTTTATATTTTATTATTTAAAATAAAAAGGTGAGAATGTTAGAAAGTAGGGTGTTTAAAAAACAAGTGGTGAGTATAGAAAGTTTAAAACATGAATTATAAAACTAAAATAAAGGCCCAAAATTTAAAATAGCCAAAACAGAAAACAAAACCAACATGAGTGCAAAACAATAAAAGGCGTGGTGTAGTAAGTAAATATTGTTAAGTGTGTCATGAGAATTGTGGTGCAAAGAGTAAAATAAAAGCAAGTCCAAACAACGTAATCATGTAGCAACTAATGTATGGTTTGTGCAGTGTATAATAGGTTCAATGAGCAATAAGATAAAACACCCAAAAGACATAAAGGGGTGGGATTAATATTTATGGAGGTGCATGAAAAAAAATAAAAATAGTGGATTAAAAAAAATAAAGCAAGCATGAGGGTAAAACTAAGGAATGGACAAAGCAATGGTGGGTTTAGGCCTGAAGTCCTTTCTTCTTTCTTTTTTCAGAAAACCCCAGAAGGGTTCCTTCTTCCGCTTCACGCATGGAATGTCTCCACCACCAACCACCACAACAGATCCAGGAAACCCTTCATCATTGATCTCAATGTCTAGTTTTCCAACCATACCATGGATCAAGAACAAATACACACAGTACACGGTAAACAACTACCAGAAATTCATGAAGGTGCTTACTCTATAATAAGAAACCCCTTAGTATACAGTAAGCAGCCATCAACGAAACCACCAAGCCACTTACTCTATACTAAGGAGACCCTTAATATGTAGTAAGCGGACATCAAAAGTCTTGTGAACCGCTTACCCTATACTAAGGAACCCCTTAGCCTACAGTAAGCAACCATCAACCAAACCACCATGCTGCTTACTTTATACTAAGGAACCCCTTAGTATACAGTAAACAACCACTAGAAATCCACGCAACCGCTTACTCTATACTAAGGAACCCCTTAGTATATAGTAAACAACCATCATCGAAATCACCAAGCCGCTTACTTTATACTAAGGAACACCTTAGTATGTAGTAAGCGGACATCAGCAGTCCTGAAGTCGCTTACCCTATACTAAGGAACCCCTTAGCATAAAGTAAGCAACCATCAACGAAACCACCAAGTCGCTTACTCTATACTAAGGAACCCCTTAGTATGCAATAAGCAGACATTAGTAGTCTTAAAGCCGCTTACTCTATACTAAGGTATGTAACATTTTGGTCGGATATTACTAATTTAAAAAATATAAATAGGAAATAATTATAAAATCACATTTATGACAATTCCTTTTCCCAAAACGCGGAAAAATTTAAAATATTTATTATACCGCAATAAACTAAAATCCACAAACTATAATCGTCGATTACAAATTCTGAGTCTAGTAAGATAAATGATTACAAAACATTTAAATACTAATAAAACAAGAAAACATTATAAGGCTTTTACGCAAGTTAGCCCCTCTCTGAATCTATATTTCACCAGTATCACTTGTAACATCATCTGCTCACGTGTAACGCATTACAGGATCATCACCAAACACAAGTAGATAGGGTGAGCTCAACAGAATAAAATTATACTACACAAAATACTAAATAACCATTCAATATTCCAACACTTCTAATACTCTCAAGTCTCATCACATAGTATATTATTCTCTCATAACTAACTAGTTTCTTTTCCTGTGCCCCAACGCCTGTAGGAAAGAACAAGAAACAACCCTTACATGTTCACCAAAACCAGGTAAGATCATTACTTTTCTTAGGACTTACAAGCAACCACTATTGCCTGCTCACCAAAACCTGACAAGAGCACAACCCTTACTTGTTCACCAAAACCCGGTAAGAGCATTTAAAACATCCACAAACTATAATCGTCGATTACAAATTCTGAGTCTAGTAAGATAAATGATTACAAAACATTTAAATACTAATAAAACAATAAAACATTATAAGGCTTTTACGCAAGTTAGCCCCTCTCTGAATCTATATTTCACCAGTATCACTTGTAACATCATCTGCTCACGTGTAACGCATTACAGGATCATCACCAAACACAAGTAGATAGGGTGAGCTCAACAGAATAAAATTATACTACACAAAATACTAAATAACCATTCAATATTCCAACACTTCTAATACTCTCAAGTCTCATCACATAGTATATTATTCTCTCATAACTAACTAGTTTCCTTTCCTGTGCCCCAACGCCTGTAGGAAAGAACAAGAAACAACCTTTACATGTTCACCAAAACCAGGTAAGATCATTACTTTTCTTAGGACTTACAAGCAACCACCATTGCCTGCTCACCAAAACCTGACAAGAGCACAACCTTTACTTGTTCACCAAAACCCGGTAAGAGCATTGTTTTTCCTAAGACTCGCAAGCCACAACCTTTAATCCTTGACCTCCAAATCTACCTCTAGATGCCTCTTAATTCTACACCCTTTGATGATTACATTGATCGATCTTTGCTGCCACGAGTGCCTACTCGCCCCTCCGACTACAAGCCACCACCTAATAGTCCACACGCGGGAATAAATTTGCCATGGCCACGATCCGCGACACCAAGTAGAGTTCCCCAATACGAACCGTAGTCTGTATTTGTCCCTAGACTACCAAACTCGTTGGATAACACCATGGAGGGCAATCTTCCAGAACCCATCCGTACGAGCCACGATCTCGCACACTCCACTAGACTTCCAAAACCACAAGGCAACAACCTCGAGTGGTCACGTGTTACCCCAATACAAGTTGCACTCATAATTGGGGCCCAACAAAGCATCACATCAAGACCTCCATCCAAAGTTGTGTAGAATCTCTCGCATAATCCATCACTGCATCCAAAACCGCTTAGCACAACATCCACGTCGCTAGGTTAACACTGCTTGGCGGGACCACTTCCATCACCAAGTGTAAGACCCGAGAAAATTAAATAATTAAATAAATAATTATTTAATAAATGCGGGTAGTAGGAGCCTTTATGGCATTTAATGTTGTTCCTGTAGAGAACAAATAAGATACATTAGGCACAAGTGTCACCTTACCCATATAGTCTGCTATCTCCTCAGTTGGCCTCTTCTCGGTTGACAGATGTCTGCTTGGACCTGGGAGGGGTTACCTGCAGAAGGGACTCCGAAGGTTAAGTCGGTGAAGGCTCTTTAGAAAGTCAAATCAGGTGATTAATGAAGTAATGAATGCGTACCTTTAATTTGTGGGGTCCATGTATATTTATAGATTATTAATTATGTTTGACCATTCCATGGGTTGGGACCTGGTTTGGGCCATAGCTGGGCCTGGGCCTTAGCCCAGACCCTTAGTCTTGACTATTGTGGGCTTACTAGATTTTAGGAGTGCTTTGATTTCGTCAAGTTTCTTAGAGTGGTCGGTGTAGGCCGATTACCCCTTTATGGCTTGTGCCGCCATTGCTCATATGTCGTCCTAGGCTCGTTATTCCTTTTAGCGTCTTAGGTTATCAGTTTAGGCCGATTAGGCTTAGGTCAGCCTAGGCCGGTTACCTTAATTACTTCGCATGTAGATATGGTGATCGATTATTATTATTATTTGGTTGAATTGGCTAAGTGTGATACAAATGCAGATTGTCATGACATGGAAAAGTACTAGCTCAAGTGGTTGAGAGTATTTATTTGTATAAGAGGACTTAGGTTCGAGTCCTATGTATGTCGATTGTATGTTATTTTTAATGTGTTTTACTTTAACGTTATGTTGAAGGTACTTAGTGATAATGTAATCCTAAAATTATAGGAATTATCACGAAACATAACTTTCTTTTTGCCCGATTTTCCTTTGGCGCGAATGAGAAGGGTCAGAAAACCCTAGCCGTCAGCAAGGGAAATCAGAAGGGTTGAGAAACCACCATGTTAATGAGAATTGATGCTCATTAACTCCCATTATTGATAATTTCGTTTTTTTATTTAAACCCATGAAATTAAGCTGGAAAAAGTTTGGTTAGAAGGATACTAGAATAATCATAGAGCAGAGGGAATTAAGACTGAGTGAGGGAGTGGTCCTTGCATGTGAAAAGAAAGACTGAAAGCTAGAATTTGTGGAGCAAGGAAGGAAGGTTTTTGGGCATCATCAAGAAAGGGTTATAATACCAATTGGATCACGAATTTACAGGTAATGGGAGCTGCTTATTATTGTTTTAATTCATGTATGATGAATTGTGTGTTACCATGATCAAATACATGATATTTTCGCTCATTTTGTGCTGTTTTTGTAAGTTTCTGGGTTTCAGCCCAAAAACCGCCTGGCGAGCACGAGTATGTCGCAAGGCGACACATCTCTGTTGCCTATGGTTCTGGATTTTGGTATGAATAGCTTGGCAGTGATGAATATCCACCAGGCTGCGCGACACTGTCTGTGGTTCTATTTGTGTGTTTGGTGTTGAAGTCATTGCGACTTTTGAATGTGTGCTTGGTGAACAATATTGTGTGTTAACTGTTATAACCTTTAAATAATTGGGGTATGATGGTCCTTGGAGGAAATCACGTATATTTACCCATGTGTAGAATTTGGATTCTTGGAAGGGGAAAAAGGAATGAATTGATCTCTATGGATCAAGGGGTTTACGACATGTAAGGAACAATACTGGGTGTGTGGCTTGACAAATTTTATGTGAATTGGAGTGGTTTGGTGTAATTGGGTTATGTGTCAAATTAGGGAAAATGGTGGATTCCTTGGAGGTGTAGAAATCTGGCTTGGTGTCCAACTACTAGTGCACCACCTGGTGGCACCCTGCTTACCGCCAGGCAACGACTAGTCCAGGGGCAAATGCGTGCCATCAGTTGGTTAGGTGCGAGAGAGGTGTTTGGAGCGAAATGGACTAGATAAATTGGTTTGTGGCATAAAGTTGGAGGAACAAAAATGAGACTCTTTAATTGTTGGCGGATTAGAATAGGTAAACGAGAGTACATGAGAGCATGATTTGTTGGATGTGTAGTTTAAGGTTGATGTGGAAAATGGTAAATTTAAAAGGGAAGAAAAGGGTTCTAATAGGAGTGCAGGTTCTAGAAACTTAGTTTCGTAAATATGAATAGTTGGATTATAAGTGTTTATGCAATATTGGGCTGGACATCACTCATGACTAGGATAATGTGGGTCAAATATATTGAGGGCATGTTTTGATATTATTTAGGACAGTAGAATTATGGTGTATGAATTGTAAAATACTGGATTAGTAGGCATTACCATAAGCTTGACTGAATTTCTTATACTATAATATAGAATTGGGAAACTATGGAGCTTGAATAGAGGAATTGGGAAGTTTGAGGTATGCCTTCTTGAATCATAAAAGGGTAGTCGATTATAGTGAACTTCACCCAGATCAAAGCAGATATATATAGATGTTTGGGTGTACATTATATTGTAAATGAAATCACTTTGGGGTGCTAACACCAGTAGAATTTCACTACTAGTATAGCGCCTAACGGCACGAGTGTGTGCATCAAGCGATAGGAGCAGCAGGGGGTTCCTGCAACACGTGGCGCCTAGCGATAGGGTGCGGTCCACCGAACGATAGACCTAAAACAATGGGTCTGTCTAGAGCTTGGCGCCTAGCAGCAGGAAGGTTCTGCCAGGCGGTCTGCACAGGTTTCGCCTAGCGGCGCTTAGGTTGTGCCAGGCGATAATGCTGTAGGTATTTGACTTGTGTGAGTTATTATACGCAATGATGCAGAGTTGGTTCAGGAGATGTTGTGCCATGAGTGGGTAGGTTCATGGATGGTGGTGAACACGTGATGATATGAGCGAGGATGTTCATATTCTATTACTCTCGTGTGGGGATACGAGCGAGGTAGGTTCATATGTTCCTTCCTCACACTTGAGAGATGTTGCGTGCGGGGAGGTACGCAGTTGGTGGATCATGTGTGTTGGACTACGGGCGGGCTAGTCCGTAGAGCAGGACTACGAGCAGGGAGGTTCGTAGAGCAGGATTACAAGTGGGGAGGTTCGTAGAGGCAAGACCACGAGCGAGTAGGTTCGTGTGAGCATCATAAATCCTGAGACCAAAACTAACTATTTGTATGATTTAAGGTTGAAAAGCCTGGTGGGTTAAGGTCTTGGCCAAGAAATAACTATTGTGTTTGGCGATGATCGTGTAATTCTTTACACGGGAGCAGATGATGTTACAGGTGATGTTGCTGACGCTTGAAATGGAGAGAGAGGCTAGCTTGGGATACTATGAGCTAGGGAGTTTTACTATGTTTTCATTTGTTTATCGAACTTTGGAACTTGTAATACATTATATTCTAGTTTCATTTAAATTTTGGCAAACTGGATTATATTTTAAATTTTCCTATGTTTTTGGGAATAATAAAATTACGTCGTATTTATTGGAAATTGTATTTATTTATTTTATTTAAGTAATTTCCCTTAGGGACGTTACACCAAGTGCCAACTCTCGGGTTTTGCTCTAGAGTTTACATTGTGGCCTATCTCCTAGTGTAACATCCCTAAGGAATATTACTTTGAAAATAACATAAGCAATTATATAAAATAAAATAAAACGCGATAATATTGGTAATACCTCATTTATAAACACATGTTCCCAAAATACAGGAAAATTAAAATCGGAAAGTTGCATACATTATAAATTTGGTTCTGCCCATGTCACTTTTGCATCCTGAGTGACTTGCTAACCCCACCGCTTCGAGGTTCTCCCTCCAACTGGCTTATTTTGCAGACCCACCACATCCAAGGTTCAAATCACAATCCTATTATCACCCATTTCAAACAACGATACTCCACTCACAATCGTCACCTATGACATTCATCCCAAAATCCCAAATTGAACCCTAAGGCTCAATTCCAAGTGCAATTCATACCAACTTCCACCCATAAAGCAATTACAGATAGTCACACATCATATCAATCATACAATTTAACCCCAAACGTTCCGACATCACTGAACAGCCAAGGAAACGGGAACACTGGCAAACCAGTTTGTGGCGCCTGGCGGCAGTATGTGATACCGCCAGGCGGTGCATAGCAGGAAACCCAGAAAATAGTTCTGGAGGCATGAGTCGCCTAGCGCGTCTTCAACGCTGCCAGGCGGTTTCTGGAAATTTCCAAACACGTGACATAATTCAACGCAATTCCAATTTACACAGTCCATAGCATCCAGAATAGTACGAAAACATATAAATGACATACAACACACATAATTAACTCCCCTAACATGGTTTCCTCGCTTAAAATTTGACTTCTTGAAAGCCTCCAATGATCACCAATGGCTTCCTCCCAACTTATCCTCCTAACTCAATTCACCTATCACTCCAGAAAACACGTTCCTTTTTGAACTCTTGCTCCTCACAGTACCTCTTCCAATTCCAGCCAACCAAACCCTCCTTTTTACCACTAATAAGCCTTATAATGGTGGTTTAATAATGCTTAATTGTCAAAAACGCAATTAAGGTTTAATGACAGTGTTAATTACCATTCAATTGCTTGATATCTTCTGCCTTTTCAACCATCCTTGGCTGCTAAGTCTGCTAGGGTTTCCTTTAACCCTTCAAATTAAAGACAAGCCTAAAAATAGTAAAAATAGAGTTTCATTTGGGTTCCTCTAAGGTTTGAACCCACACCCATGCAAATGCCAACTCAATGCCAAACCATTCAACCAATTCATATTTCATGCTAACCAATATAACTCTATTATTATAACATTCCACAACATGTTTAATATATATATTAAAATAATACCAAATTATTAACAGACAGAAATGGCATACATAGGACTCAAACCCAAGTCCTCTCACTCAATAAAATACTCTCAACCATTTGAGCTAACACTTTTCCACATTATAACATTCTGCATTTATTACCTTAAAGGTTCTCTTTACCCGCATTTATCAAATAATTATTTAATTAACTATTTAATTTTTCCCGGGTCTTACATTCCCTCCACCTTAAAATGTTTTCGTCCTCAAAAACAAGACTTACCAGGAAACAGGTGTGGATAGGATAGCCTCATGCGATCCTCCATCTCCCAGGTCATCTCCTGAGTTGCCTCATCCTAGAGCACCTTTACTGTCTTTATCTCCTTACCCCTCAGATGTTTAACTTGAGAGTCAAGAATGCGAACCGGTCTGACTGGTATGGTCAAATCCTCTCGCACCTGTACGTCATCAGCCTCTAATACATGGTCTGGACTTGCAACATATTTCCTTAGTTGAGAAACATGGAATACATTGTGCAAGTTTGCCAGATGAGGTGGCAAGGCAATTTCGTAGGCCGCCGGTCCAATTCTCCGTGTGATCTGATAGGGGCCTATAAACCTCGGGGTCAACTTCCTCGATTTAAGAACCCTTCCAACTCCCGTGGTTGGGGTAACCCTGAGAAACACATGATTTCCTTCATCAAACTCCAATGGTCGCCTTCTTTTATCAACATAGGACTTCTGCCGACTCTGTGTGGCTCTCATTCAATCTTGGATTAATTTGACTTTTCCAGTTTTTTGCTACAAAAACTCAAGACCAAGCACAAAGGCTTCACCATCCTGATACCAACACAGCGGGGTTCTACATCTTCTACCATATAGTGCTTCGTAAGGTGTCATTCCAATACTAGCATGATAGTTATTATTGTATGTGAATTCCACCAATGGTAACACATCATTCCAATTTCCTAGATGGTCCAGCACACAAGACCTCAACAAGTCTTCCAAGGATTGGATGGTCCGCTCAGATTGACCGTCCGTTTGAAGATGATAGGCCGAACTCATTCTCAACTGTGTACCCAAAGCTGCTTGCAAGGACTGCCAAAACCGTGAGGTAAATCTCGGATCTCGGTCTGACACTATGCTTTCTGGCACCCCATGTAATCTCACCACCTCTCGTACATAAGTTTCTGCTAGTTTATCCATCGACCATTTCTTATTTATAGGTAAGAAGTGCGCACACTTAGTCAATCTGTCTACTATTACTCAGACTGAATCATGCCCTCTTGTCGATTTTTGGCAAGTGTGTCACAAAATCCATGGAGATACTGTCCCACTTCCACTTAGGTATCTCCAATGGTTGCAGGGTACCTCCCAACCTTTGATGTTCAATTTTGGCCTTTTGACATACCAAACATTGAGCAACAAAGTCGACCACATCTGATTTCATCCCATTCCACCAAAAGGACTCCTTCAAATCCTTGTACATCTTAGTCATACCAGGGTGTATGCTAAGACGACTCTGATGATCTTCCTTCAGAATTTGCGTCCTGAACAAGGGTCCTCCAAGTACGCACACCCTACCTTTGAAACGTAGAATGTCGTCCTCTCCCATTTGGTAGTCCTTTGCTTTATCTGTACCCAGCCATCCTATAAACTATTGCAACTCCATATCATGTCCCTGTGCTACACGTATCTCGTTCAAGAACTCATTAGTAACTTTCATCAAGCTGCATTGTATGACTCCTTGCCCAAACTGCATTCCCAAATTCATATCTCGGAGTTTCTCTATTAGCTCCAACTCCTTTACCATCATGCAGGACACATGCATCTTTTTACTACTTAAAGCATCGACTACGACATTTGCCTTGCCTGGTGATAAAGCAATTCAAAGTCGTAGTATTTCAGGCTTTTGTGGTCGCTGAAAATTTGAAATTGAGACCCGTACAGGTAGTGCCTCCAAGACTTAAGAACAAACACAATAGCTGCTAACTCCAAGTCGTGAGTCGGGTAATTTTTCTCGTGTACCTTCAGCTAACGAGAAGCATATGTTATAGGCCTTATATCCTGCATCAATACACACCCCAGACCTTGATAAGAAGCATCACAATACACTTCAAACATTTTCCCAGTATTAGGAATCACTAGTACTGGAGTGGTAGTCAAACACCTTTTCATGTCCTCAAAGCACTCCTCACATTTTTCAGTCTAAGAGAATGGCTGATCGTTTCTTGTAAGTTGTGTCAAGGGATTCACTTTCTTTGAAAACCCTTCCACAAATCTCCTGTAATATCCTACCAAACCCAGGAAACTTCTCACCTCGGTCACTGTCTTAGGCCTCTCCCACTGAAGAACCGCCTTGATTTTAGCCGGATCCACTACAATACCGTCTTGTAGTGCTCTCACAACTTCTCGAGTTGAGATCAACTCCAATCCTTCATGTTCTGGGAACACCGAACTGCACCGTCCACAATCAATTATGACGTGATTATTGGACAGTCAGTCCATTCCCAATATAACATCCAGTCCCTTCAGAGGCAAGCACACCAAGTTCACCTTGAATCTGCGACCTGCCACTTCCATTAAACACCCCACGCAGACTGAACTGGTAGCTACCTGACCTGAGGAAGGAGTCGACACAAGCAACTCACATACCAAATCACGTTTCTCCAAGTTCAGTCTCCCCACACATGCATTAGAAATGAAGGAATGTGTTGCCCTAGAGTCGAACAACACTAAAACTGATTGGCCAATTAATAAACAAGGCTCAAGAATAAGGTTACCTGACTGGGTAGCCTCGGTGGAGGTCATGGCGAAAACTCTACCCACCGTTCTAGCTCTTTCGGCTGGGGATGCCGCTGGCATCTTTGCACCAGTACTCTTCTTTTCCGGGCAGTTATTGGCAAAGTGGCACGACTTGTCGCATATGAAACATTTGCGACGATCACCCGATCCTCCTACTCCACCAGTTATCTGAGGGCAATTTCTCTTTAAATGGGGTCCCCCACACTAATAACACGTGGGACCCTGAGAAGTCTGTGGTCGGCTATAGGGTTTCTTCATCTGCCTTGCCTCTGCGACATTCTTCTGATGTCGACTTGTTGGATTCGGCCCTCTTTCTAGATACTCTGCACTCTTGGCTTTTTCCACCAAGAGCTGCCATTGCCTGGATACGCCACATATTCAACTGTTAAACATCACTCCATCAATTTAACAAATTTCTACTTCCTTAAATTTCACACACACAATGACATGCATATACATAGGAAGCTCACTCCTCAAAAGCCCTAAAACTTTTTTTCAAAACTTTAGCTCTGATACTAACTGTAACATCCCTAAGGAATATTACTTTGAAAATAACATAAACAATTAAATAAAATGAAATAAAACGCGATAATATTGGAAATACCTCATTTATAAACACATGTTCCCAAAATACGGGAAAATTAAAATCGCAAAGTTGCATACATTATAAATGTTCGCAATCCAAAGTTATTACACTATAAAAGCCCAAAATGGCTAATGTTCAAAACATAAAACAAAATATCAAAAACTCAAGTCTTCAAAAGCCCATATGATCCCGCTCTCTAGTCTCAAGCGTCACTTGGCTCACCTATCAAATCATCTGCTCCCGGATAATAAATTATCCGATCATCGCCACACACATACAGATAGGGTGAGCTATGCATATATAAATATAAATTAAATATGATACCCATCCCAAGAAGTAAATTTACTGACATGTATTAACTACAAATTATCCACCCCTGATCTCATATTCCTTCATGAGTTATATGCATGAAACTAGGTTTTGGGACTTTATTGTGCTCCCACGAAACTATCCCTTTCGTGGTCCAACCCTACGAGCCAATCCTGCTCATAGTCCAACCCTACAAACTCCTCGTCTGTAGTAAAACATCCAAGCCATCTTAGCTTGGACCCTGGCACGCACGCAATCACCATACTATGGACTCCTCGCCCGATAGCAGCCAACGGGAATAAAACTATTCCTTGCCCATCGTGCGTCCGACGCATGCAATCACCATACTAAAGACTCCTCGCCTATTAGTAGCCGACGGGAACTAGCCAGTTCCATGCCCATCATGCGTCCCACCACCAAGCACATCCCAGACCCCTATTGGGCTTAGTCCATCAAGCCCAAGCACAAAGGTAAGTGAACTTAGTCCTTCAAGTCCACTAATCAAAGCAACAACAATTTTCACAACAACCAAAACTGCCTGGCGCCGCCTAGACCCTGCTAGGCGGAATTTGTAACATCCCGTCAGGATATTACGGATTTATAAATAAATAAATGGAATAAATAAAACAGCGCCTTTAATAATACCTCATTTTCCCAAAACGCGGGAAAATTTAAAACTTTATTAAATGAGCGGATAAAGTTTATAACGTCCATTACAAAACCAAAACCACAATATTATCAAGTCACCCATCAGGGTTTACAAATGGTTTCAAAAACAAACGGATAAACATAAGAGTTCCCCACATCAATCCCCTCTCCGCGACTAAGCTACACCAGAGCCACCTGCATCACCAACATGTGCTCCCGTGTACCGCGTACACGATCATCGCCACACACACGCAGATAGGGTGAGCTTAGCAGATAAATCACATATATACAATGCTATAAACATATATATATCAACATGCATACATATCACAACACTTAACTTAACTTTCCACATTGCCCTATATTTTTATTCCTGCAATCCGACCCCCAATCAGTTTATTCGTGTTCTACATCGTCTAATGATTACTTCAAGGTGACTTGCTGCCAAACCTATCGGCCACAACCAATAGAGCACGTGCGGGAAAACATGCTACAGATCATACACCGCAACGCCAGGTAGAGTTCCCATATACAAACATCATCTGTATCGTCCCAAGACTACCAAACTCGTCAGTCAACAACTGAGGAGGGCAATCTATCTGGACCCATCCGTACTGGCTACAACCAGCACACTCACACCGGCAACACTCGCCAACCCGAGCCACAACTCAAGGGTTTCTCGTGTTCATCTGCCATCCCGAGCCACAACTCAAGAGATGCTATTCCGAGCCACAACTCAAGGAATATCACGTGCTTAACCCCTATCCCGAGCCACAACTCAAAGGATACGTTCCGAGCCCCAACTCAAGGAACACTAGCAATCCCACCCTTAAAGCATCACTAGACGCACTGTAGACCACAAATTCATAATCCAAACTCAAAGCTGCAGTAGCATAAATCGCCTGCCAGGTGCTGCCAGCTTCCAGACCGCCTGGCGGGGGACACGTACTGCCAGGCGCCAAGTGCCTCCAAAAGAATTACAAAGTCTGCAACAACCGCCTGGTGAAAACGTTCACACCGCTAGGCGAACGCGACCCCATATCGCTTTTGTTCGTTCTCTATCGCCTGGCAGGACCTCCCTCACCGCCAGGCGCCACATGCATCAGACCTCACTGTTGCCTCGATATCGCCTGGCGGCCTAACCCCCACCGCTAGGCGCTGTATCAGTTGCACCACTGGTTACTGTACTGTTTTGAATTAAGTCACAGGAATTCATAACTAGACCACATTAGTCTCTCAACCAAGTTTAATAGTTAGAGCTTCAGTGTATCACACATCCACCACGCTCACATCTGTTAACATTTTCGAATTACCTACAAGATGCACTTCTTGTTCCTATCAAGGTCCTCCTCTTTAAGGGTACTACGCTGCTTTGCGTTCCAAGACAGATCCCACTGAGTTCAATCTTACCTTCTCATACACATTCTCTACCTTCAAATTCCAGCTAATGTTACACTACTTTAGTACATCACTCCTCGAGTAAATGTCTCCCTAACCAAATTTTCCACTCCCATCCATGTAACATATCACCGTATGTATTGATAAAATAAACAGATTTATCATGTTAACCTTCCTCACTTATCAATTCACAGTTTGCTCATTACCATTACCAAGTTCATTTATAACTTTCCACTCTTAACCACCCAAGACCTGTCAACAAATCCTGCCACCTCAACCCATTCCTCTAACTGCTAAAATTCTCATTTCCCATCCTTAACCCTCCTTATTTCATTCACTCTTCAACTTGACTTCAAGCTCCTCCCCACTTCCTCACTGTCCCGCGCAAACACCCCAGAACAGCACTGCCACGAAGGCGCCTGGCGGCAAAGCCCGTGCCGCCAGGCGGCACATAGATTTATGGGTAATTTCCCAGTTTTACAGCCCCTGCAAAAATGATTCTCATACCATATGGATGCCCCCTTTCCTTCCTAACCTCTTCAAGAACCTAATACGAGTGCCATCAACCCGCGCTTAGTCTAATTCCAACACAGTAGTTTCATTATAACAAGCTTTGTCCAGTTTAGTGCTACCAATCCGCCAATTCCCAAACCCTACAACTCAATTTCACTGTTCCATCGGATTAACCTCTCATTACGATCAAATTCAATGGAAAACAATTTAGAACTTCCAGTAACCACTATCCCGTTGTTTTTCCCCGATCAACTCAATCCAACAACACCCAAAATCACCAGAAATCAAGCCCAACAAACTCGCATCGCCTGGCGGAAATTCATCACCGCCAGCAGTTCATCAGCGAAACCCAGAAAAATGTAAACCTTCACGCAGCGCCTGGCGACCGGGAGCGTGCCGCCAGGCAGTTCCTCGTCCAGGAACCCAGATCACATATAATTACATGCACCGCCTAGCGGCTATGAACAGCCTGCCAGGCAGTTTCTGGAAATTTTCCAGAAAACACAGATTCAACCAGAAACGAACAATAATCACAATTATACATATATCCATCAATTCAAATGCACTTATAAAAATTCTAACGTATAAAAGCTTCCCTAACCTGGTTCTCCTTCGCTTAAGCTTGACAATTTCAAGGTTCCCCCTGTGATCACCCATCTTCCTTGCTTCCTCACTATTCAGCGACGCAACCCTCCCTCAAGTCTCACAACACTCAGATTTTCGTGCTCTCTCTGGTATGCTTCCCAACTTGTCAAACCTTAGTCCTTAACCTAATTTTCCTTTTTAAAGTGTGCCTAAACTAAGTGTTTAATTACCCAAAACGAAAATGGCATTGAATAAGACATATTGTGCCATTCAACTCCCCCCTTACGGCTGCCTTTCCAGCCCCCTTTGGCTGCCCACTCCCTTAGGTTTCCTTTCCACCTTTCCATATTCAAGTCAAATCCAAAATGCCAAAAAAATATAAAATTAATGTAAGCTCTCCAAGGCTTGAACCCATAACCATGCAATCACCAAATCTATATCAAACCATTTAACCAATTCATAGTTCTTGCTAGAAATCACAATTCAATTATCATAATATACAAGAACATGTTTTCATAGATTTAAATAACAAAACAATAACATCAAAAGGTAGCATACATAGGACTCGAACCCAGGTCCTCTCGCACAATCAAAGTGCTCTCAACCACATGAGCTAGCAGTTTTCCACATCATACCAACCATAATTTAATGTCATAATTATTTCTCCTCCCGTATTTATTAATTAATTATTTAATTAATTAATTAAATTCTACGGGTCTTACAGAATTGGCCTTAAACCGCCCGATAGCCAACACCCTACCGCCAGGCGCCTAAGACCAAACAGGAGCCACCCAACTCCGTTACTGCCTAGCAGACACAACCCCGCCGCTAGGTGCCTCCTGCGAACAGTGGCTACTGCCACTAATTTAGAACTCTATCGCCTGGCGGTTTTCCCCGCACCGCCAGGCGCTATACCAGTAGCGCTGTGCTACTGCTTTTTGGCATTTTAAACAGGTCTTAAGAGACCTCAAACATGTAATTCAACCTTCACGCATCAATCATAGTATTTAAGACATAACATCATAACTAACATGCAACAAGTACCATTAAATCATGTCCCAATTGAAAATTATCATGCTTTAAAGGAACAAACCAAAATGACCCAATTTGGTACTCTCCATTTACCCCTCCCACAATGTATATAGTTTGCCAGACCGCATTCCAATTACAGCTCCAACCCTAGTTGCGCCAAGTCCATTTTGTCATGCGCACCTACTCTTTGTCTCTTATCCCTTTTAAATCTACCCAAGACCTCGAATAATTCTTGATCCAATACACTTATGGTCTAATGCCCAATTCACTCATTCCACCACAATTGGGACAGCATTGCACCTATACGTGAATAACAATTTTGCTACGATAACAACCAACTATAGGGACTTCCCAATTCTTTCATCTCACCCATAATCTCACAACTACTATATAAAAATACAAAGACCATAAAATTCTAATATATCCCCAAAAAGAAACACAATTAATGATCACCCAAATAAACGACCTATGACTATTACACTAACCCATCAAGCTTTCTGCTACGCTGTTGGGTCGCCTGGCGGCAGCCTCAATGCCGCCAAGCGGTACGTGCAAAATTTGGTTATGCCCATGTCACTTTTGCATCCCGTGTGACTCGCTAACCCCACTGCTTCGAGGTTCTCCCTCCAACTGGCTTATTTCGCAGACCCACCACATCCAAGGTTCAAATTACAATCCTATTATCACCCATTTCAAACAACGATACTCCACTCACAATCGTCACCTATGACATTCATCCCAAAATCCAAACTGAACCCTAAGGCTCAATTCCAAGTGCAATTCATAACAACTTCCACCCATGAAGCAATTACAGATAGTCACACATCATATCAATCATACAATTTAACCCCAAACGTTTCGGCATCACTGAACAACCAAGGAAACGGGAACACTGGCAAACCAGTTTGTAATTGTCCACATCATAATTATTTATTACCTTAAAGGTTCTCTTTACCCGCATTTATTAAATAATTATTTAATTAACTATTTAATTTTTTCCGGATCTTACACCTAGCAGTTTACATTGTTCCGCTAGACGCCACACCGATAATTGGTAATTTATTGGTATTTGGCACTCTAGAATAGGTTCCAATGAACCTATTTACACAAGACACTCAGTTCATGCAAAACATGCATCCATAACAAGTAAATACACTTTCATATCATTAAGTTGAACTCAACTACACAATATCACATGGTCATACATCAAACACAACCATATTCTTGCTTTTATACATCCTGGAGAATCACAATAAATCCATATAAAACCATCAAAATAAAGTGTTATACCCAACACACAATCCTGGACAATCAAACATATACAAACTAGGAAGAACACATAATCATTGCCCCAAAATATCGCACGGGCAATAAAATAATAATAAAACAGCAACAACAACAATAATAATAATGATAATAATAATACTAATAAAACGAAACAATAAAAATAATAATAATAATAATGAAAATAATAATAAAATAAAATGAAACAATAATAAAACAAAAACACTAATAAGATAAAATAAAGATAAAATAATTATAATAAAATAATTATAATAAAATAATTATAATTATAATAATAATAATAATAATAATAATAATAATAAGTAATGATGATAATAAAAACATAAATAAAATAAAACAATGATAATAATAACAATAATAATAAAATAATAGTAAAATAAAATAAAATATTAATAATAATAGTAATAATAATAAAAATAAAAATAATAAAAATAAAACTAATAATTAAAATAATAATAATAATATAAACAATAATACTAATAATTTTAAAAATAATAATAACAAAAATAATGAAAATAATAATAAAATAAAATGAAATAATAATAATAAAACAGTAATATTAATAAAATAAAATAATAATAAAAATAATAATAATAATGATAAAATAAAGTAATAATAATAAAACAACAATAATAATAATAATAAAATCATCAATAAAACAAAACATTGATAATAATGATAATAGTAAAATAATAGTAAAATAAAATAAAATAAAATTAATAATAAAAATAAGAATAATAATAATAATCAAAATAATAATAATAATAATAATATAAATAATAATAATAATAATAATAAACTATAAAAAATAAAAAAAAATGAACATGAAAATATTAATAAAAAAATAATAAAATAATAATAAAATAACAATACTACTAAGATAAAATAATAATAATAATAAAATAAATCAATAATAATAAAACAATAATAATGATAATAAAATCATCATTAGAATAAAACAATGATAATAATAAAAATAATAATAAAAGAATAGTAAAATAATAATAATAATAATAATAAAATAATAATAATAATAATAGAAATATAATAATAATGGTAAATAATAATCATAAGTGTGTTGTATATAGAAGAAAATTCTAAACATCACGTCAAACCAAAAAGAATAATCATTATAATCATAGTAGTGATGGGTCACAAAGAAAACTCAATATAATGGAAATCACAAACATACATACTCTCTCTATAACCACATACAACAAACATCAAGAAGTTAAACGATACAAGAAATTAGTTCAGGAGAAGACTTTCATGCATCAATATATAACGCAATTGCATATAATATCATTAAAACAGGAAATGACAACTCCCCTAATCTGGATTTCCAGCTCTATTTGTGCTCCTAACATCCCTTCTTGGCCCAAAATTGCCTTAGGTATTTTCTCCTATACTTGAGTGCAACTTCTCCCCTCAAACACTTCCCTTTGGATCAGTTTTGGTGTTCTGGAAAGCCCTGTTAGGTAGCCACACGAAAATACCTCCTCTCATACACCACCTTAGTAGTTACTACATTAATGTCCAAAAACCAAAACAATGATTTAAATGTCATTCAAGTGCAATTAACTTGTGGTTTCAACTCATCAATTGCCATGATCCTTACCTCTATAGCTTCTTTGGAGACGGCTAGGGTTTCTTGATCACTTACTAATGTAGTAAAAAATAATCCAAGTATAAAAAGATTTATCTTACGCTAGCCAAGGTCCGAACTGCATCCACCCAATTATCAAGCATATGCACAACCATCAGCCTATAGATGTTTCTTGACATATCATGCACACATAATATTTGAATAAATAAAATAATTAAAACATAACATTAATGGCATACATAAGATTTAAATGCAAGTCCCCCCTCAAATGCACCAAGCGTGTCTAACCACTTAAGCTACCATTGCTCCTTTGTCATAATTCTCTGAATTAATTACTTTATAGATTCCTTCCCTCACATTTATTAAATAAATATTTATTTGCTTAATTTTCCCGTGTCTTACAAGGTACACCTTAGCATACAGTAAGCAGTCATCACCGAAACCACTAAGTCTCTTACTCTATACTAAGGAGCCCCTTAGTATAGAGAAAGCAGCCACCAACAACCATGAAGCCGCTTACTCCATACTAAAGAATCCCTTAGTATGCGGCAAATAGTCATAAACACTCAACTAACTAGGCGGTCCAAAAATATCCAACCCTCAAATCACACATGTCTGCTAATCGAATACCGTACACTTAGGATCCCCCATAAAGTATATGGTATCCGTCCATATTGACTCATAAGCTGCCTACCAGCAACTATTAAGGGTTCTTCTTGTAATTTCACCCATTGTCGCTGGATCTAGAAACAGTTAAAAGAGGTTTCTTGTGCCCAAAACCCATTCCAGGTAGGACCCATAGGTAAAAAAGGTATAAATAGCAAACTGTTGTATGCATTGATTATGCATTAAAATATTCTCTTGGTAACAAATTAAATTAAATAGAAATTAAATAAAAGATTGTAAAACAAGTTAATTCCACTGTTTTTTCAAAATAAATTCATCATCAGTTTTCTAAATATTATTGTTCAATTGATTATTGTTTTAGATTTTTGGTCAAAATACTTTTCTGGTCCCAATTTTTGTTCAGTTTTGTCATTTTAGTACTAATATTTTTTTTTGTTCAAATAGGTCACAATTTTCGTCAATTTTGTTCAATTTGGTCTTTTTTTACTAACGTTGTTTAAATAGTTAATGGTAATGAACATGACTGTCACATGTCACTTTGTCTTTCTTTTAATTTTTTAATTTTTTTAATTTTTTAATTTTTTGAATTTTTGAATTTTTTTAATTTTTCAAAAAATGTCCATATGTCAATCCAGTAGTGTACCACGTGTCAAAGTTAATGTTTTATATTCAATTTGGTCCCTATATTCGTTATTTTTTGTTCAATTTGTCCTAATTTTTTTTAAAACGAAACAATTTTGTCCCTCTTTAAACTGTGACCAAATTTAATTGTTCACATTTCTTTTAAATATTTTGGTTTAAGGTTACAATTAGTTTAAAATTAGAATGAAAATTGTAAAGATGAGGACCAATTTTAAAATTTTAGATATATGGTGTTAGTTGTCATCCTTACAATTTTTGTTCTAATTATAAAATAATAGTAAGCTTAAACAAAAAATATTTAAAAAAGATGTGATTTTAATAAAAATATCAGTATAAGTTTTTTATAAAAATTAAATTTGGTATCAATTTTAGGAGGGACAAAATTGTTCAATTTTAAATAAAAAAATTAAAAATTAAAAAAACTACAAAGTGACACGTGACAATCATGTTCATTACCATTACTTATTTAAACAACTTTAGCAAACAATGACCAAATTGAATAAAATTGACAAAAACTGGGATCTATTTAAACAGAAAAACAATATTAGGACTAAAATGACAAAATTGAATGAAAATTGGGACCAAAAAAGTATTTTAACCTAGATTTTTTTAAATCAATCAATGTGACTTCTTAATTGATTCAACGACACCCTTTCTTTTAACCAAATTAACTTCTTGATTAAAAGCAAGAACCTTTTAGATTATTGATCATTGTCGTGGTCAACAAAATAAACATTTTAAAATGTAGTGTGATGAGTTCTTCCAAAGTCGTCTCCTATTGATCAAAAGTGCAATTTAACAGTGAATGAAGTAGTAATTTAACAAGTTAGCTCTCTGATTTGAATGCAAATCCACCTATCACAAGTTACAAATTTGATTGCTCTATTTAGGTTAACTTTCATGCTACTCGAAATTAACTGACTAAGCAAATATTAACACAATTTCATTATGCAATTAAGCAATGCACACATCATTAAACCTCACACCCACAAATTAAGCAATTGTTAAACAACCCACACACATTAAGCATGCACAAGGGCTCTTTTAAATGTAAAAACACCAAGTTGAGATTAAGCATACATCAATTTCGTGTTCATTCATTAATTAAGCACAAATTCAAAGATGAAGAGAAATAGAAACACAAAATATACATTATTTAACAAGAACCTCAAGGCTTCATTACATTCTCTTCAAGGAATCAGTACACAGAGTTTAATTGTCCATGGATATGGAGTTATAACACAATACAAAACGAAAATCTTCTTTAAAATGAAAAGAAGAGAAGAAAATTATGAACCAAAGAACAAAGAGAGCTCCAAACTTGAACTTTGCAGAGAAAAACAAAAACCTAGTTGGGTGGTGGCTATTGAAAGTGTAGAACATAAAAAAAAAAAAAACCTGAGTGGATGTTATCCCAAAACGAAAAACTAAAGTGTGCAGCCTCTTCCTCACGTGGCCACATCAGACCTTCAACAAAAACCCCAGTCTAACCTATGTATGCCCAAATCTGGCCACAAAAATTCAAACTAAGCTAATGTGGAAAAAGGTCCTAGTTGTGCTAATGTGGAAAAAAGTGGCTCACATGGCACAAATGATGTGGCCCAAAACTTGCTTCACAAAAAAACCTAAAAATAATAAATAAACAAAATTTAGACAAAGTAAATTCAAATTAATTAAAATCCAAACTACTGACCTAATAATGAAAATTCATTAACAATAGACAATTAAGTATGAATCAACAATTAAGACCGGTACAAAAAGGTAAGAAAATGGAGAAAAATAATGACTCATCAATTATTCATAGCAAATTTAACTAAAGTAATTAAATATTACTATACCTAATTATGTATATTATTTTTCCTCTTTTGTCAAGTAAAAGTTAATCAATCAAAGTAACTTCTTGATTAATTCTAGTTAAAAGTTTTTCAAATATCAAAGTAACTTCTCATTTATTGGTAAAAACTCATTCAATCATATGAAATTTTCTAACTTAAATGAAATTAAGTTCTTAATTAAAATTAAAAATCTTTAGGCTCATATGATTGTCATGCATATGGCTGAACACCATCATTACTTTTTCTTGATTTAGAGATAAAAGATATAGAAAAAAAATTAAACCACAACAATAATCAAAAGAACAAACCAATTATTGCATTCTAATCTCAAAATCCATTATGAAATTATTGCAAAATCGACTTTAAGAGCTTAGAACTCTATGGTTGGGGTAATATACATCATGAATGAAAAAAATTGTGAAAAAGAAAGCAAAAAGGTAATGAGAGAAGCGGTGGATGGTAGTTGCACAAAATCAGAGTTGTCGAGACTCTCCTTTCTACTTCCCTTGGGTCTCTTTATATAGAATTTACATTAGACTTTTGTATTGCTAAAATCTTTTATCAATTGATGTAATATCTCCCAAACATCTTTAAAATATTCCAACAAGTTTGATCAGCTTAATTATATTTGCTAGTATCTCTACTAAACTTTTCTAATATAGTTAAATTAATTATTTAAAAGTATTTGAAAAGTAACCAACAACTAAATTTTGTCTAATTTTCCAATTTAGTACTTGGAGTGACATCCATACCTAGTTAGTCTTTTTCCTCATTCTCATGCAGGTGTCCATATTTTGTGAGTGTAGGAGGTATGAAAATAAATAAATTAGGGGTGTAGGAATAGGTTTTGTGTTTAAAACAAAAACTAGGGGTCTATTTAAATCCTTGTATTCTTTTCTAGAATTTACTCATTTTAGCCTTATTTTGTAGTTTTGAAAAAATTATTTTCACACCTTAAATGAAAATTTAACTTCAGTTGCATCAACAAATATTAGCATATCCAAACATATTTTGTGCTACTAAAAAGAAATTTTTAATGCATTTTTATTCACAAGCTCAGCAAGTCTAATTATCACAAACCCTAATTAAATTAATCTTTTAACCACAAAATTTTAATTAAAAATCCAAGATTAAAGGTTAAATGAGGGCATAAATATGCAATCATCAAGAGGTTTGTTTGTTAGTGAACAATTCTTTCAATCCTTGTAGTCAGTTACTGATTCTTTGTTAGCTTGATTTTGGTTGGCTCTTACTTGCCCAAGCCTACCGAGGTCTTGAAATGGTATTTTTTTTCTTTCTTTCTAGAGTGATGAGGTTTATATTTTAGGGATGACAACGGATCGGGTTGGACACGAATAATGCCTATGCAACACGCAATACAAAATTCAATCTATTACTTGCATAGTTACCCGTGAGATATCCGTTTAAAAATTACCTGTGATTTTTTAAAACCTGCCGGTATCCATGAATACTCATGGGTATTGAAAAAATAATAATTTATAGATTTTTAAAATGAAATCTAAATAAAATTACAAAAAAGCATAAAATATAATTTAAATTAAATTAACTATAACTTAAATTTTATTTTTAATTAAATTTAATACAATAAAATATAAATTAAATTTTATTCTTAATTAAATTTAATCTGATAAAATATAAATTAAATTTAGTTTTAATTAAATTTAACCTAATAAAATGTAAATTTAAACTTTTTGTGAATAATGGATATCGCTGAATACATTTAGAAATAGGTATTAAATTATCTGTTACCCGTTATATTTGTGGGTACTTGTTAGAAATATACACTTTCTAACCCGCGATATTTTTGTTATCTTAATGACATTATGGTTATTTAATAAGGCCTTTAAAGGTTATATAATAAGACCCTTAAAGGTTATATAATGTTTGGATGTGTTATCATTGATATATTGATTCATATATTAAGAGATATGAAGTTAAACGACAATTAACTAATGTAACCAAAATATTACACTCGCTAAATCAATACGTGAAAGTGCAGAATGAGTATACTCCTTATAGAAATATACGTTTATCATTTTTCCTTTGAATAATAGATCTATCAAACTTATAAAAAAATCACAAAGTAAGTTATAATGCATGTCATGAAAATAAACATTACTGTCATTTTAAGAAATAAATTTTAAAATTAATTTAATCTTATAAAGTCCAAAAAGAGGTTATATCTAAAGATATATTATAATTTAATTTCATCTTATTATTATAAAAGTGTAAGCAAATATTAATGAAATCACAGCCACACACATAGCGTTGTCAAAAGTCAAAATCATCCTGATTAGGCTTTGGTGAGGTTAACAAGGCAGTGTAGAGGCGAAGTCTATCTTCTCCCATGGAAGAGGACCTTGACAAGGGTCTCCTAGGTCTTATGAAGGACAGAGAGGTCAAAGTCAACCTATGCTTGTACCTTCTCCAAGCCAATTGAATGGCGACCGCAGCCCAAGTTCTCCAGCCTGGTGAGTAATACCTCGCACTTCTCTTCACCTTTTCCTTCACAAATGTGTACCTGAAATGTTGCGTCACGTACTTCACGTCCTCGGCTTCGAGGCCAAAAGCCTCTGTGGTCTCCAAGGTTATGAGTGTGGATGAAGATGGTGGAAGACGCTCTATGAAGGGTCTCCTCAAACACCATGAAAGAAGCTCATCACCACTGAAGTTTCCTGGCCCTAACATGCAGCAACTCTGCACACCATCTCTTAGGACTTGGCTGCTTTGAAGGTGACCCCTCACCACAAACAGCATTCTCTGAACTGGGTCTCCTTCTCTTGCTATCTGCATCGTATACATACTCATGCTTATTTCCATGCCAAACTTATGTTTTTCACAACAGAACAATCATGGTTTATAACTGTTAGGTTTAAGACTATGATTCCATATTTATCTTTCACAACAACGTGATATTTGAATTGTTTTCCAAATGTTTTGTTTAAATGGGGTATGTATAATATTCTATATTTTAATTTTGTTTAGATAAAAAAATGTAATTTCACTTTTAATATAAAATTCTATTTTAAAAGTAATAAATTTTAAATTTAAACAATACAGAAAATAAATTAATCAAATTTTAAAAATTGTATACTTTAAATGCTTATGAATATATTAAGAGAAAATGATTAGTTGTGAATTTATAATTTTCTAAATTTTTGAAGTAAATTTCAAATTTTAGTTTTTTAGTTATTTGGAATACTATCTAAATATTCATAATTTTTTTTTCTAATCCAAATAACTCATTTTAGTATGTTTGAATAGAGTAATTTAAAAAAAAATCATTTATTTTGTTGAATTTAAAATTCTTCTGGAATAAAATGAGTTGTTTAGATTAGAAATTTAAAAGAAAAACTTATGATTTAGGAAATTTTACAAGATATTTCATATAATTAAAAAAATGAAATTTGAAATCCATTAAAAAAATATAAATTAAAAAAAAATAAATTGTTAAATATTACTTGATTCTTTAATTTGGCTAATATTTTTTTTATATAATTTTTATTTTTATTTTTTTAACAGAATTTTATCTTTAAAAAATTCAATTATTTTATTTAAAAAATAAAATTAAAAAATTTTAATTACTCTATCTAGATGAAATGATTATAAAAGAAAGAAAATTTAAATGTAAATAATTTAAATATCATACATTTTAATTTCTTATAATTATAAAACACCTTATCGAAACACAATATTCAAATTCAAAAAATAAATAACTTCCTTTACTCAATTATCTCATCAATTAATTAGTAGTTTGAATGAAGGCAAACCTCATCTGGAAATGATGTATAAATCTTCAAGTGATGGTAACTGGCAATATATTGATTATTAAAGTTTTCAACAAAAATTATAAGGCTAAGAGTGAAAGTTGTTAAATAAGAAAGATTCATAAAATTTTATAATCTTTAATAAATTTTGGCGGATGTGTATTGAAAAAATACGTTCATCATATACTTGGTGTTGTTAGCATGCACAATGCACTATGCAAAATGAGGTAATTGAATAACGTACTGTTTCTCCCTTTGTGAATATCAGAGACTTCACACGGTCACAGATGTTCTCAAGAACCAGCTCGTCCATGTGTTGAAACAGAGGCACCTGAATAAAATACAAAGACACATATAGGGAAAATCAACATAATTGACTTTTTAAAATGAGAGATTAAAAGTAAAACTAAATCGCTATTTATTTTTTCAGAGTTTTATATTTTAGAAAAGTTTTAATTTTATCAAATCTTTATATTTACATATTGTTTATTTTGATCTCATTGAACTTTAAATTTAATATAAGGCTTAATTAATCAAAATATATAAACATAAAAGATAATTATTAGAGCTGTCAAAACGAGTAATCCGGTCCGACCCGACTTGACCCACCACAGGTTGATGATTTAATGAGTCAACCCAATCCGGCTCACTTTTTAACGAGCTAAAAAAATTCGAACCCGGCCTGACCTACCACGAGCTGATCCACAGGTTCACTTAATTATTGTTTTAGTGTCGGGACTATTATGGAGTTACAACATAATAGTAACCAATCTGTAATGTTTTTGTAACTTGTAAAAGGGTTAGGACATCCCAAATGTCCTATTATATTTATTTAATTTTTGTTGCTGATTAAAAAAAAAAAACAACAGGTTCACTTAATTAAAAAAAAATTATTTTTTTATTTTTTTCAGTCAAAACTAAATTGTAATTCTAATTAAAATTTAAATAAACTTTAATACAATTCAAATACAAACCAAAATAAGAAAATACAAATTATTTTTGTGTTAGATAAAAAAACAACCTAACATGACCAAAATGTAAAGTCCAACTTAGTAAAAAACACTTAACCTTTTTATTTGCGGGTTGGTGAGCCAACCCCACTCACCACGGGTTCAACCCAGATAAACCGGGTTCTAAATAAGCTGGGTCAAAAATAAATCCATATTAAAATTTATAAAAAAAAATTCAACCAAATTCGACCCGAACCCGTGGTGAGCCGAGTTGGCTCACGGGTTCTAAAATATAAAAACTAAAATGACAGAGATAATTGATTGCAATCTATCAACTCTTACGTTTGGACCATTCGGTATTAAATTTTGTAGCATTTAATTTAATGCAGCGTGTCTTGCGAAAAAAAAATACAAACAGTTCTATAATCTTTTAGATGAGTTTACTATGACAAGTTATTTTTAAGCAACCTACTATATTTTCAGAATTTTTTGTCTCATAATTATTAAGTTTTACAAAAACTTTAGTTTTTATAATCTTTTATTTATTTTTATTACTTAAATATTAATTTAATTATTAAAATATTATATTCTAATGTGAAAATTGATGGGTAAAATTTGTTGGAGAGATAATACTAATTATCATGATTTAACATTACTTTAAATAAAAATCTCAATGAGTTTTTTTTATTTTTTTTCTTATGATAACATGACTTAGTATAAAGTAGGAAGAAAAAGAGATAAATGTTATGAGTATAACTCTCCTCGCAAACTAATATTTGCGGATAAAAAAATGATTGTTTTTCTTATATCTATCCAACAGGCCACGCAAACATTTGAATTTTCAAAAGTTAAATAATTTGATTAAAAAATCTTAGTGAAATTACCTGAATTTATAACATACTTAAGATATAATATTTTTTAACGTGATCCTTAAATTTAATAGTTATGAAGAGAATATGTTTACCTGTCTAACCAAGTCTAGACAAAGATGGTACTTGATGTCTCTTCTTAAGCCTTCAGGAAGATTTCTGGTCATCTCGCATTCATCAACCCCTCTCATGGCAGCCCAACGTTGTCTCTCATAGTTACGCACACGTTGTCGAAACCCTTGTGGCAACCTTCGTTTCCTCATCCACCATTCAATGTTCCTCATCTTCAATTGCATTGCTTGCTTCTTTGACGTTGTTGCATGCAAAAATACCTGCTCCATAATACAATATCCAAACATTTTTCATACCAAATCAATACTCATTTATATAAATGTGATTACCAACTATTAATGATGTTCTTTACCTTGATGTTTCCGATCAACATAGTTACAAGAAGAAGGCCACTGGTCAGCACAATGATGTTGAAAACTACTTCTAGCCATTCTGTTGTACTTTCTAGGTTTCCAAAGGTGCTTATCACATCAAGAAAATATAGGGTTCAAATTTTTGGAGTAAGCATGAAGCAACAATAACTATCACAGAAAAAAAAAATTAACGATAATTGAGCAAATATTTCTGAAAATGCATGGCTGTGCAAGATTTAATTATATATTTTATCACTTACTATTTCGAAATTTTAATCAAAGCAATTTGTATCACCATGTTTTGTTTTTCTTTTTTTCATATTTACTAATTAGATTTTCAGTGAAATAGTAATTTGTAACCCTAACCAATTAAGAAAAAAAATGTCGTTTTATCATTATTTGTTTTAAAAATGTCTTTTTGACTTTGTTTTATTTTATTTTTTACAATTTATCTTCATGACCAATCACCACTTTGTTGAAAATTTAACAAATAAGCATAATGCATAAAAAAATAATAGAAAACGTGCGAAAATATTAAAAATAATATACAAATTAACAAGACTTGAAAAGTAAAATGTGAATGAAACCATGTGATAGTGTGTGTTTTTAGTGTACTAAATCAAAAGTTGATTGCATAATTTTAGTGGGAAGGTGATGAAAATAAGAAGAGTGGTCACTAGAGGGAGAAATGAGGCAGAAATGGTTAAGACGAAGAGGACAAGTGAAAAGATGGTGACAAGAAAATGCAAGAGTTTAAGCAAAGAGAAAATGATGAATGAGAAAAGAAAGGTACCTAAGAGTCATTAGGCCCCAGAAGATAGGGAAAAGTATCTTCTCCAAACGATTATCATTAGTGACGAGCTGAACGGTCCATCTATAAGCTCCATAGTTGTAACTGTCAGGGCCCTTCAAGCATGTGTGCCACACGTCCCTGTTCTCTGCCCAAGCCAACCTTGCTCTATCCCTAACTAACAAACTCTTGCTTCCATAGTATACAGGGCTTTGACATGACAAAATGTTTGTGCTACAACCACTTGTTTTTCCACACTGCACTTTCAGACACTGTGCTGCCCTTTGAATCCCCAGCAAGTACCAACATGCTCCTGCTGCCTGTTAACTTGTTCATAAACAGAGAAAGGAAATATTACAAAATAATCTAAAACGGTTTTATGTCTTTTGGATAACAAATAGATATATTTGAAATAATTGGAATGTATCTAAATTAATTGAATTTCGGTGTAAGTATGGAAGATATTTAATAATTTTTGAAAGGTTTCATTACTCATATGGTACCTACTTTGGTAGAGGTGTGTTAATTTGGTACCCGCTTTTAAAAAAGTATTAATTGCATCCTAACTTTTGAAAAAGTGCTTCAATTAGGTCCATGGAATTCACTAACGCTGTTAACGTGTCACGTGTTAGTATGTGGTTTTTTTAATTTTTTTTAATTTTTAAATATTTTTTTAATCTTTAAAAAAAAATGCCACATGTCAGGTTCCTGTGTGTGACATGTGACATTGTCAGTGCCACGTGGCAATTCAATGCCACCTGTCAGTGTCATTATCAGATGTCACTGTGTTGATTTCGATTTAGTCCTCATATATGTATTTTTGTTTCAATTTAGTACCTACTTATGTGTATCTGATTCAATTTTGTCCCAATTTTTTTTAATAATTAAAATATTTTTGTTATCCATTTTTAATAAAATTAAAACTAATTAAGTATAAATATTTTTACAAAATTAAGTATTAATATTTATATTATTTCTCTCAATTTCAGACCAAATTTATTATTTGTATAAATGTTATACTAATATTTTTTATTAAAAACGACATTTTAACATATTACTTTATTAATTACTTTTTTATGAGGTACTCATGTTTTGTTAATTTGTTTTTTCAAAATAGCACAATATTGTCTCTTACTAATTTTAAACCAAAATTTCTATTTGTATTAATATTATACTAATTTTTTTTATTAAAAATGACTTTTACCACTAAATTTTAATATAAATATCAAATACTTAATTTTTGTAAGAATTTTATACTTAATTACTTTTAATTTTTTTAAAAATGGATTTTAATTATTAAAAAAAAATTATGTCAAAATTGAATTAGAGACACATAAGTAGGGACTAAATTGAATCATTGAGATATATATGGGACTAAATCAAAATCAACACAATGACATCTGATAATGACACTAACACTGGCATTGCAATGCAACGTGGCACACACAGGGACCTGACACGTGGCATTTTTATTTTTTTTTCAAAAAATTAAAAAAGTTTAAAAAAATTAAAAATTTAAAAAAATCAAAAAATAAAAATAAAAAACCATAGACTGACACGTGGCACGTCGTTAACGGCGTTAGTCAACTCTGTCTGAAAGAGACTTAATTCAAGCACTTTTTCAAAATGTGGAATGCAATTGACACTTTTTTAAAAGTGGGTACCAGATTGACAAACCTCTACCAAAGTGGGTACCATCCGAGTAATTAAACCTTTTTTTAAAATTAGGTACAATACAAAAGTGAGTATATAAGACAAATTGACTTCATTAAGTTAAATAACTATTTTCTTAAACTTCATTTAAACAAGAGATTAAATTGACCTCAAACTGTTCAATATTGCCTTACTTGGGAAATGGAGATGGAGGCTAGGAATAGAAAGGGATGGCTTGTGGAAAGAAACCCTAAAATCTAAATATGAAACTGGGACGAATTTAAACAATAAGGTCCGTAATAGGCTGGAATCAGAGTGGTGGAGGGATATTAAGAAGGTGACAAGTGAAGGCCAACATGGGAACTGGTTTGAGGAAAATATTGAGTGGAAACTTGGAAAAGGGGATTTGATTAATTTCTGGAATGACAAATGGATTGGAGAAGTTCCACTAAAAGAAAAATTCCCAAGATTATATGCAAATTCCATAAATAAAGAAGCAACAATAAGAGAGATAGGTTGTTGGAACAATGAAAGTTGGAAGTGGAATTTGGCATGGAGGAGGGAATTACTTTGGGAAATACCCCAATTAGCTCTAATGATGGAACAATTATTAGATAAATCTTTAAATAGGGAGAGAAAGAGAGAGAGAGAGAGAGAGAGAGAGAGAGAGAGAGAGAAAGAGAGAGAGAGAAGATATCTAGGAGTGGAAAGGGGAAAATTCAAAATGTTATTCGGTCAATTATGCTTATAAAATATTGCAAGATAACATTGGTGGTGATGATTCAGACATGTTCTGTTGTTTTTGGTCAATTAAAGCTCTTCCATCTGCCCAACACTTGGCTTGGAGAGTGATTCTTAATAGGGTTCCAACGAAAGACAACAAAATCAATAAAGGGATAAGAATAGATAATAGATGTTGCTCGTTGTGTGAGGACGAGGAAGAATGCATTAGCCACAGCCACTTATTTTTTATTTGTAATGTGTCAAGGGCTGTGTGGAATCAATGTAACAAATGGATATGTATATTAATAATGTTCAACATTTTAAGCCAAAGCAGCATTTCCAACGATTTTACCTTTTAGAGTTGAACAATAAACAAAATGGTGTTTAGAAATGCATGTGGATGACAATAGTTTGGGTAATTTGGAATCATAGAAACAATATTATATTTAGAGATGAAACAGTAGATGCTAAAGAGGTATTTACAATGGCACAACTAAAAACATGTGGGTGTATAATTAACAAGTATTCAAAATTGTCATTTACATATTAGATTAGTGCTTGAGCCCAGCCACATGCTTAAAATATTTATGAAAATAAATTGGCTTTAATCATAAGAAATAAGAAATATGGGTATACATACAAAAGTTCAAAATAGTGCAGGATATAACCATAAGGAAAAGGAAGTGGGAAGATATATGGTTAGATAAAGGACTAATAAGGCAATTAGCTCAACAAGGTTTAAATGGTGGTAAGGTGAGGGTGATATCTTGTGATGGCTAAACAAATGCTTTGCAACACATATATAGTTCACTAGAAGGTGTAAAATGTTTTGTGACATTGAAATTCTCTCTAGTATAGTCATACATTAGGACAGACAATAAAGGATGTTCACTACTAAAAAAACTCATATTTCCTGCCAATTTTGTTTTAAAAATTTTTTCGTAGGAAATACCTACAAATTTTTATTTTGAAAAAAAAATTGCAAGAAATTGCTACCAATTTTCTTGCAAAATATTTTATATAAAACACTTTTCGCAACAAATTTTGTAGGAAATACTTGCAAATTTTATAATTTTATAGGAAATGATTACCCACGAAGGAATTACTTGCCAATTAAAATTCTTAGAAAAAATGTTAGAAAAAAGTTTTTTCTTGCAAATTTTTTTAACAAATTTTCAAGAAAAATCCCATGTAATATGAAAATTTCTAGTAGTGGTTGTTGCTATGTATTGTGATGAGGAGAGTTGGAGAGAGCAATTCTTTGTTTTTTGCATAAATGAAGCATGCAGAGGAGTGTTCTTTTTCATTTTGCAGAGAGTTAAACAACAAGGAAGTATTGTTCTTCACATTTGCATGGACTATGGGCAGTAGAACATTTATAATGGAATATATCGAATATACCAAATTGTTGTTCGGAATACACATGGAGATGAGATGAATATGTTGCTGATATGTTTATTGCATCAGAGGAGTGTAGAGCAGTGTGAATGAGGGACTATTACAGCTAAATCAAGGAGCTACTCAGAACGCTGGAGCCTTTAAAATGGGATGCTGCTAATGGTATGAAACAAAAGGATTTTGGACTTGTGTTGGTTATGTAGGAATATGCCAAACATATACTTAGGGAGGCATACATGCCGCTTTTACTCTTTGTTGGTGAATCACAATGGTGCTTCATGTGGTTTTGATTTAGGTGGAATCTATTGTTTTGGTGGAGTTAGAATGCTAAACTAGAACATCAATGTGTATAACAATGCTTTTTATATAAGGGTTAGAGTACCCATCAATTGCTCTTTTTAATTAAAGTTATTCTTTGCTGATAAAAGAATAAATAAATAAGAGAGAGTCTTCACCCTTTGATAATAACTAGTAAAAGGTGCTACTAGTTTCACCATGTAAAAAATCTTATCACTTTTCATAAACGCGTGTATCACGACATACAATGATTGTTAACCACATATTCATTTTATGTATGTAAACCTTTCTACTCATATACTTGATCTTTTTAAAAACTAACACCATTTGCAAAACAACTAAGAATAATTGTAACCCTCTAAGGTGAATTTATTCTATATATATAAACTCTTTACAAATAAGTAATATTTGTATACGATGTCTTTTTATAATAATTTTTTCTTTTGAAAATGAATCTAAAAGAATAATATGGTTTATTTAAAAGAAAATAATTGGCTTAGAAGTAGATAGAATATGCATGCATGGTGAGAAGAAAGGAGTGACTTACATGGGAAGCAACGAAATAAGCTATCATGTTAAGGGCGATTCCCCACCAAACTGTTCCAAAAATGTAGCCAGAGAGGTTTTGCGTGCGTCGTAGATGACAAACAGAATGATAAATTTTGGGAAGGTATTGGAACAGAAATATGATTAAGAACACTGTCATCACCAACGTCACTGAACCTTTCTCCAATAACGACGGAATTGCCACCCAAAGCACTATCTGAAAACCAAATTAACAAATCTCATCACATCAATGTAACTCTAACTACTCTACCTTTCTAGTTTACACACATTTTTTTAGATGCAGGTAATATCAATCATTATTGATAACAAATTAATTCACTTCACAAAATTCTAAATATGTAGATACCACAATTTTAATCAAAATCAAAATTCAAAGTTATATATATATATATATATATATATATATATATATATATATATATATATATATATATATATATATATATATATATATATATTAAGTTTTCTCCCCTCCTGCATGCAAAGATAATTTTGAAAAATTTGAGATCAAACACTCAATAATGAACAGAAGCCAGATGGCACATATATTCGTTAATAGGAGTTGTAAATATTGAAGACCATGAATAAATTTTTACCACTAGAAAATGCAATAATCATGTCTAGTTATTTTAGGGGACCACCCATGCGTATACCATAAAAAAATGTAATCAGACAAAGATTGAGATTGGCTGAATCTAAACTTATGGATCCCGTACTGGTTTGATGGAACAAACTGTGACATGTTTGGTTGATATTTTTTCTGATATATAATAAATATAGTTTCCACCAGTAATCAATATGCATGTTATGCAGATGATCACATCATTCAAGTTCCGTGTTTTAGCTTCTAAGAATAATGACAAAATCACTCTTCAGATCCTCCTTCTGTACGATGCAAAACAACAAAAAAGGAAAATGAAAACACAGTCACACATATAACGCTATCGACATTTTTCTGGGGTGGTTTCTGCAGCAGCACGTGCTTAGTCTCATGTAGTGTTCCTTGTTAGATAGGTTCATCGGATGCTATTTTGTTTTCATTCTTATACTGCATTATTTGAAAATGTAATATTATAGTTCCAACAAGTTTTCCAGCCTTCCTTACGAAATTAGGTACTAAGAAGCAGTTTGGAACTTATGAAAATTATTAATTGCGTATAAAACACATTAAACCATCTTCACGACATACTTATAAACCACATATGTCAAATCATCTGAAAAAACATCACATGCAGAATATTGTTGGCTAGCTTCAAAGTTTCCATGCAAATCTATACATACTCCCATGATCGCATACACCTGTCACACTCTCCTTCCGTGCCAACTAATATAAAAATACCAAACTACGAACTTTCTCCTCTCAAATCATTCTTCTATGCAAAAACAAAAGCGCTTTTAGCCAAACACTGCTCAAAACATGCCAAAGCTCATAATTAACTACGTGACAACATCATTATAATCTTTGACATTTACTTAACACCTCTATCTACATCTTTGGATAGAATCCTTGTAATGTAAAAGATAAGATTGATCATATATAAACATTACTTTCATTTAATATAAATTTTATATTGACATTTATTTGTAATTTATAAAAAAGAAACATATAATTCCCCTTTCGCTAACATAATCATACCATATAATTCACTAATGACAACAATTCAAATTCCTTTACGCTAACATAAAAAGGTCAATAATTTTGTAATATTAATTTAAAAATTAAAAGTGGTAGTAAATTCTGATTACATTTTTTTCTTTATTATTTTTATCACCGTAAATTTAGCAACTTATATAAAAAAAAATACATTTTTAGTTCTTCTATATTGTCTACAAGCACGTAGTGTTGGAAAAATAAGTACTTTTTCAAACAAAAACGTTTTCTAATAGTAATGACTTAATTTCTAAATAAAAATCTAGGCAAACAACTAATTAGATTATCGTCAAGTAAGAATTATAACGTGTCGCATCTTTTTTTTGTTTCCATAAAAATTACCCTATGTACTGTTTTAATATTAATGTTTTTGTGCCGATAAAAAAAAGGTTATCATTAGTAATAAAGAGTCGTAAGAAAAAGGAGAATAAAGTGATTTTACCTGTGGCAGAGGAAGAATCACGAACAAATCAAAAACGAATCCCGTCCGTGACTTAAGATACCCTAGCGCAACGGTGCGCGGCCGTGTTTCTCTGAGTCCGGCGGCGGCGCCCAACCCGAACGCGCGTTTGGCCATCTTCATTCTGATCACCATATTCCACAGGTGAAGCGCGTCCGTCATGCACCGCAGCACCGTCACGGTAACGGCGAGCCACCCGTCAACGAACACGCACATGCACGAGTCACTAACGGAGAGCGCGTAGAAGAACAGAGGGTCCACGAACAACCCCGCGCCGCACACTAGCAGGAACACTCTGTTCCATTCCTGGATCCACTTCTCCCTCGGGTCCAACACCTTCCCCAACGCCCTCCGTCCCGCGCCGTCGCACGCTGCCGATGACCACCATCCCATGCCGGCGGAGTCGTTCTCGTTGTCTTCTCCATGCTCCTTCTCCTCCTCCTCCTCCTCCTCCTCGTCGGAGGTGGTGGTAGTGGGGGTGTAGTTGAGGACCTGCGAAGTACTTGATGAGGACTCGTGCTCTGTTATTGTAGTAGCCATGGTGGTGGAGAGAAAAGTTAAGAGAAAGAAATGGAAAAATGCGATTTTTTTTTGGGGGGGATGGTTTTGATTTGAGGGTCGATTGTGTGAGGGAGTGAAATTGTTAGAAGAATCTGATTGAGATTTATGAATGAGAATTGTTCTGACACAGACACATGAAAGAGAGAAGAAAGAAGTTGGTTGCTCAAGAGTATGAGAGCTATGCTTGGTTAGTTGCTCCCAAGAGACCCACACATTGTAGGAAGATAACGTGGAGATTATGATTATTTATTTGAATGTATAACACACAAACTTGTCCTTGCGTTGCCCAATCAAATTTCTCTAGTTTGTGTTTGGACAGCAATAATTGAGAAAATATTTTTCAATGTTTGTCGCCTAATAATAATAATAATAATAATAATAATAATAATAATAATAATAATAATAATAATAATAATAAAGAAAGAAAGAAAGAAGAAGATAGGATGATGATAATCATTCATCTTTTATTCTATATCACAAATACATTTTATAGAAGGTAATAATTTTGTTTGAGTTTCATTAAATACAAAATTTAATAGGATTGATTGTGCTTAGATTATAACTTCAGTTATTAAACAAAAATTAAATCATATATGCTTTTCAGCTTGATGGTTAGTAGCAGAGATGTCAAAATGGGTCTCAACCATGAGCCAACTCGGCTCACTACGAGTTCAAGCCGGGTTGGGTCGAGAAAAATTCAACTTTTTTAAAAGTGGGTTGAACTCAACCAGGCTCACTTAACCCACGGGTTAAACGGGTTCGAGTCAGGTTGAGGGTGGGTTGACCCACTTAACCCACCAACATTTTCTTATGATGTTTTTTAAATTTTTTTTACAATGTTTTTTTTAATTTTTTTTAATAATTATTTACTATTTCTAATTATATAGGTTCACAATTTCATATTTTTAAATGTTAGAATGTTGCTCAATAATATTTGAATAGTTTGAATGTTTTATTGAATAACATGACAAAAAATGTGTAATATTAACCATGTTTTCTTAGACTATATGGACACTTTCTTGGAAACAATTCATTATATATTGGTGGTGAGCATGATGAAAACATTGGTTCTTGATTTTATTGTGATTGTCATCTCATGGATTGTTTAAAAAATTATTTAAATATTTGAATACTTAAAAATAAATACATAAATAAATTTTTTATGTGGGTTGGTGAGCCAACCCATTTAACCCACCAACCCGTGATGGATTAGCCGGGTTGCAAAATTTTTGGCTCACCATAAAGTGAGCCAGGTTAGGTTCACTCATTTACAACCCAGCTCGTGGTGAACCAACCCATGTGAGCCGGGTTGACTCACTTTAACATGTCTAGTTAGTAGCAATTGCCCAACCGGTGTAATAATGTTTTTGTTAAAAAGGCGTTTGTTGTTTTAGTTAGGAGTGTATAATTTCGTTAATGAATTACTTGGGTCTATAACTCATCTTAAATAGATTAAAATGTGCTTATATTTTAAGAATTATAAGTTGACAAAATTTCAATTAGTAAAAGTAAAATTTCAGAATCACACTATTAAATTGAAATTACTCGTTTATCGAAAAAAACAAATATATTAAATATGGAAAATCAGTTTTCAATCCATATACAAATAAGGCTTAAATACCTTTTTCGTCCTCATTTTCGTAGTATTTGTTGCGGATGATCCTCATTCTGACAGAATGTTTAAAACGGTCTCCATTTCTACCGAATGTTTCAAATGGTCCTCATTTTCGCAATTCGTGTTTTATTTTGTTCTTTTCTGTGACGCCGTTTAAATCATTAACGGAGCATTGTACATGTGGCACTGTTTGTATTACGTTGCATTGGGGTGTGTTATGTGTATTGTACATATGGCTAATTAACGTTAACTTTTCAATTTGTTTGGGAGAAATTTTGCAATTAGGACTTGAGTTGGATTGCAGTCACGCTCTTCATTATTGGAGGCGATTTCTTCATCTTCGTCTTTCTTGTCATTTCATCATTGGATTGCAGCCGCGCTCTTCATTTCAATTTTCCAATTAATTTTCATCAACGAGGTAAGTGGGTTTAGGGTTTTCTGGGTTGTTTTTGTTCGTGGATTAGGGTTTTCGTAATTCTATTTTGGGGTTGGTTTGTGCTTGGATTGTTGTGATGTTCTGCATGCACTAGTGCATAACGGGGTTTTTAACTCGCCTTATACGCCTCAGTTACTGCGGGACCAAAGCCTATAAGGAGGCGGTGGCATTTTTGAAATTTTTCTCAGCATTTTGCCTCGGGTCCCAATTCAACCGAAGCATATAACCGGTTTTATGCTTCGGTTCACAACCAACCGAAGCCTATAACCCATATGTGGCCCCCAGATTTACAAAACTGCCACTGACAGTGCACGCTTTAGCCTCGGGTGACAAAGGACCGAGGCCTATAACAGATGATTTGGCCTCGGGTGGCGAAGAACCGAGGCCTATCCTTCTTTCTGCCTTAGGTGTTTACAGAACCGAGGCCATATCCTTTATTTAGGTTCCCAAATCGCGCGAACCCATCACTGTTCATCATCTTCTCTCTCACGAAACTCTCCGCCACCGTGCCCTCCGTCAGGATTCACCCTCTCCATCGCCGATTGCGCCTCCGTCCACGAAGTTAGGGTCGCCGGTCTTGCTCCGCCACCGAACAGCAAGCGAAAAGAAGGCAGCCACCGTCGCGCCACCGTCGAAAAGGAAGCAGCCACCGTCGCGCCACCGTCCAGCCCTCGTTGTGGCCTCCGTCGCGCCACCGTTGCTCCTCTGTTGTAGCCTCCTGCGCGCCACCGTCACGTTGCCTCTGGTTGCGCCCTCTTTCGCGCGTACGTCGTGCCCTTCGTCGCGCCCTCTGTCGCCTCACTTCGCCACGGTCCCCCACAGCCACCACTTGGCGACAAACGTTGCACTGCTGCTCCGTGTGACTGCTCCGGCGAGTATCTTGCGCCTCGTTCGCCATTTTCCAGCCACCGTTGCACCGCCAATTATGTCGGGGGTAAATTCAAAACGCGTTATTTTTTCTTTTGTTTTGAATATTTTTTATGATTTAGGTAATTTTTTTGCATTTTGATGAGATTTTTGGTTGATTTTTGCGTTGTTCTTTTGCTATTTTTACGGTCTCTTATTTATTTTATTGCCTCTTATAGCTCTTGAAGACCTCAGTATCGTGGGTGTGCATCATATTCCATTGTCATTCAATTTTCACGATCCCAGGTTCTTAATTCTATTATTCTGTAAGATTTTGTTGTTTATTATGTATTAGTGATGAGTACGTATTTTTGCCCTCATTTAATGTTTAATTCTGGGTATTTAATTGAATTTGTGTGCCTAAAGAGTGATTTAATTGATAATTTTGATAATTAGGTTGTTTGAGCTTGTGTGATAAAAATGTCTTAAAAAGTGATTTTTAGCTGCATAAATTATTTTTGGATATTTTAACGTTTGTTGATGCAGCTGAAGTTAAGTTTTAAGCTCATTTAGAGGTGTGGAAATAAATTGATTAAAGCTTCATGACACCTTAAAGATAAATCAAAGAATAAGAAATTATCAAAAGCACAAAAATTCAGGCCAAGCATTACATGAAGACGGCAAGAAAAGCTTGAAAAAGTGAAGAAGTTTGGCTAAACCAAGAAGAGAGGAAAGAAAAATTGGACCTTGCGGTTTTCTTTATCTTTATGATAGAAGATAATTTAGGAAAATATATCTTTAGATATTTTATTTGATATTTTTAAATAATTATCTTATTTAATTATATCATAAAATATTAAAAGATAATAACTACCAAATCTTTTTAAATATGACAAGATCTTCTTGAATCTTTTTAGTTCCACAACAAACAAATATATCTTGAAGATATTGGATTATTTAGAAGATAATTTAAGGAGATTGCAAAGGGTTGATTTGGAAAATTAATACAAATATTAATTGGTGATAATTTATCATATATCTTTAAGTAATTAATTAATTTAATTATATTAGATATTGATATTATCAACCAATTATATTTGTCAAATAGTCTATATCTCTCCAAGTATTTTTAAATATTTATATTTATCTTTATTTCAAAAGATATTTGAGAGATTTTAGCAACAGAAAAGCCCAGTCCAATTCCTATATAAAGAGACCAAGGGAGAAGTAGAAAACAAGCTCGGCACTTCGGAATTTAGGAACCCTTAGGGGGACCTAATTTCGTTTCCTTTCTCTCTCTTTTCTTCTCTCTATTCTTCTTTTGTATTTCATGGATTGCTAAACTTCTTGGGTTGATTCCATTGTAATTTCATTATGGATTTTGAGGTTAGAATGAATTAATTTCTTTGTTCTTTTTATTATTGTTGAGGTTTTAATTTATCTATGTCTTTTATCTTTGAATCACATAAAAAGTAATGATTTTAAATCTATATGCATATTGATCATATGAGTCAAGGGTTTTTAAATTTAATTGAGGCTTTACTTTGATTTTATTTAGAAACTTTCATATGATTAAATGAGTTTTTACCAATAATTGAGACTTTACTTTGATTAAAGGTATTTACTCTAACGAAAATTAATTGAGACTTTACTTTGATTAATTAAGCTTTTTATTTGGTGAGGAGATAAAAGAATAGACATGATTAGGCATAGTAAAATTTGATTGAGACTGTACTTTGGTTGAATTTACTGTGGATAATCTAAAAGTTCTCACTTTTAATTGAGACTGTACTTTGGTTAAAAGTGAGAACGCCAACAAATTCATTGAGACTTTACATTGATTAATTTGTAAATCTACAACAATAATTAATTGAGCAATAATCTTTAGATAACCGATGATGAATCTATTTTGAAAAAGCAATGGAATCAATCTATTTTCTTTACTATTATTTTTATTTTTTTTATCTTTTAAATTTTATTTCTATCTTTGTTTATCTTAATCCCCTATATTTTTTTATAATTTTATTTGACTAACTCTTGTATAGTTTTATAAGAACTAATTTGTTAAAAATCAATTCCGTGTTCGTTGGGAGACGACTTTGGGTTACTTTACCCTTACTATTTTGTTGACTACTTTCTTAACAATACTGAAGTTGTTATAGATAAGTAGTATTAATTTGAACGCGTCAACGACAACATTATCAATTAGTAATATGTTATATATATATATATATGTGTGTGTGTGTGTGTGTGTGTGTGTGGTTTATTATTTACTTAAATATTTGTTTGATTTGTGAGTTAGCCTTAGTTTCCCGTTTGAGATTCAATACGAAAATTATGTATTGTCCCCGAGTTTTCATTTTGAAAAAACTACATTTTTTTTTAAATTAGATATAAGGCGATAAAATACTAATAATTTAAATGTATTGAATCTTGAATTGTCCGATTGGACAATTTAAGAAGATTAATCACTTTCTAGTAATTTATTAGTGCATATATATTTTTTAAAATACAGATCTTAAAATTCATGAATATTTGTCAATTGTGTTTTTTATTGATCTTCGGGTGCATATTTGATTGTGGTTTATAATCACTTTCATTTTGTGTATCCTGAAGGCCAATGCGAAATGCTGGCAAAATTTCGTGAAATTTAATATTTGTATTTTAAAAGTAATATGTACCAATAAAATAAAGAAAGTGAATCTTCTTAAATGGGATAGGGTCACACCTTCATTACGACGTGAGCATTGATTCAAAGATTACTGAAATTGTTCACGCAATTTCAGTATGGATCGAGATTGGATTAATTTACCACGTATTAGCGCTGAGTATGAGAATGGAGTAGAGGAATTTATAAAATTTGCGTAACACTATGAGGGGAGAAGTGATGATGAGGTGAAGTTCAGATGTCCTTGTGTCAACTGTTTGAATGGAAGAAAATTGAATGCAACTCAAGTTAGGGAACATCTTATTTGATGGTTTCCTTAGAAGTTATACAATATGGACATGGCACGGCGAATTAATACACATTCCAACTGTTTCTCGGACTGAATATCTTGCTAATTCATCTATGAAAGAGCGACGGGAAGAGCGACAGAAAGAGCGAAGGGAAGAGCAATTTGAAGAGCGAGTAGAAGTAGAAGAAGACAATATGGAGGACATAATACGGGATGTTGGCGTAGAAGCTTTTGCACAAGCGCATGTGTATGAGACGATGTCTACTGATGCGGAAACTCCGTTGTATGTTGGTTCAACTAAGTTCACGCGATTATCAGCGATTTTAAGACTTATGAATTTGAAAGCGACCAATGGTTGGACAGATAAAAGCTTCACAGAATTGCTCGTGCTCTTGAATGAAATGCTTCCCAAAGGAAATACTCTACCCACTCGAAACTATGATGCCAAGAAAATTCTTTGTTCGATGGGTATGGAGTATAAAAGGATACACGCATATCCTAATGATTGCATATTATACAGAAAAGAATTTGAAGATTTGAAAAAATGTCCAAAGTGTGGGTCATCACGGTACAAGCAGAAAAGAAACAGTGAAGATAATGGTCAAATAGAGAAGGAAGGATTTGCTTTGAAAGTAGTCTGGTACCTTCCAATCGTGCCTAGACTTAAGCGTTTGTTTGCAAATCCTAAAGACGCTAAAAACCTTAGATGACATGCAACTGAGAGAAGATGTGACAGACTCCTTCGTCATCCAGCTGATTCAATGCAATGGAAAAATATTGATCAGGAATTTCCCAAGTTCGGTAAAGAATGTAGAAATATTCGTTTTGGCTTAGCTACCGATGGAATGAATCCATTTGGTAATTTAAGTACAAACCATAGTTGTTGGCCTGTTATATTATTCATTTACAACTTATCTCCTGGACTCTGCATGAAGAGAAAATACATGATGTTGTCTATGATGATATCTGGTCTAAAGCAGCCTGGAAATGACATAGATGTATATCTCAATCCTCTAGTTGAAGACTTGAAGTTGTTGTGGGTTGATGGTGTTGAAATATTTGATGTTGTTGCTTCTGAAACTTTCATGATGCATGCAATGTTATTTTGCACCATTAATGACTTTCCAGCTTATGGTAATTTGTCAGGGTATAGTGTCAAGGGTCATAAAGCATGTCCTATATGTGAAGAAAACACTACATCTCATCAATTGAAAAACGGAAGGAAGACCGTGTATTTGCGCCATCGAAGGTTTTTACAAGCTAATCATCCTTATCGAAGGTTAAAGAAAGCATTCAATGGACATCAAGAGAATGACAAAGCACCAACTCCATTAACTGGCATTCAAATTCATGAAAAAGTTAATAAAGTACATCATGTATTTGGTAAAATGTCCAAGAAGTCATCTGCATCGAGCCCTTGGAAGAAAAAATCAATATTCTTTGACCTTCCATATTGGTCGAAGTTAGAAGTTAGGCATTGCATAGATGTCATGCATGTAGAGAAGAATGTGTGTGATAGCTTGATTGGTACACTACTCAACATTCAGGGAAAGACAAAATATGGAGTAAATGCTCGTTTGGATTTGGTTGAAATGAAGATCCGAGAAGACTTGGCACCAAGGGAGGTTGGTAGGCGCACTTATTTGCCCCCTCCATGTTACACTATGTCCAGACAAGAGAAAATAAGTTTTTGCTTATGTTTAAAGAGTGTCAAGGTACCTCAAGGATACTCTTCAAATATTCAGAGTTTAGTGTCCATGCAAGACTTGAAGCTTGTTGGCCTAAAGTCTCACGATTGCCACATCTTAATGCAATAATTGTTACCTGTAGCTATTCGTGGAATTTTACCCAAAAATGTTAGACAAACTATAACGCGTTTGTGTGCATTCTTCTCTTCAATTTGTAGCAAAGTCATTGATCCTTTAAAGTTAGATGAACTTCAAGCCGAAATTGTTATCATCTTGTGTCAACTAGAGATGTTTTTCCCTCCATCATTTTTTGACATCATGGTACATTTCCTTGTTCATGTGGTGAGAGAAATCAAGTTTTGTGGACCAGTATACTTAAGATGGATGTATCCCATTGAATGTTACATGAAGATTTTGAAAGGGTATGTGAAAAATCAATATCGTCCAAAAGCTTCAATGATCGAAAGATATATTGCTGAAGAAAGTGTCGAGTTTTGTTCAGATTACATGGCAAAAGCAAAACCGATATGAGTTCCTCACAGATCATGGTTGAACAGGTGTTCTATAAGTAACAGCATACGAGGTGTGAGTGTGGTTACCAAAAATCGTGAAGAGTTGATGCAAGCACACCTATACATATTGAACAACACAAATGAGGTAATGCCTTACTTATCTGCACACAAAGTCATTGTGAAAGAGAACAATCCAAGACAATCAGAGAAATGGCATTTGATGGAGCATAATAGAACATTCATGCCTTGGTTTAAATCTGAGGTTTTGAAAGATTCGCAATGCTCTGAGACTTTGATGTGGTTAGCAAATGGGTTGAAATTTGATGTCATCTGTTGTACAGGTTATGAAATCAATAATTGCACATTCTATACAAAGTCTCTTGATGATAAAAGCACAGTACAAAATAGTGGAGTCAGTCTTGAAGCTGAGTTGCTACAATTTTCTACATCTAAAGATCAAAATCCCGTAGTAGAATCAATGACATACTATGGTGTAATACAAGAGATATGGGAGGTTGATTATACCATGTTTACTATTCCACTGTTCAAATGTAAGTGGATTGACAATAAGAGTGGTGTCAAAATAGATGAATCAGGAATGACTCTAGTGGATTTTCGAAAGGTGGGTTATCGAGACGAGCCATTTATCATGGCACAACAAGCCTCTCAAGTTTTCTATGTTAAAGATCCTGCGTCTGAACATTGGTTTGTTGCTTTTCATGGAAAAAAACAGATTGATCCTAATGAAGAGAATATGAGTGATCTTAATATTGTTGTCACCCACCCATTTAGAAGAACGATAAATGTTGATGAAATCCATCTAGTTGATGATGTACATGCAATTCGAGAAGATCACGATGAAGGAATATACATATGACCAATCAATAACTTTATGTATGAATTTCATATTCTTGTTAAAATTTAGGTGTTTTGTTAAATAATGTTTTATATATTAATTTGCCAGTTGCTTATTAATGTTTTTTATGTTTTCATTTCACAGATACATGGCTGAACATTATACTTCATCAGAGGATGAAGCACCTACTAAGAGACCCAGCAGAGGAGCCACTAGGTTGAGAGAGCTCTTAATTAGAAGAGCTAAAGGTCAGAAAACACATGTTGATATTAATGTCGACACTGGTGAGCCTAGTGGTCGTTATGTTGAGAGAGAATATCAATCCTTACACCATCTTTTGATCATGTCACTGAAGTTGATCGGGAAATGATATGGCAAGATTTATTGGTAACTAATATTAATGTTATTAAAGTTATACTTTGATTTTGTTGATAATATGATAAATATTGTTGATGACATTTTCTATATTGCAACTAACATTTGATATTCCAAATGTGCCGACGCTAAGACAAAAATGTTTGTCATCAGTGGCTGAGAAATTTCGTGGTTCTAAGACCAAGTTGACGTCAAGGTATGTCTTTGGACATAAAAAGAATGAAAATCCATTCTTGAAATACACTTGGATTGATGAAGACACATGGCGTCAGTTTCTTAAGCTTCGGACATCTGAGGGATGGCATGTATGTTTATTTGAAATCATCAATAGCACAATTGATAATTATGCAAAATTTTAACTAATTCATAAAGTGAGTTTTATATGTTACAGGTAAAGAGGAAAAAGGCTCAAAGCATAAGTGCTCAAAATAAAAACCCGCACATATTATCTCGTGGTGGGTATAGAAAACTTGAAGAGAAGATAATGACAGAAAAGAAAAAATCTAGGCCCCCACCTTCTGAGGGTGAAGATACTGGGCCTCCTTCACCACCATCACATCATCAGAAGTGGAAGTTAGCCTGTTTACGCTCATCGGGCAACTACACTTCTGACTCTGCACGAGAAATCTCTGAGAAAATTGTAAGATACAATTCTTATCTAAATTGCTCGTTCATGTTTTATATTGTATTTTTATTTATAAATTTTTTTGTTACATTGTAGGATTCGTTGGTTGAGCAGACCTTCCAAGGAGGATTCATTCCAAAAGGTCGTCATGACATACTTGCTGCTGCAATTGGACGACCTGAGCACCCTGGACGTGTGCGTGGTGCTGGATCAGGAGTGGGCATACGCCAATTTTTTGGTTCCTCCTCTCGTCAGTCTTCATGCAGTCATGGTGCTGATTGTGAACAAAGACTAAAGGAAATGATCACGGCGCAGGTGAGAGAAGAACTAATGCACCAATTTAAGCATTATGGCATTCGTTCGCCAGTGGATCATCCGCTAGAACTAGACCCATTTGTGCCTCCCACGGGTAAATTTGTTTTCTATAAGTTATGAATTGAATAAATGATATTTAATAAAGTAATTGAATAACATTAATAAATCGTTGACTTTAACAGGTAGAAGCGGAAATGGGAGTTGTTCAGCTCCACCCGGGGATGACATGGATGACACTCATCCATGTCAGCTATATATTTGGGATGGTACAGAGAATACACTAATGGCTCGTGGAAAAGTATTTGAGGCAGCCACAGTTCTTCATGGCATGAAGTTATCAGAGGATGAGGTTAAGGTCACGGTAGAGGAGGTTCTTATGCCGTATGCTTTAGTTCCTGTGCCAACAGATGAGGTGTATACTGTGGCACAAGCATTCCAGTGTTTCCTCGCCTGGCCTAAAGATTTGGTTGATACTGACCCCTCGGTACAGACTCTTAAACCCACAAATATACTACATTTTTAAGTTTACATGTTTATTATATTCAAACTTAAATTATATTCCATTTTAACTGAAATTGCATCAATATAGGAAAAACCTCAATCAAAGAAGATTCTTCTCTCTTTGGACGATCCTCTTGGTGCATTGCTCCAACTTGCAGAAATCATAGCTGATAAGCCAATGCAGGTTCCTTGGGATGCTAACATTTTTGGGAGAGATCTTGACATCCCACTTTACTTGCATTCCCAAGATGTCTTGGAGCTTGCACGGGGACAAGAGGAACTCAATATTACCATTATTCAATTATGGATAATGTAAGTCTTTTAGTCATTATATATAGTTATTTGATATATTTATGTATTTACTTATATCAAATCAATTTTTGGTTTAGGTATCTGTCTAGTGTCACTGAAACTATGGGGCTGAATGATCTATATGGGTTTATAGACCCCCAACTCACCCATGAAGGCAACAAGTTTGATGACATCCAAGCATATGTGACCAAATGCTTTCAACGTGGAAAAGAAATTTATTTTGTCCCTTATGTTGCTGGGTAAGTCATTTTTGTTAACTTATGAATATAATCAGTCATTTTAATGCATAACAATGAATTTAATTTCTTATCAGGCGTCATTGGCTGTTACTTGTGGTTTCCCTAAGGGAGAACCTTGCTGTGTGGTTTTACTCTTTGCATCGCCCTCCCCCCAACCATCTTAGACAAGTGATAGATTGGTAAGAACCTCAATATCAATCTTATGAATATGACATGTTATATAAAAATATCCTAACTTATTCCCTATATCATAGTTCAATTGTTGCACATAACATGTTGTTAGGGAGATCAACGGCTAAGGCAAAAGGTCTTGTATGATGTTCTCTCCAGGTTTGATATTTCTATCCATATCTTCATGATTGTTTGCTTGATTTTCTTCCTTAATTAATTGTAACGTTGTTAATATAATGTAGTGTAATAGACAAACCGGCTCATATGAGTGCGGTTACTATATAATGCAATGGATGACAACCACTATGCGTGCTCGTATTACAACAAATTGGGAAACGGTAATATATATTTGAATTAAAACGAATACTTTGCAATATTTCCTTTTTATATACTAACTTAACTTAATCTATTATTTTGTAGACATTCAAGAGTCCTGCAACAATTCCCGCAAAGTCCATCAAGTTTGGTAGGATAGCATGTGCCAAATATATAATTGAAATGTACAATACTATTGATTAGAACATGTATCTTGATTGTAAATGATTTGTAATTGTCTTTTAAATGAATTTGAATTGTGGATGTGTTATAAAATATTCTGTTCTGGTCTATTCTGGTCTGTGCTGGGTGCTAAACAAAATTTGCAGGTTTAAATGTGGGAATAACACCAAAACAAAAACTGCATTAAAAAAAACAGCATATTAGGCCTCGGTTCTGGTATGAACCCAAGCAAAAAGCGCACTTTTGGCCTCGGGTGCAACCAAAACCGAGGCCAAAAGGGTATCGAATTTAAAAAAAAAAAAGCCCATATGGCCTCGGGTGCAGCGAAAACCGAGGCCAAAGGGTATCGAATTTAAAAAAAAAGCCCATATGGCCTCGGGTGGAACCAAAATCGAGGCCAAAAGGCTGGGCTCTATGGCCTCTGGTTCCATTTAATCGAGGCCAAAAGCTATGCTCTTTTGGCCTCGCCCCAATATGCTTCAGTTCCCGAACCGGTGCAAAATATTAAAAACAACCGCTGCCAAAGCCCCTTCCTGCACTGGTGATGGTTTCTAAATTACCACACCTGTACAATACACGTAACACACCCCAATGCAACGTAATACAATCAGTGCCACCTGTACAATGCTATGTTACTGATTTAAACGGCATTACAGAAAAGGACCAAATAAAACACGAATTGCAAAATTGATGACCATTTTAAACATTCGATCAAAATGAGGACCATTTTAAACATTCTGTCAAAATAAGGACCATCGATAACAAACACTACGAAAATGAGGACGAAAAAAGTATTTAAGCCTACAAATAAATATGTACATTTAATTAGGAAAAAAAAAACTCATTTTTAACAATCCTATCAAATAAGACCATAGATTGTGTTTATGAACTTATCAGTCATCTCCAAGTCAAACATATATCTTAATCCTAATAACGTTGCACACAAAAGGCCCCATATTTTTTTTGTCAGGAAAACAAAAAAGTTGAGAAAATATACATTCAAGAAAAGAATTAAACTATGCTTTCTTTCATCCATCATAGCCATTATTGAACATATCAACCAATTGATTGTATCCTTAAATCGTGTGACCCAGTTGATAAAACTGCACCAAAATAAAAGAAGAAAGCCATCACCCGCATACCAAAAACAAACGTTCTCATAACATGGCAAAAAGTGGCCAAGCTTAGAAGATTGATAGGGACTTTGCTCCGGTCCATTTATTTTTATTTTTATTTTATATATGTAAATTATAATATAAATATTTTTTTTCTTTTAATTTTTGTATATATTTTATATAGTTAGTATTGTAAAATTTGTTTATTGCAAAATATGTAGTTGCAATTCGGTCATTATAGCTAAAGTAGTTTTTGTTTTGGTCATTATTGATACAACAATTTTGATTTGATCATTACAACAAATATGATCGTTGTTGAGCTGTTATAAGATTATTCATCATGAGCCATAGAATTTTAAGCCATCATCCTTCCTCATTCACACCTATAAAAAAAGTGGCCTGGTGCTCTCCAAAAAACACACAATCTAACTCACATCTCTTTCTCTCTTGGGTTTAGTGTGCTATGTTCTCCTTTTATATCTTTCTTCTACTATCTTGGGTTATTCATACTCTTTTAAAGAGTTTATATTCCTAGTTTTTGTTATCCTCATGATATATTTGAGATGTTCCTGTTGTACCTTGGGGGGTTTACACATACATTGCGGATAAATCCTTAACGACAGTGATTTACACGCCTCAAGAAACCATTAATTATTCTTGTTCTTGCCAGATTATACAACAGTTAGCACTTCTATAATTTTTTCAAAATTCTATATGATTGTTTATCCAATATTTCTTGATGTATAGACAAACGTTAAGGGAGCGAAAGATGGAGAAATATACGTGATGAAATGTAGTGATTGTTATGTGTTTCTACATTAGTTTTTCTTCTTAAATTTGTGGCGTTCTTTAAAAAGAAGTTTGTGAGGCTCTAACTGAACTAAGTTTTTATTTTCTATAGTTATAATCTAAAACATTCTGTTTAAAAACTTTACACTTGTTAGAAAAATATGTAGTTTTAAGCTTGAGAAAGTTAGAGAAACTATTCAGTCATTTCTTTTAAGATTGCAACTTAAGTGCAATATCATTGGATGTATCCAATTGAAAGCTACCTTCACAAATCAAATCAAATGTAAGAAATAATATTGTTCCAGATTCATGTATTGTATAATCTTATTGCACAAGAGTGTGTGCACTTTTATTCGGAATATTTGCATGGAGTTGAAACAATATTAAATATATATGGAGGAAATTATGAATTCAAAGCTAAAACATGTTTTCAAACTTAGAAAAATGTTGCAAGAAAAAAATGTTGAGTTAAATGATGTAGAATTAGACCAAGTAAGAAATTATGCTCTCCAAAATTGCAACGAACTTAACCTTTATTGAGCTAGTAATTTTATTAAATTACACATGCATATTATTATGGTTATATACAAGTCGATATAACAATGTAATTTATCATCAAACTACATAAACATAAATTAGAGAAAGAAAATTCACAAAAATGTGCAACAACGACATCAAAGAGAATTTCTATCTGTTGTTCAAACAATATGTAAGAATTAATTCATTCTTTATCGAAATTATTATATAGCTTAGACACATTTACCTTATACTTTTCCTTGGCTTCCACTCTTCAAAAGGGAAGGTGACATAAGAATAAGTGAGTCATTATTCCACTCGTAGTCTAAATTCACAGGTTTTTCGATGTACAAGTTATTTGATAAATGGTTGGAGGTTTAAAGTACAGGATCCAGACAAGTAGTGTACTATATTAAAGATTCCAAAGACCCTAATTGGCAGTGGTGAATCTTGATCAAAAATTTTGAAAGGGCCAAAATAATATACTCAAAATTTATATATTGAATCATTATGACTAATGTAACAAAAGTATATGTTTCTCCTTAGAAAAATGATTATTTTGAAGTTGTATTTGATATGAAGCCCATTTTAAATAAGCTTTCTAATTTCATCTCTTTCACTCATTGAATATTCCCATATTTGAGAACGTTTCCTTGGAATATGGGATAAGTTCTAAAGGATTCATATGAAACTTCTAACTTCTTGTAATTCTTTGAATCTTAAGAAATGGTTCTTCAACCATTGCATCCTTAGTATCATGTTTGAAAATATGTGAAGAAGTAAATTTGTATTGCTTTCATCTTCACCGTATCTTTCCTTATATTACTCTAAAAGAAATGAATATATTATTTTATCCTTCATAATGTACCTATTTAAAAAAAAAATAAGACAAAAAAAAAAATAATTTATCAAAATTTATTCGAAAATTGAGAAATGTAATTATTATTAAAAGAAAAATCTATGATAATCGAATCACATCTAAAAAATATTTATGAAAAAATATATAGTACATAACTTTTCCTTCTATATTCGTATAAAAGTATACAAAAAAACTCATGAGATGAAAAAAATACTAAATATCAAACTAATATTTCACTATTAAGATATTGGAGAGAGTTACCTTTTGTATCTTTAAAAATAGAACAAAACTATAAGAGATGAGAGTAAAGAAAATGAATTTGTGTTTAACTTTCTATTATTTATTTATTTTTCAAAAACTAAAGAAGATATGCAAGAGTAAAAGATGAATACAATAAAACAATGACGGAGAACAATAAAAATATCTCAATAAATTTTACTTTTCTCTCTTATATCAAATTTTATATTTTATAATTTATTAATATTAAGTATTATAATTTATAAATAAAAATCTATTTAAAAATATATTTAAGAAAATTAAAAAAATTTACATATATATTAAAAAAAGTTTAAAAATTTTGGCAGTGTCATGGCCCTCCTAGAACTATATTAAGATCAACCTATGGTAATCGGGTAGTAGTAAGAGTAATAGCGAAAGCCAAGCCACATTAGTACATTATGCAAGACGAATCTATAAAATGAGTTGTGTGAAGATGACAAGGACATTAACTCAATCTCGTTTATATCTAATGCGTGAGATAAAGAGTATAGGTTTTCATTGGATAGAAATGACTTAGCTCAATGCTCAACCAATGGAAATGTATGATATCTATGGAAATGATTTATGAGAACTACGGATAATTGAGTATGTTGTATATTAATTTAAACATGTTATGATTAATGCTTATTGTCTTTAATGTTGAAAATATAAATGAATTGTGTGTATTTATTTAGCAAAAATTATTTGTCAAAGTTGGTGACTGAGTTTATCCTTCAAGTATTGGGTTAAAGGTTTGAAGATGAACACTATTACTTTATCTCATTTAGTTAGATTTATTTTGGATTTGATACTTTGAAATAAACAATAAAATGTTTTCTAAATGTTAATTTAAATCTAATTATTTGAAAGATAAAACAACATAATTTTTTATTTCTTTATGTTTTGTAAAACAAAAATTTATCTACAAAACATATATTTATTAGATAACTTCATCAAATGAAAAAACATACAAATTAACCTAATATGAGATATCAAATGTTTTAATTGAATAAATTAAAAAAATAAGACGTCCTATTTATTATTATTTTTCATCGATCTTGAATATAAGACAAATGATAACGTCATTCGAAAAAAAATAAAAAATTAACCAAAAGCCACTCCTTATCAGAGCCAGGTTTCGATCCTAGGACCTGTGGGTTATGGGCCCACCACGCTTCCGCTGTGCCACTCTGATGGTATATTTCCAAAGCATAAAGTGACCATGATTAAAACAATAGAAACTACACATTTTCGTATGCATGTTATGCCTTGTCTCACAAAAAACTTGCATAATGAAATTCTATTCGTTTTAGACCTTCCAAACGATTTCTTATCCAATACTTCTCGATTTATAGACAAATATCCAAAGTGGGGAAGGTGAAGAAATATATGGGATGAAATGTAACGGTTGCCATGTATTTCTACATAGATTGTTTCCTTGTTAATTTTGTGGTATTCTTCGAAAGGAGCTTATGAGACCTTAAGTCAACTAAGATTTTATTTTAGATAGTTATGTTCTAAAACATTGTCTTTAGAAAGTCTGCAGTTGTTAGAAAAATAGGTAGTTTTAAGCTTGAGTAAGTTGGAGAAACTATTCCCTCATTTCTTTTATGACATAATGGTCCATTTACGTTCTTACTTATTACATGAAGCGAAGATTGCAACTTAAGTGCAATACCGTTGGATGTATCTAATGGAAAGCTAACTTCATATATCAAGTCAGTTGTAAGAAATAATATTGTTGCAGAACGATGTTGTTCCTGCGAAGAACAAACAAGATAAGTTAGGCACAAGAGTCACCTTACCCATGTAGTCCGTTATCTCCTCAATTTGCTTCTTCCTGTTTGATACATGTCGGCTTGGACCCAGAGGTGGTTACTTGCAGAAGGGACTCCGAAGCTCAAGTGAGTCAAAACTCTAAAAAAGGTCAAATTTGTGATTAATGAATGCGTACCTTTAATTACTGGGGTCCACGTCTATTTATAGAGCATTAATTATGTCTGGTTATTCTATGGGCCGGGCCTTGGCTTGGGCTTTGGCTGTAAGTGGGCCTGGACCCTAGCCCAGGCCCTTAGGACTTATTGAACGCTGGGGGATTTTCATTTTACTGAGTTTATTGGAGTGGTCGGCCTAGGCTTTAATCTTACCGGGTCTGCTGGAGTAGTCGGTCTAGGCCGACTACTTAACTTGACGGCTTATGTTGGTTATATGAGGTGCAGGTTGTTCCTCTAGATGTTTAGGTTAGAACTGGTAAAACTTAGGCTGACTCGGCCTAGGCTGAATACTTGACTGCCTTGGTATATGTATTGTTTACTTATTTAGTCGAGTTTGGCTAGGTGTGATGCAGATGTATTGTTGAATCTTATATTGCACAAGACTGTGTGCACTTTCATTCGAAATATTTTCATGGAGTTTAGGAAAATATTAAATATATATATGGAAGAAATTATGAATTATAAGCTAAAATATGTTTTCAAACACGGATAACCACTGCATGAAAACAAAATGTTGAGTTAAATGATGTATTATTAGAGCAAGTCAGAAATTATGTTCTCCAAAAATACAACGAACCCTCCCTTTATTGAGCTAGTAATTTTATTAAATTACTCATACATATTGTCGTGGTTAAATATAGTTCATTATAACAATGTAATTTTTCACCAGACTGCACAAACATGAATTGGAGAAAGGAAATTCACAAAAATGTGCGTCAGACACATCAAAGATAATTTCTATCAGTTGTTAAAACAATATGTAAGAATTAATTCATGCTTTATGTCTATTATTATATAGCTTAGACACATTTACCTTATATATTCCCTTGCCTCCACTTTTACAAGGGGAAGGTGACATAAGAATAAATGAGTTATTATTCCACTAGTGGGCCAAATTCACTGGTTTCTCAACGTACAAGTTATTTTATAAATGGTTAGAGGTTTAATGTATAGGATCTAGACATGTAGTGTATTATAATAAAGAAACCAAAGACCCTAATAGGGTAGGAGTAGTAATAGCGAAAGCCAAGCCACATTAGTACATTATGCAAGACGAATCTATAAAATGAGTTGTGTGAAGATGACAAGGACATTAACTCAATCTCGTTTATATCTAATGCGTGAGATAAAGAGTATAGGTTTTCATTGGATAGAAATGACTTAGCTCAATGCTCAACCAATGGAAATGTATGATATCTATGGAAATGATTTATGAGAATTACGGATAATTGAGTATGTTGTATATTAATTTAAACATGTTATGATTAATGTTTATTGTCTTTAATGTTGAAAATTTAAATGAATTGTGTGTATTTATTTAGCAAAAATTATTTGTCAAAGTTGGTGACTGAGTTTATCCTTCAAGTATTGGGTTAAAGGTTTGAAGATGAACACTATTACTTTATCTCATTTAGTTAGATTTATTTTGGTTTTGATACTTTGAAATAAACAATAAAATGTTTTCTAAATGTTAATTTAAATCTAATTATTTGAAAGATAAAACAACATAATTTTTTTATTTCTTTATGTTTTGTAAAACAAAAATTTATCTACCAAACATATATTTATTAGATAACTTCATCAAATGAAAAAACATACAAATTAACCTAATATGAGATATCAAATGTTTTAATTGAATAAATTAAAAAAATAAGACGTCCTATTTATTATTATTTTTCATCGATCTTGAATATAAGACAAATGATAACGTCATTTGAAAAAAAATAAAAAATTAACCGAAAGCCACTCCTTATCAGAGCCAGGTTTCGATCCTGGGACCTGTGGGTTATGGGCCCACCACGCTTCCGCTGCGCCACTCTGATGGTATATTTCCAAAGCATAAAGTGACCATGATTAAAACAATAGAAACTACACATTTTCGTATGCATGTTATGCCTTGTCTCACAAAAAACTTGCATTATGAAATTCTATTTGTTTTAGACCTTCCAAACGATTTCTTATCCAATACTTCTCGATGTATAGACAAATCTCCAAAGTGGGGAAGGTGGAGAAATATATGGGATGAAATGTAACAGTTGCCATGTATTTCTACATAGATTGTTTCCTTGTTAATTTTGTGGTATTCTTCGAAAGGAGCTTATGAGACCCTAATTCAACTAAGATTTTATTTTAGATAGTTATGTTCTAAAACATTGTCTTTAGAAAGTCTGCACTTGTTAAAAAAATAGGTAGTTTTAAGCTTGAGTAGGTTGGAGAAACTATTCCTTCATTTCTTTTACGACATAATGGTCCATTTACATTCTCACTTAGTACATGAAGCGAAGATGGCAACTTAAGTGAAATACCGTTGGATGTATCCAATGGAAAGCTAACTTCATAGATCAAGTCAGTTGTAAGAAGTAATATTGTTGCAGAACGATGTATTGTTGAATCTTATATTGCACAAGATTGTATGCACTTTCATTCGAAATATTTTCATGGAGTTTAGGACAATAGTAAATATATGTGGAAGAAGTTATGAATTATAAGCTAAAACATGTTTTCAAACATGGAAAACCACTACATGAAAAAAAAAATTTAGTTAAATGATGTATTATTAGAGCAAGTTGGAAATTATGTTCTCCAAAATTGCAACGAACCCTCCCTTGATTTAGCTTGTAATCTTATTAAATTACTCATATATATTGTCGTGGTTATATATAGTTCATTGTAACAATGTAATTTTTCACCACACTGCACAAACATGAATTGGAGAAGGGAAATTTAAAAAAATGTGCGTCAGACATATCAAAGATAATTTCTATCAGTTGTTCAAACAATATGTAAGAATTAATTCATGCTTTATGGCTATTATTATATATCTTAGACACATTTACCTTATATATTCCCTTGCCTCCACTTTTACAAGGGGAAGGTGACATAAGAATAAATGAGTTATTATTCCACTAGTGGGCCAAATTCACAGGTTTTCCGATGTACAAGTTATTTTATAAATGGTTGGAGGTTTAATGTATAGGATCTAGACAAGTAGTGTATTATAATAAAGACACCAAAGACCCTAATAGGGTAGGAGTAGTAATAGCGAAAGCCAAGCCACATTAGTACATTGTGCAAGACGAATCTATAAAATGAGTTGTGTGAAGATGATAAGGACATTAACTCAATCTCGTTTATATCTAATGCGTGAGATAAAGAGTATGGGTTTTCATTGGATAGAAATGACTTAACTCAATGCTCAACCAATGGAAATGCTATGATATCTATGGAAATGATTTATGACAACTACGGATAATTGAGTATTTTGTATATTAATTTAAACATGTTATGATTAATGTTTATTGTGTTTAATGTTGAAAATTTAAATGAATTGTGTGTATTTATTTAGCAAAAATTATTTGTCAAAGTTGGTGACTGACTTTATCCTTCAAGTATTGGGTTAAAGGATTGAAGATGAACACTATTACTTTAACGTCCCATTAAATTAACAGACATAATTAATGGAAACGTCACACGAGGTAGCATAATAGCGTAGTCCTGGAGTTTTAAACCCAACTCCTTACAACATAAGGCAGACCATGGTGCCACAGGAAAACCAGTTATAAAATTAAAATTTAACATAAAGAGGTCATATGTCAAACTGATACATGGGTCGTAGCCCTAAGAAAAGCCCATCAAAAGAAAACATCAAGTCCAGCCCAGGTGGACTATGCAGCGAAATCCTCTCTCCTCTGTTGACCACGAGTACCTCTCGCCTCTGCTCCCATCAATAAATTGATGATCATCGCAAGAGTAGAAGGATAACATACAAGGCATTCAAACAAGAAAGGGTAAGCTAGAGCCAAAAGATTTCATCAATACAATCAGGTACATTTTCACAATCCAATATACACATATCAACCAAGCATATTATGACTTCTCAAACAATACACTAAGACTCGACTCGACTCATCCGGATACATATAACCTGGTCGGATTCAGCGGATGCTTGCACTTGTGGTGGATACCTCTGCTCACCCCCGAGATGCTCACCCCCGAGCTATGTGTTACAAGTGTTACAATAAAACAATTCCCTCACACACAAGGTTAGCCCTTAATGAGTTTCAGGCCTCCTACTACTCTCACCACAAGAGTCAGTTCGCTCTAAGTGAGACTAACTAACTCCTTAGAGTATCAGGATGCAATCCTTACCTTGAATCCTTACCAAGTTATATAGATGGGATACTACCATGGACACCCACTAACAGGGGCCATGAAATTATGTCCCGACCACTGAAGCACGACCTTGATACCCCACCTAGAGATTTCAAGGAATTACGCACTGACCATGGACCAATCATAATCAGGCAAGCAAGTAATGTATTCATCACGCATATATATCCCATGTTAACCTTTATAATCAACCTCTTTTATATTCCAGGTCAAACCCATACTAACTTCTCATACTCCATCCATGAATATAGAATTTTAGCTCATCTCATTACCATGCTACTTTCATAGCCAACCATCTCTTGTTCGTTATATGCCAAGAATTTATCCAGATCGTCATTCATAACCCATACACCCTCCCACTCATGCATATTTATCCCTTTCATGACATTATTCAATAATCCAATCAATTTAGTGCCAAAATCACACCAACACATCAATCTAATTTCATAACCACAGATTTCCATGCATTTTCCAAGCCTCATATTTTAAATCAAGTAGATCCATTAATCAAACAGTCCATAACTACCAAGCGAAGGAAAACAGCGTGACCTGCAGCGAATCTCGCTCAAGCCAGACGTCCTCGCTTAGGCGAGAGGAGTACCCTCGCTCAAGCTACAAACTCTCGCTTAGGCGAGACTACGACAGTGGCCCTAGGAGAGTTTGCGGGCGCTTGCTTAGGCGAGGCCATCTCACTTGAGCGAGATGGTTTTTCGCTCAAAAAAATCAGTTCACTCACCTAAGCAAGTACTCACGCAATACTCCTGGGCGAGTTTCTACAACTCTCGCCTGGGCGAGAAAATCAGTTCGCCATCTCCTGTTTCACGTGACAAAGACACACACACATTCCCAATGATAACCAGTTCATTATTATTTCAAGACAAGCATTTTCCAAGCACAAAAATCATAAAACATAAGTGAAACAACCAACATATGACAAAAAGCAACGAACCCTAGCTTCCCTTACCTGGAATGAGCTGTGCAAGGCCTCGACACCAACAGTAGAGCACCACAGCTCAAGGAACAATATTTTTGCAGAGAGTTCACAACTGCTCTAGGAGGGAATAAGGGAACTATTTTTTCCGAAAAGGAGACGAATGAGTGAGGTTATGGCAGATTAGGGTCTTTGGCTCCCTATGGGCCAGCCTTAGGCCCAATTTGGGCAACTCTTTTAAAATTAGGGCAAAATAAAGGTGGGCCTTACAATTACTTTATCTCATTTAGTTAGATTTATTTTCGATTTGATACTTTGAAATAAACAATAAAATGTTTTCTAAATGTTAATTTAAATCTAATTATTTGAAAGATAAAACAACATAATTTTTTATTTCTTTATGTTTTGTAAAACAAAAATTTATCTACAAAACATATATTTATTAGATAACTTCATCAAATGAAAAAACATACAAATTAACCTAATATGAGATATCAAATATTTTAATTGAATAAATTAAAAAAATAAGACGTCCTATTTATTATTATTTTTCATCGATCTTGAATATAAGACAAATGACAACGTCATTTGAAAAAAAATAAAAAAGTAACCGGAAGCCACTCCTTATCAGAGCCAGGTTTCGATCCTGGGACCTGTGGGTTATGGGCCCACCACGCTTCCGCTGCGCCACTCTGATGGCATATTTCCAAAGCATAAAGTGACCATGATTAAAACAATGTAAAGTACTCATTTTCGTATGCATGTTATGCCTTGTCTCACAAAAAAAACATGCATTATGAAATTCTATTCGTTTTAGATCTTCCAAACGATTTCTTATCCAATACTTCTCGACGTATAGACAAATATCCAAAGTGGGGAAGGTGGAGAAATATATGGGATGAAATGTAACGGTTGTCATGTATTTCTACATAGATTGTTTCCTTGTTAATTTTGTGGTATTTTTCGAAAGGAGCTTATGAGACCCTAATTCAACTAAGATTTTATTTTAGATAGTTATGTTCTAAAACATTGTCTTTAGAAAGTCTGCACTTGTTAGAAAAATAGGTAGTTTTAAGCTTGAGTAAGTTGGAGAAACTATTCCCTCATTTCTTTTATGACATAATGGTCCATTTACGTTCTTACTTAGTACATGAAGTGAAGATTGCAAGCTAAGTGCAATACCGTTGGATGTATCCAATGGAAAGCTAACTTCATAGATCAAGTCAGTTGTAAGAAGTAATATTGGTGCAGAACGATGTATTGTTGAATCTTATATTGCACAAGATTGTGTGCACTTTCATTCGAAATATTTTCTTGGAGTTTAGGACAATATTAAATATATATGGAAGAAATTAAGAATTATAAGCTAAAACATGTTTTCAAACATGGAAAACCACTGCATGAAAAAAAAATGTTGAGTTAAATGATGTATTATTAGAGCAAGTCAGAAATTATGTTCTCCAAAATTGCAACGAACCCTCCCTTTATTGAGCTAGTAATCTTATTAAATTACTCATACATATTGTCGTGGTTATATATAGTTCATTATAACAATGTAATTTTTCACCAGACTGCACAAACATGAATTGGAGAAAGGAAATTCACAAAAATGTGCGTCAGACACATCAAAGATAATTTCTATCAGTTGTTCAAACAATATATAAGAATTAATTCATGCTTTATGGCTATTATTATATAGCTTAGACACATTTACCTTATATATTCCCTTGCCTCCACTTTCACAAGAGGAAGTTGACATAAGAATAAACGAGTTATTATTCCACTAGTGGGCCAAATTCACGGGTTTTCCGATGTACAAGTTATTTTATAAATAGTTAGAGGTTTAATGTATAGGATCTAGACAAGTAGTGTATTATAATAAAGACACCAAAGACCCTAATTGGGTAGGAGTAGTAATAGCGAAAGCCAACCCAGATTAGTACATAATAAAACTAATATATTACATATTAATATTAATAATAATTTAACAATGATAATAATACTCATACTACTAATAATATTGATATATTAATAATAACAATAATAATAATAATATATTATATAATAGTAATATATAATAATGATATTATTAATAATTTTACCACTAATAATACATATAATAATAATAATAATATTTATACTAATACTAATGATTATAAATAATAATACTTATAAAATACTAAATATATTATACATAATAATAATAATAATAATTTTTCTAGTTAATATATTATACGTTAATATTACAAATAATGCTAACAATAATAATATTACTTTTAATATTGTAAATTTAATAATAACAATAAAGATATATAATAATAATAATAATAATAATATATTATATACTAATAATTTATAATAGTAATAATACCAATAATACATATAATAATTATTATTATTATAATAGTAATATCTAATAATAATAATAATAGTTGTAATATTATTTTTAATAAAATTTATAATAATATTATTACTGATAATTATAAAAATATTACTAACATTTCTAATAATAATACTTATAGTAATATCACATATAATAATATTATTTATAATTCATATTGATGAAGGATTGACCTAAACCAAGGAAGAAGGCACATGCTTAAGAAGACTAAGCATGTTTAGAAAGCAAGTTCACTAATCCTTCATCCCTTTCATTTGTGTTTGTTATTTTTGATTCCCTAAGTTGACTTAGTTGAATTAACTTTAGTTGACTTTTTGACCTTTGACTAGGTTTGACTTGTTGACTATAGTTGACTTGACTTAAGTCAACATGCTAATCTATGTTTATTTGCTTTGTAGGTTAATTAGGAGTAAAAAAGCAATGCTAGGTGGCGCATGGTGATTGGGGAGCATAAATGATGTGGAGGAGAGAGTAAAGCAAATGCATAAAGCATAAAGTAAAAGGCATGAAGTAAGTGTACCTATGTACCTTTGGTCTCCTTTGTTTTTAGCACACTTTGACCACTTTTTGGAGACATATGAGACACATTCTTTGTCTCCTTTTATGCTAGAACGAAATTTGCCTTGCGCACACCATAGTTAGCTCTTTTGTCTCTCATTTTTGTAACCTTATTTGACCTAGTTTCTAGAAGCTAGGGTTAGGTTTTTGTAGAGACATCCTTAGGTATCTTTTATTTGCTTAGAGGCCCCTAAACTCTTCTATATAAGGGGTGCTCCTAGACATGTAAAAGGGGTTGAAGATTTTGAAGTAAAACACTCTTGTGTCTCAACCATTTGTGAGAGTTTCCTCCCTTGGGAGTGAATACTTTTAAGCCTTATCTTGCATAGCAAGTGGCGGCACACATCCACTCATCTTCAAGGTTGCCATGGCTTCTAGCCTAGCCTTGTAGTGGCGTGCTTCTCACATTTCTACCATTTCTTTCCTTTCCATTTTATGTTTTCATCTTCCTTTAATTATTCTTGGTTTTCTATGGTTTATGTGCTTTCCATTTTCTTTTTGTTTTGAATCAATCCATCATCTTCTTCTCTTGAGCTTTGTGAAAGGAACCTTCACATCTAGATAGCTTGCTATCTTAATGTCCAGTGGGGATTTCACTTAGCTTTCTTAATCAACTCACACCATATTCATTAATATTCTTAAAAAGGAACAAAATAATCCTTCATCATTTGGTATCTAGAGCTTTGGTTGTCCTTGAATATGGTGTTTTCATGTTCTAACCTTGTCTTGTGTAGCTATCTTTGAATGGTCCACATAAAAACAGTGCTGGCAGCAACGTGTGCGCTTTTGAAAAAAATACTGCAGCTATCTCAGTGGTCCAAAAGTAACTTTCTTTATATCAAAAGAAAGCTCTGTGAGTCTAGTTTCCAACAAAAAAAGAATTAACGCATTTGGAGTTCTGTGGAGAGAGTTATGATCAAATGAGTGAGCAAAGGTCAGAGCTGCCGAGAATACGAAAAACAACGTTTTCAGGTTATGTTGTGGCAATTTTGGTTTCGATTTTGTGACTCTTTTGCTCCTAAATGTGGTTGGATAATGTGTCTTTTGATGCTTAGTCTTTGAGCCTCAAATCCATGAGTTTAAATGCATAATAGCTACATGTTTGAGTCTTTAAATGTGCCTAACTTTTGCTTGAGTCATATGTCATATGTTAGCTTGAAGTTTTCTTATTCTTGTTTTTCCAAGTATTTGAATCTTGCTTTCACTTTATGTCTTGCTTGATGTATGCTCCATGAAATTGATTTTGACCTAAAACTTGAGGAACTAAGTGTCCAAGCCACCTAAAACTCTTTCTCACCATTTTATGAAACTAGTTGTGAAAGAAGAAAATTTGCACCAATTTTTGCCTAAAAACCAAGAGCAACCTTGCTCCTTGGTGAACTAAAAGTGTGTTTTTCACTAGGTGTTATGCTACTAGTTTTCATACTTGAGAATTGGGTGATATTGGCTAATTAGTTCCATGCTTTAACTTGGTTATGATCTTTCTTGGTGCATGCATGATTTAAGACTTGAAGATGCTTGTCAAGTACTTTCCATAGAGTCTTAAAAATTTGCTTTTCTTGTGTTAGTGTTGTTCAAAGTTTTGTCACCAATATTTTTCTTCTTTAGAGTTTAGCTTTCCTTGTTTTTGTGCTTTTCTTGCTTGTCACTAGGTGTTCTTTGTTTTGTCTTAGTAGTTTTCTTTTCTTGAAACTCTTGGGGTGGTGTGGCCGAATCACTTGTCTTGCATTTGAAAGGTTTTGCACAAGTTTTTGAAAGTGTTTTCTTCAATCCTTTGGTGGATTTTGAGTGCTAGCTTTGCCTTTGTACTTTGGGAGTGTGATCTAAACACTTGGGTTGCATTTTGGGTTGGAATTGGTCTCGTTTTTCATGTTGTCTAACCCCTAATTCATTTATTTTGTCTTGGCTTTGAGTGTTTTGTTGTAGGAATCATGGCAAGTTTATCAAATGCACCTACTCCAAACAAAAACAATACATTGATGAGATTGCTTCGGGATTTGGAGTTGTCTAGGAAGGAGTCCTTTGAACAATGGAGAAAAGAAAAGGAGCAAAGTGACCTAAGAATCCAAGAGCACATTCAAAGGCTTGAAGCTAAGGAGCAAGAAAGAGAGGCTAGGAAAAGAGGGTATTCTAGGCGCAAATCATCACAAGAGAAGCAAACTCCAAAGATTCCTAAGTTCAAAGGAGAAAATGACCCAAACATCTACATTGAGTGGGAACAAAAAGTGGACCAAATTTTTACCATTCATGTAGTTAGTCATCAAAAGCAAGTAGATTTGGTAGTCTTAGAGTTTGAGGATTATGCCATGACTTGGTGGCATCAATTATGTATGGACAATATTAACCAAGAGTCACTCGCGACTTCTTGGAGGGACCTTAAAAATTTGATGCGCGCTAGATTTGTTCCTTCCTACTATAGGAGGAAGACTCTTTTGAAGCTCCAAAGGCTTCAACAAGGGTCCATGTGTGTGGATGAATATTACAAGTTAATGGAGTCCATGCTTCTAAAAGTAGGACTCCAATTTGAAAGTGAAGACGAAAAGGTAGCTAGATTTGTGAGTGGGTTAAGGAGGGACATACAAGATTTAGTAGAGTTATATGAGTACTCCTCTCTTGACAAAGTTTTACATTTGGCCATCAAAGTTGAAACTCAATTGCAAAAGAAAAAAGAGGCCAAGAGGAGTGGTTCATACAATGACTACTATTCTAGTACTTGGAAAGATAAAGAAAGAAAACATGATAAATCACCACTTAAGAGTTTCAAAGACCCACCTCTTAGGACTAATTCGTCTAGGCCTTCTAATGAAACTCCTAATTCTTCTCAAGGTAGAAGGACAAGTTCTATAAAATGTTTTAAGTGTTTGGGATATGGGCACATAGCTTCAAATTGTCCCACCAAAAGAACCATGGCCTTAAACCTTAAAAAAGAAGTAGAGAGTGAACATTCTTCTCCCCCTTCCCCCAAAAGTACTTCTTCCCACACTTCTTCAAGTGAAAGGATTAAACCCCTTGAAGGTGGATTGTTAATGATAAGGCACCAACTAAGACAAGTTTTCAAGGAACTTGACCCTTCTCAAAGACAAAACCTTTTTCATTCAAGGTGCCATATCAAAGACAAACTATGTCCCCTCCTCATAGATAATGGAAGTTGTGTAAATGTAGCTAGCACAAGGGTTGTGGACAAGCTTGGCTTGAAAACTATCCCTCATGCCAAGCCCTACAAGCTATCATGGCTTAAGAAAGAAGACATTAAAGTAACTCAACAAGTCCTCATTAACTTTTCAATTGGAAATTTTAAAGATGAGGTGTTATGTGATGTTGTGCCTATGGAAGAAACTCATATTTTGTTAGGTAGGCCATGGCAATTTGATAGAAAAGTCTTTTATGATGGCCATGCTAACACCTATGCCTTCTCCTTCCAAGGTAAGAAGTTCACACTCCTACCTCTCTCACCCAATCAAGCAAATGAGGACCAAAATAAAGTGAAAGATAAGAGAAAAGATGAAAAAGAAAAAGAGCAAGTTACCTCCAAAGTGTTACTTGCCTCTAAAAAAAGATTTTCAAACCAAGATGGACATCACCATTCTTTCTTCTCTTGCAAGGCTCAAAAGGAAGACCCAATGTGCAAGCATGAGAAGAAAAGTTGTCTAGAAAAGAGGGATGGCCTAACCAAAGCTAGGGGTAGTACCCTTAGAAAAGATGGAACAAGAGCTCATAAAAGGGAGGTGCAAAACCTCCCCCAAATCAAGTCAAGCTCCATCTACAAAGGCTTAAAGAATTTGTGGTCAAATTCTCTCCAAGAAGGGGAGGATGATGAAGGATTGACCCCAACCAAGGATGAAGGCACATGCTTAAGAAGACTAAGCATGTTTAGAAAGCAAGTTCACTAATCCTTCATCCCTTTCATTTGTGTTTGTTATTTTTGATTCCCTAAGTTGACTTAGTTGAATCAACTTTAGTTGACTTTTTGACCTTTGACTAGGTTTGACTTGTTGACTATAGTTGACTTGACTTAATTCAACATGCTAATCTATGTTTATTTGCTTTGTAGGTTAATTAGGAGTAAGAAAGCAATGCTAGGTGGCGCATGGTGATTGGGGAGCATAAATGATGTGGAGGAGAGAGTAAAGCAAAGGCATAAAGCATAAAGTAAAAGGCATGAAGTAAGTGTACCTATGTACCTTTGGTCTCCTTTGTTTTTAGCACACTTTGACCACTTTTTGGAGACATATGAGACACATTCTTTGTCTCCTTTTATGCTAGAACGAAATTTGCCTTGCGCACACCATAGTTAGCTCTTTTGTCTCTCATTTTTGTAACCTTATTTGACCTAGTTTCTAGAAGCTAGGGTTAGGTTTTTGTAGAGACATCCTTAGGTATCTTTTATTTACTTAGAGGCCCCTAAACTCTTCTATATAAGGGGTGCTCCTAGACATGTAAAAGGGGTTGAAGATTTTGAAGTAAAACACTCTTGTGTCTCAACCATTTGTGAGAGTTTCCTCCCTTGGGAGTGAATACTTTTAAGCCTTATCTTGCATAGCAAGTGGCGGCACACATCCACTCATCTTCAAGGTTGCCATGGCTTCTAGCCTAGCCTTGTAGTGGCGTGCTTCTCACATTTCTACCATTTCTTTCCTTTCCATTTTATGTTTTCATCTTCCTTTAATTATTCTTGGTTTTCTATGGTTTATGTGCTTTCCATTTTCTTTTTGTTTTGAATCAATCCATCATCTTCTTCTCTTGAGCTTTGTGAAAGGAACCTTCACATCTAGATAGCTTGCTATCTTAATGTCCAGTGGGGATTTCACTTAGCTTTCTTAATCAACTCACACCATATTCATTAATATTCTTAAAAAGGAACAAGATAATCCTTCATCACATATCATAGTTGAAATCAAAAATCAAAAATAAATAAAAAAATTAAAATAAATTGGATGTTGCAGGATTTGAACCTACATCCATAAATCATAAATAAAAATAATAATAAAATGACTAAATAATTATAAATATATATATATATATATAAATTAAGATGGATAATGCAGTAATTTAACTAGTATATTCTTTTTTTTAATATATAATAGATAATAGACTAGTCTATTACATGTACATATATACATATCTTTTCTTGTTTTTTTTAGAAAAATAATATAATTGATACTATATATTTTGTTTAAATAAATTTAAAGTATATATATTTATCCATTAAAAATACTAATAACAATATTAATATAGTTATATAATTTTTAGAATAATTATATAATTGATATTATATTTTGGTTTTCTATTTCAAATCTTTTTAGAATAATTATATAATTGTTATTATATTTATTTAACCTTTAAAAATATTAATAATAATATTAATATAAATTATAATTTTTAAAAACATTAGAAATTTATAATAACGTTTTTTATAATAAAAAAAAGAAACACTTCTAATAATAATAATTATTATTATTATTTTTACTATTATTATTATTATGTCATAAATATTAATGTGAATGCTAATACTAAGGCTAATGTTAACAACAATTATTTATAATTATATATAAAGATGTACATCAACAACAAAACAAATAAAAAATATTAGTAATTGAAACATTATCTCGTAGTAAATAAAATGAAGAGATCTGTCTAACTATAATAATAATAGTATCATTAATAATATCTCGTCTCGTAGTAGTAGTAGTAATAATAATAATAATAATAATAATAATAATAATAATAATAATAGTAATAATAATAATAATAATAATAATAATAATAAAACAACTACATATATAAAGAGATACACATCTTTTGTCGTCTTAATTATTATTTGTTAAATTTAAATAATTCTTCATGATAAAAAGTTATTTACCAGTTTTATCCTATTACTAATTTTAGTAAATATTTTTTAATTCAATTAATTACACATATATAAGGATAAATTGAATAACAAAACAAATAAAGAGTGCAATTAATAAAGATATGATCACGTAGTAAATAGAAGTAAAATGTGTATCTAAGTATAATAATAATACCACAATCTTTTCATTGAAAGATCAATGACCCATAGTAAACCATCTTAGGAAATAATAGATGAAAGTCAAAAAATGGGAGTCAAAATATAATTTTCTATAATAGTAATATAATAATAAAAATATTTATAGTTAATAATAATGATAACAATACTTATAGTTAATAATAATAATGATCATAATAATTATAGTTAATTATAATAATAATTATAATTATAGTTATAGTTGATAATAATAATAATGGATAATAATTGTAATAATAATATAAAATAAAATAGTTATAGTTTATAATATTAGTGATAATAATAATAACAATTATATTTATAATAATAACAATAATAAAAATTATGGACGATAAAAATAATATTAAAAATAATAGTTATAGTTGTCAATTCGGAATGTCAATTTTTTAATTTAGATACGATAGTAATTATAATAACTATATAATAATTATTAATAATTTTACTGCCACCATTACCAATAATAATATTATTTAATAATTATAAATAATAATTTATAAAAGTATTACAAATAATAATATTACTTATTATTATTGTAATAACACTAATATTGCTTATAATTTTACCACCAATACTATTTATAATAATGATAATATTATTAATAATTACAAATAATAATATTACTTATTATTAATAATATAATAATTCTTAATAATTTTACTGCTATCAAAAAAATAATATTTATAATAATAATAATAATATTAATAATTACAAATAATATTAGTTATTTATTATTATTATTATTATTATTATTATTATTATAATATTGTTTATAATTTTACTACAAATAATATTTATTATAATAATTTTATTAATAGTTACAAATATTAATACTTATTAAAATATTATAAATAATAATATTACTTATTATTATTGTAATAATATTAATATTTCTTATAATTTTATTACTATAACTACTAATAATATTTATAATAATAAAATTATCAGTAATTACAAATAATAACACTTATAAAAATATTACAAATAATAATATTACTTATTATTATTGTAATAATACTAATATTGCTTATAATTTTACTATTACTACTACTTATAAATTACTATTACTTATTGCTTATTGTAATAATATATAACTAGTATTGTTTATAATAATAACAATATTATTATTAATAATTACAAATTATAATATTTGTAAAAATATTACAAATAATAATATTACTTATAATTAATATTATAATTGAAATCATAAATAAATCAAAAAATTAAATCAAATTGACTTTTATAGTATTTGAACCCCAAATTTTGAAAAGAAAAAGAAACTAATTTTTTTGACACTTGTCAATAAAAGAAGATTAATAATATTGTAATTTTTGTAGTATCTTCTTTTCTTATTCTATAATAGATTACTATGTAATGAAATGATAAATCAACAACAAGAATAAGAACAGCAAGTAATTGGAACCGTAGTAAATAAAAATAAAATGTGTGTCTAATTATAATAATAAGATTCCGTAGTTATAAAAATAATAATTAATATAAAGAGATACATGGTGTCCTATTTTATTTTTACAATTTTATCCTCTTAATTATTATTTTTAAATTTAAATGATTATTCATAATAAAAAAAATTACTTTATAGTTTTATTATTTTACTAATTTTAATAACTAGTTTTTTGAATTCAACTATTTACTCAAATGTAAAAATAAATCAACAACAAAGCATATAAAAATATAAGTAATTAAAATATAATTTCATAGTGAACAAAAGTAGAACGTGAATTTGAAAAATACAATTCAAATAATAATAATACTAAGATTGATATTAATATAATAATAATATTATTATTTAACATAAAAATACAAAAAGTAATAATAATAATTATTATTATTATATTAATATAAATACTAATACTAATTATTATTTTTTAAATTTAAATAATTATTCGTAATAAAAAAACTACATTTTATTTTTATTATTTTACTAATTTTAATAACTACTTTTTTGAATTCAACTAATTACTTAGATGTAAAGATAAATCAACAACAAAGCAAATAAAAATGCAAGTAATTAAAATATAGTCCCATAGTATATAAAAGTAAAATGTGTATTTTAATACTACAATTCAAAAAATAAAGATGCAAGTAATTAAAATATAATCTCATGTCAAAATTGAAATAATAGTAATAACACTAATGTTATTTATGATAAGAATATTAATAATAATAATAATAATAATAATAATAATAATAATGTTAATAATAATAATAATACAACTAATACTTCCAATAATTTGTATAATAATAAAATTAATATAATAATAATATTATTATTATTTAAAATAAAGATATGAATAATAATAATAATAATAATAATAATATTAATATCAATACTAATCCTAACTGTTATTTTTTAAATTTAAATGATTATTCATAATAAAAAAAATATTTTTAATTTTATTATTTTACTTTAGTAACTACTGTGAGAATCCCATTTTCCTTTCCATATACTCTCTTTTTCTCTGCCACTTGTTCCACAGAACAACACAACCACTCTAACTCTACAGTTTTTCCTATGTTTTCACTGCTTTCTCTCTAACCAAAAAGCTTGAACTCCATTCTGATCCATCCTCCATTTTTGTACAACAATTGAACCTGGAACTAGAACATAAATCCTTCCCCCAGCTGAATCTCCTTCTCCTGCAAGTAAGTCAATTTTAGTTTCCTCAATTTTTTTTCAAATTTCGAAATTTCTGGAGCTCCATTCTTACTAAATTGAATTAGGGTCCTACCCTCACTCTGAGTTTATGCATTCCACTTCCTTAGGTTGTGCAATTGTGGTGCCCCTTTGTTGAAAGTGTTCTTGCTAGTGGTAATTGCAAAGGTAAGGGAAGCTAACTGTTTTTCTTCTAAATTCTGTCTGTGAACCATGTTTGATGAGTCTGATCGAAGAATTGTATGCTAAATTGATGTTTGAATTGTATGTTTGAGTGCTTGATTGATTTTTGCCATGAATTATGGGTAAATGCATGCGAGAACAGATTGAGAATCTAGTATTTTTTCCCAAGCGAGTGGCTCTCGCTTGAACAAAAACACCAGAAAACCCACCCCTATTCCTGCGCAAAGCCTGGCCTAGGTGAGTTGATGTCGCTTGAGCGAGAAACACTCTCGTCTAGGCGAACCAGCTTAGCCTGACCAAGAGTTCGCCCAAATTTTATTTTTGCCCACTGTTAGAGCCTCACTCAGGCAAGATTGACTCGCATAAGCGAGATGGCCTCTCGCTTGGGCTAGATCTTCTAGCTTGAGCGAGAACCACTACAGTGGGGTGTTTGATGTTCTGATTTAAGGGATAAAATTATATGTTTAAATGTGATCTTGTGCAATTAGCCTCTTATATGCTTGGAATGTTGTTGCTAATATTGTGAGTGGTGAAATTGGATGAATATGAATTAAGAGAAGTTGTGGTTGAAATAGAATTTCAAGGGAAATTCAGATGAGTATGTTAGTGTGTGTAAGGACGTGAGGACTCTGTATTGGTTGGTATCCTGAAACTCCAATAGTCATTCACGCTCAGATAGAGTAGAATGGATTATGTCGTGAGGAGTAGCAGGAGGTCCTAGTCTTTAGACTTGATCAAGTCTTAGACGCGAAGGGGACTTACCCTGGGAGTGGTCAGGTGATAACCCCTTGCGCCCAAACTCTGCAGAGTTTGGGGACCGTCACAGGTGCACGCCACCAAGAGATCCAATGTCGCTTACACAATCCGGATATTGAGTCTAGAGTTATGTAATTGAGTTATGTTTGTGATGATATTTATAATGTGAATTGCATGATTTCTCTTATTTCTGTTAGCTTACCCTTTCTTGTTTATGTTTGTTTTCCTTGTGTGTTTCTCTTTTGCAATGACCACCTACTTTGGTGTGAGCAGAGAAGAATCCAGATGAAGACACCCCTCTCTTGGATAGAAGTTGATCCTTGTCTTAGAAATCCAGTAGTAGCTTTTGGGTTAGGTTCTATGGAGTTTTGAGATGTATAAATTAACTCTTCCTTGTATAGACTATATACGTCGATAGGGACTTATATGGTTATTTTGGATGACTGTATCAGCACTCACCAGTGCAGGAAGGGCCTTTGGCAGTGGTTGTTTTTAATATTCTGCATCGGTTCGGGAACCGAAGCATATTGGGGCGAGGCTAAAAGAGCATAGCTTTTGGCCTCGGTTAAGAACCGAAGCCATAGAGTCCTCTTCTGCCTCAGTTCAGTGGAACCCGAGGCCATAGAGCCCGGCCTTTTGGCCTCGGTTTTCCTTTCCACCCGAAGCCATATGAGACAATTACAAATCATTTACAATCAAGATACATGTTCTAATCAATAGTATTGTACATTTCAATTATATATTTGGCACATGCTATCCTACCAAACTGGATGGACTTTGCGGGAATTGCTGCAGGACTCTTGAATGTCTACAGTATATAAAAAGGAAATATTGCAAAGTATTCATTTTAATTCAAATATATATTACCGTTTCCCAATTTGTTGTAATACGAGCACGCACAGTGATTGTCATCCATTGCATTATATAGTAACCGCACTCATATGAGCCGGTTTGTCTATTACACTACATTATATTAACAACGTTACAATTAATTAAGGAAGAAAATCAAGCAAACAATCATGAAGATATGGATAGAAATATCAAACCTGGAGAGAACACCATACAAGACCTTTTGCCTTAGTCGTTGATCTCCCTAACAACATGTTATGTGCAGCAATTGAACTATGATATAGGGAATAAGTTAGGATATTTTTATATAACATGTCATATTCATAAGATTGATATTGAGGTTCTTACCAATCTATCACTTGTCTAAGATGGTTGGGGGGAGGGCGATGCAAAGAGCAAAACCACACAGCAAGGTTCTCCCTTAGGGAAACCACAAGTAACTGCCAATGACGCTTGATAAGAAAATAAATTCATTGTTATGCATTAAAATGACTTATTATATTCATAAGTTAACAAAAATGACTTACCCAGCAACATAAGGGACAAAATAAATTTCTTTTCCACGTTGAAAGCATTTGGTCACATATGCTTGGATGTCATCAAACTTGTTGCCTTCATGGGTGAGTTGGGGGTCTATAAACCCATATACATCATTCAGCCCCATAGTTTCAGTGACACCAGACAGATACCTAAACCAAAAATTGATTTGATATAAGTAAATACATAAATATATCAAATAACTATATATAATGACTAAAAAACTTACATCATCCATAATTGAATAATGGTAATATTGAGTTCCTCTTGTCCTCGTGCAAGCTCCAAGACATCTTGGAATGCAAGTAAAGTGGGATGTCAAGATCTCTCCCAAAAATGTTAGCATCCCAAGGAACCTGCATCGGCTTATCAGTTATGATTTCTGCAAGTTGGAGCGAGCAATGCACCAAGAGGATCATCCAAAGAGAGAAGAATCTTCTTTGATTGAGGTTTTTCCTATATTGATGCAATTTCAGTTAAAATGGAATATAATTTAAGTTTGAATATAATAAACATGTAAACTTAAAAATGTAGTATATTTGTGGGTTTAAGAGTCTGTACCAGGGGGTCAGTATCAACCAAATCTCTAGGCCAGGCGAGGAAACACTGGAATGCCTGTGCCACAGTATACATCTCATCTGTTGGCACAGGAACTAAAGCATACGGCATGAGAACCTCCTCTACTGTGACCTTAACCTCATCCTCTGATAACTCCATGCCATGAAGAACTGTGGCTGCCTCAAATACTTTTCCACGAGCCACTAGTGTCTTCTCTGTACCATCCCAAATATATAGCTGGCATGGATGAGTGTCATCCATGTCATCCCCGGGTGGAGCTGAACAACTCCCCTTTCCGCTTCTACCTGTTAGAGCCAACGATTTATTAATGTTATTCAATTACTTTATTAAATATCATTTATTCAATTCATAACTTATAGAAAACAAATTTACCCGTGGGAGGCACAAATGGGTCTAGTTCTGGCGGATGATCCACTGGCGAACGAATGCCATAATGCTCAAATTGGCGCATTAGTTTTTCTCTCACTTGCGCCGTGATCATTTCCTTTAGTCTTTGTTCATAATCAGCACCATGACTGCATGAAGGCTGACGAGAGGAGGAACCAAAAAATTGGCGTATGCCGACTCCTGATCCAGCACCACGCACACGTCCAAGGTGCTCAGGTCGTCCAATTGCAGCAGCAAGTATGTCATGACGACCTTCTGGAATGAATCCTCCTTGGGAGGTCTGCTCAACCAACGAATCCTACAATGTAACAAAAAAAATTATAAATCAAAATACAATATAAAACATGAACGAGCAATTTAGATAAGAATTGTATCTTACAATTTTCTCAGAGATTTCTCGTGCAGAGTCAGAAGTGTAGTTGCCCGATGAGCGTAAACGGGCTAACTTCCACTTGTGATGACGTGATGGTGGTGAAGGAGGCTTAGTATCTTCACCCTCAGAAGGTGGGGGCCTAGATTTTTTCTTTTCTGTCATTATCTTCTCTTCAAGTTTTTTATACCCATCACGAGATAATATGTGCGGGTTTTTATTTTGAGCACTTATGCTTTGAGCCTTTTTCCTCTTTACTTGTAACATATAAAACCCACTTTATGAATTAGTTAAAATTTTGCATAATTATCAATTGTGCTATTGATGATTTCAAATAAACATACCTGCCATCCCTCAGATGTCCGAAGCTCAAGAAACTGACGCCATGTGTCTTCATCAATCCAAGTGTATTTCAACAATGGATTTTCATTCTTTTTATGTCTAAAGACATACCTTGACGTCAACTTGGTCTTAAAACCACGAAATTTCTCAGCCACCGATGACAAACATTTTTGTCTTAGGGTCGGCACATTTGGAATATCAAATGTTAGCTGCAATATAGAAAATGTCATCAACAATATTTATCATATTATCAACAAAATCAAAGTATAACTTTAATAACATTAATATTAGTTACCAATAAATCTTGCCATATCATTTCCCGATCAACTTCAGTGACATGATCAAAAGATGGCGTAAGGATTGATATTCTCTCTCGTGCCAACATTCCTAAATAGCTTTTGAAGACGTCCCCATAACGACCACTAGGTTCACCAGTGTCGACGTTAATATCAACATGTGTTTTCTGACCTTTAGCTCTTCTAATTAAGAGCTCTCTCAACCTAGTGGCTCCTCTAGTGGGTCTCTTAGTAGGTGCTTCATCCTCTGATGAAGTATAATGTTCAGCCATGTATCTGTGAAATGAAAACATAAAAAAACATTAATAAGCAACTGACAAATTAATATATAATACATTATTTAACAAAACACCTAAATGTTAACAAGAATATGAAATTCATACATAAAGTTATTGATTGGTCATATGTATATTCCTTCATCGTGATCTTCTCGAATTGCATGTACATCATCAACTAGATGGATTTCATCAACATTTATCGTTCTTCTAAATGGGTGGGTGACAGTAATATTAAGATCACTCATATTCTCTTCATTAGGATCAATTTGTTTTTTTCCATGAAGAGCGACAAACCAATGTTCAGACGCAGGATCTTTAACATAGAAAACCTGAGATGCTTGTTGTGCCATGATAAATGGCTCGTCTCGATAACCCACCTTTCGAAAATCCACTAGAGTCATTACTGATTCATCTATTTTGACACCACTCTTATTGTCAATCTACTTACATTTGAACAGTGGAATAGTAAACATGGTATAATCAACCTCCCATATCTCTTGTATTACACCATAGTATGTCATTGATCCTACTATGGGATTTTGATCTTTAGATGTAGAAAATTGTAGCGACTCGGCTTCAAGACTGACTCCACTATTTTGTACTGTGCTTTTATCATCAAGAGACTTTGTATAGAATGTGCAATTATTGATTTCATAACCTGCACAACAGATGACATCAAATTTCAACCCATTTGCTAACCACATCAAAGTCTCAGAGCATTGCGCATCTTTCAAAACCTCAGATTTAAACCAAGGCATGAATGTTCTATTATGCTCCATCAAATGCCATTTCTCTGATTGTCTTGGATTGTTCTCTTTCACAATGACTTTGTGTATAGATAAGTAAGACATTACCTCATTTGTGTTGTTCAATATGTATAGGTGTGCTTCCATAAACTCTTCGCGATTTTTGGTAACCACACTCACACCTCGTATGCTGTTACTTATAGAACACCTGTTCAACCATGATCTGTGAGGAACTCCTATCGGTTTTGCTTTTGCCATGTAATCTGAACAAAACTTGACACTTTCTTCAGCAATATATCTTTTGATCATTGAAGCTTCTGGACGATATTGATTTTTCACATACCCTTTCAAAATCTTCATGTAACGTTCAATGGGATACATCCATCTTAAGTATACTGGTCCACAAAACTTTATTTCTCTCACCACATGAACAAGTAAATGTACCATGATGTCAAAAAATGATGGAGGAAAAAACATCTCTAACTGACACAAGATGATAACAATTTCGGCTTGAAGTTCATCTAACTTTAAAGGATCAATGACTTTGCTACAAATTGAAGAGAAGAATGCACACAAACGCGTTATAGTTTGTCTAACATTTTTGGGTAAAATTCCACGAATAGCTACAGGTAACAATTGTTGCATTAAGATGTGGCAATCGTGAGACTTTAGGCCAACAAGCTTCAAGTCTTGCATGGACACTAAACTCTGAATATTTGAAGAGTATCTTTGAGGTACCTTGACACTCTTTAAACATAAGCAAAAACTTATCTTCTCTTGTCTGGACATAGTGTAACATGCAGGGGGCAAATAAGTGCGCCTACCAACCTCCCTTGGTGCCAAGTCTTCTCGGATCTTCATTTCAACCAAATCCAAACGAGCATTTACTCCATCTTTTGTCTTTCCCTGAATGTTGAGTAGTGTACCAATCAAGCTATCACACACATTCTTCTCTACATGCATGACATCTATGCAATGCCTAACTTCTAACTTCAACCAATATGGAAGGTCAAAGAATATTGATTTTTTCTTCCAAGGGCTCGATGCAGATGACTTCTTGGACGTTTTACCAAATACATGATGTACTTTATTAACTTTTTCATGAATTTGAATGCCAGTTAATGGAGTTGGTGCTTTGTCATTCTCTTGATGTCCATTGAATGCTTTCTTTAACCTTCGATAAGGATGATTAGCTTGTAAAAACCTTCGATGGCGCAGATACACGGTCTTCCTTCCATTTTTCAATTGATGAGATGCAATGTTTTCTTCACATATAGGACATGCTTTATGACCCTTGACACTGTACCCTGACAAATTACCATAAGCTGGAAAGTCATTAATGGTGCAAAATAACATTGCATGCATCATGAAAGTTTCAGAAGCAACAGCATCAAATACTTCAACACCATCAACCCACAACACCTTCAAGTCTTCAACTAGAGGATTGAGATATACATCTATGTCATTTCCAGGCTGCTTTGGACAAGATATCATCATAGACAACATCATGTATTTTCTCTTCATGCAGAGTCCAGGAGATAAGTTGTAAATGAATAATATAACAGGCCAAAAACTGTGATTTGTACTTAAATTACCAAATGGATTCATTCCATCGGTAGCTAAGCCAAAACGAATATTTCTACATTCTTCACCGAACTTGGGAAATTCCTGATCAATATTTTTCCATTGCATTGAATCAGCTGGATGACGAAGGAGTCCGTCACATCTTCTCTCAGTTGCATGCCATCTAAGGTTTTTAGCGTCTTTAGGATTTGCAAACAAACACTTAAGTCTAGGCACGATTGGAAGGTACCAGACTACTTTCAAAGCAGATCCTTCCTTCTCTATTTGACCATTATCTTCACTGTTTCTTTTCTGCTTGTACCGTGATGACCCACACTTTGGACATTTTTTCAAATCTTCAAATTCTTTTCTGTATAATATGCAATCATTAGGACATGCGTGTATCCTTTTATACTCCATACCCATCGGACAAAGAATTTTCTTGGCATCATAGTTTCGAGTGGGTAGAGTATTTCCTTCGGGAAGAATTTCATTCAAGAGCACGAGCAATTCTGTGAAGCTTTTATCTGTCCAACCATTGGTCGCTTTCAAATTCATAAGTCTTAAAACCGCTGATAATCGCGTGAACTTAGTTGAACCAACATACAACGGAGTTTCCGCATCAGCAGACATCGTCTCATACACATGCGCTTGTGCAAAAGCTTCTGCGCCAACATCCCGTATCATGTCCTCTATATTGTCTTCTTCTACTCGCTCTTCACATCGCTCTTCACATCGCTCTTCCCGTCGCTCTTCTCGTCACTCTTTCATGGAGGAATTGGCAAGATATTCAAATCGAGAAACAGTTGGAATGTGTATTAATTCGCCGTGCCATGTCCATATTGTATAACTTTTAAGGAAACCATCACAAATAAGATGTTCCCTAACTTGAGTTGCATTCAATTTTCTTCCATTCAAACAGTTGACACACGGACATCTGAACTTCACCTCATCATCACTTCTCCCCTCATAATGTTGCGCAAATTTTATAAATTCTTCTACTCCATTCTCATACTCAGCGCTAATACGTGGTAAATTGATCCAATCTCGATCCATACTGAAATTGCGTGAACAATTTCAGTAATCTTTGAATCAATGCTCACGTCGTAATCAAGGTGTGACCCTATCCCATTTAAGAAGATTCACTTTCTTTATTTTATTGGTACATATTACTTTTAAAATACATATCTTAAATTTCACGAAATTTTGCCAGCATTTCGCATTGGCCTTCAGGATACACGAAATGAAAGTGATTATAAACCACAATCAAATTTGCACCCGAAGATCAATACAAAACACAATTGACAAATATTCATGAATTTTAAGATATGTATCTTAAAATATATATATATATATATATATATATATATATATATATATATATATATATATATATATATGCACTAATAAATTACTAGAAAGTGATTAATCTTCTTAAACTGTCCAATCGGACAATTCAAGATTCAATACATTTAAATTATTAGTATTGTATCCCCTTATATCTAATTTTAAAAAAATGTAATTTTTTCAAAATGAAAACTCGAGGACAATACATAATTTACGTATTGAATCTCAAACGGGAAACTAAGGCTAACTCACATATAAGAAAAACAAACAACATGTTTTAACAAATAATTAATAAAATATATAAAGCAAACAACATATTGGCATCATAGGAAAATATTAGAATTAGGAACCTGGGAGCGCGTAAAAAGAGCAGATGACACTGGAAGATGATGCAATTCAACGCGTTCGAAAGCTACAAGAGATAACAAAAAACACAAGAGAAAGTCATAAGTAACAAATAAAAGCAAAAACAACAATTTCCTTAACATCATATATTACCTATTTAATTATAGTGTTTTTACAATTCTCTTAAATTCAGACTTAATGCTCTACATCTAAAGACACAATGCTCTTAAATTGAGACTCAATCCTTTCACAAAATTAATCAAAACACTCCAAACAATTTCTATCTCAATCCAAATTAACACTCACAATAACTAAAATTTAAAATTAACATACACAAAAACAGAAAATCAAACAAAAACGCGTTGGAAATTTACCTTCAAGAAAACCGCGGCACGACAATTGCGGCAAAAGAACGAAAATGTTCGCGTGGTGGTGGAGGGACGCCGGAACACTTGCAGAGAGACAGAGAGAGGGACGACTGGTCGGAGCAACGTGGCCGGACGCGAGACGAGACGGCGGCAGGGGGCTCGCGTGGTGGTGGACGGACGCGAGACGAGACGGCGGGAAGGGGCTCGCGTGGTGGTCTCGCGTGGTGGTCTCGCGTGGTGGTGGCTGGACGCGAGACGAGACGGCGGTGGCTGGATGCGAGACGAGACGGCGGTGCCAGGAGGATCACGTGGTGGTCTCGAGTGGTGGGCTCGTCGGAAGTCGCGGAGAGAAGAAGAGATAGCGACGACAGCAGCGCAACAGCGGCAGTGGCAGTGGCAGCACGAGAGGCAGTGGTAGTGGCAGCACGGAGCTCGCGTTGTTGGAGTGGACGGAACTTGCAGAGAGTCACCGGAGTTTGCAGAGAGAAATGGCAGCTGGCGCGCGCGAGGAAGAAGGGGTTATGTTTTTTAGCCCTAATTAAACAATATGGCCTCGGTTCAGCGTAGAACCGAGGCATATAACCCCTATTTGGCCTCGGTTCCCAAACACCCGAGGCATATAACCACTTTGGCACCGGCTTTTCCCCAACCGAAGCCTATAGGTCCCAACGTCAATGGCATTTTTGAAATTTTTGGCAACCTTTTTGGCTTCGGACCTCCTTAACCGAGGCCTATTACAGCTTTTGGCACCGGTTTTTTCAGAACCGAGGCCTATAGCAGCATTTGGCACCGGTTTTTCTGCGAACCGAGGCCTATAAGTTGCCTTTAATTTCAAAATTGCCACCGCACCGTTATATGCTTCGGTTGCTCGCCAACCGAGGCCTATAAGGCGAGGTAAAAACCCAATTCTGCACTAGTGACTCTATAACAATTTATTTCCACTATCTGCTTTGTTTGATCGTGATATAATATTTTATTTAGTAGCGTGAAAACTATTAAATGAGATGTTACAACTACTTATTTGAATTCAACTAATTACTTATATGTAAAGATAAATCAACAACAAAGTAAATTAAAATGCAAGTAATTAAAATATAACCCCGTAGTAAATAAAAATAAAATATGTGTCTAATTATAATAATAATATCACGTAGTGATAATAATAATAATAATAATAATAATAATAATAATAATAATAATAAAACTAATACAACTACTACATATATAAAGAGATACATGGTATCATATTTTGTTTTCACAATTTTATTCTCTTAAGTATTAGTTTTAAAGTTTAAATGATTATTCATAATAAAAAACTTACTTTTTATTTTAATTACTTTACTAATTTTAGTAACTACTTTTTGAATTCAACTAATTACTCATATCTAAAGATAAATCAACAACAAAATAAATAAAAATGGAAGTAATTAAAATATATTCCCGTGTCAAAATTGAAATAATACTAATAACACTGATATTATTTATATTAAGAATAGTAGTACTACTAATAAAAATAAAAATAAAAATAATAATAATAATAATGTTTATAATAATAATATTACGACAACTAATACTTCTAATCATAATATATAAAAGTAAGATGTGTATCTAAATACTACAATTCAAATAATAAAAGTGCAAGTAATTAAAATATAATCCCTTATAAAAATTGAAATAATAGTAATAACATTAATATTATTTACGATAAGAATAGTTGTAACGTCCCATTTAATCAATAATCCTAATTAAAGGAACCGTCACACAGGATAACATAGTAGCGCAGTTTTGGAGCATAAACATTACTCCTTACAATATTCGAGGCACACCACGATGCCAAAACAAAACAGGATACAAGGTTCAACAGTAAATCAATTTAAATTTAAAGGATAAGCCAATACATGGGCCATAGCCCTATAACAAAACCCAACACAGTGGAATCCAGCCAGGTGGGCTACGCAGCGAAACCATCACCTCCTTGTTGATCACGGGTGTTCCTCGCATCTGCTCACATCAATAAATTGATGATCATCGTAAAAGAGAAAACCACACATACAGTACATACAACAAAAAATAGAAGGGTAAGCTAGAGCCAAAAAATAGTTTTATCATGCAATCATATACACTTTCACAGTCAATTATACATACATCAACCAAGTCTTTTATGACCTTCCAAACAATGTACTAAGACTTGACACGACTCATCTGGATACGTATAATTTAGTCGGATTCAGTGGATGCTTGCACTTGTGGTGGAATTCCTTGCTCACCCCCGAGCTGCTCACCCTTGAGCTAAGTGTTACCATGTCTCAATCCCCCCACACAAGGTTAGCCCTTAATGAGTTCCATGCCTCCTGCTACTCTCACCACAAGAGTCAGTCCGCTTTATGTGATACTAACTGACTCCTTAGGGCGTCAGGATGCAACCTTACCTTGAATCCTTACTAAATTATATAGATGGGACACCACCATGAACTCTCACTAACAAGGGTCATGGAATTACGTCCCGACCAATTGAGGCACCACCCTGAAATCTCATCTAGAGATTCAAGGAATTACGTCCTAACCGTACACAATTCATATTCAACCAAACGAGTAATACTTGTCATGTTTATAAGACTCGTGCCAACCTTTATAACCAACCCTCATTCATATTCCATGTCAAATCCATATCAACTCATCATTCTCAAACCATGGGACCAATCATGCAGGTAGCATATCCAAATCATGCTAAACTAATTCATCATAAACCATAGACTATCTCATTCATACATAATCACCCAATTCATACTTTAACAGCAAGATCAATACAAACATAGAACCAACATTGCAGAACAAAGAAGCAACAAAGCAAGTCACATTCTCGCCCAGCTTCTTGCTCATGCAGAAAGGTCTCGCTTAGGCGAGCTCCTTTCGCCTAGGCGAGAGCTCGACATCAAGAACAGTGGCCTTCGGCTCCTTCTTGCTTAGGCGAGACTTCCCTCGCCCGAGCGAGACATTCGCTCGCTCAAAATGTGGTTAGTCGCTTGAGCGACAACTCACGTGAAATGGCTTGGGCGAGCCTCTGTTAATCTCGCCTAGGCAAGACCAGCTTGTTTGGGTGAGAAAACCAGTGCTCATCAATGTTCTCTCGTGCAATAGTCACACAAACGCAATCCCAACGACTAAAACGACATTTTCATCAACTCATAGTAGCATACAGACCATAAAATCATACAATAGCAGTAGAGCAAGCAGAAAACGAACTAGACAAGTGAACCCTAGCTTCCCTTACCTAGAAAGGAGCTAATATCGGACTTCGACTCTTAAACCAACGAAACCAGTAGCTCCAAGAGCAGATCTATGAACTGGAACACCGACACACAAAAATGGGACGAGGTTAATAAAGTGGACCTCTAGCGGAAAAATACAAAAAGAAACTTTGAAAAGAACCAGTAGGGGCTGAGGTTTAACTTACGTGAAGAAGGGTTGAGCTTAGAGCTAGCTTGACCAAGAGTTGTGAGTAACCCTAGCAAAGCGTTCTGAAAGGAAGATGAGAGAGTTAGGGCACTGATTTTTCAGAATGAATTGCAAATGAGGGACCTTGGCTATTTTAGGGGCCTTGGCACCCTGTGGGCCAGCCTTTAGGCCCAACAGTGTGGCAGTCGTTAAACATTAGGGCACTAAATAAAAGTGGGCCTTACAATAGTACTACTACTAATAATAACAAATAATAATAATAATAATAATAAAAATAAAAATAATAATAATATACTACCAATACTTCTAAGAATTTGTATAATAATAAAATTAATATAATAATAATAGTATTATTATTATTTAAAATAAAAATACGAAAAAATAATTATAATAATTTTTATTATTATATTATCAATATTAATAATAATTGTTATTTTTTAAATTTAAATGATTATTCATAATAAAAAAAATTAATTTTTAGTTTTATTATTTTACTGATTTTAGTAACTACTTATTTGAATTCAAGTACTTACTCAAATGTAAAGATAACTCAACAACAGAGCAAACTAAAATGCAAGTAATTAAAATGTAATACCGTAGTAAATAAAAGTAGAATGTGTATGTAAATACTATAATATAATACTAACAATAATAATAGCATTATTGTAACGTCCCATTTAATTAAAAAGCGTAATTAAAAGAAACGCTACACAGGAATAATACAACAACGCAGTCCTGGGGTTCTTAACACCACCCCTACAGAACTAGGCACACCACGATGCCAACAGAAAACATGATAACAAGTCTACATAATGTATATAAATCCAAGGACAAATAAGTACATGGGCCATAGCCCTAAAGAAAAGCCCACAAGGAAACTAAAGTCTAGTCCACGCGGACTATGCGGCGGGACCATCACCTCCCTGCTGTCCACGAGTGTTCCTCGCATCTGCTCACATCAACAAGTTGATGATCATCGCAAAAGAGAGTACCATACAGTAGAACACACAACAAAAAAGTAGGGTAAGCTAGAGCATAAAAGTTTTCACCCATACGACCAAAATATATATTCACCATACCATATACACATATCAACCAAGCATATTATGACTTCTCAGGCAATACACTAAGACACGACTCGACTCATCCGGATACATATAACCTGGTCGGATTCAGCAAATGCTTGCACTTGTGGTGGATACCTCTACTCACCCCCGAGCTGCTCACCCCCGAGCTATGTGTTACAAGTGTTAAAATGAATCAATTTCCCTCACCACAAGGTTAGCGCTTAATGAATTTCAGGCCTCCTGCTACTCTCACCACAGGAGTCAATCCGGTCTAGGTGAGACTATCTAACTTCTTAGAGTGTCAGAATGCAACCTTACCTTGAATCCTTACCTAGTTATACAAATGGGGCACCACCATGGACACCCACTAATAAGGGCCATGGAATTATGTCCCGACCACTGAAGCGCGACCCTGAAAGTCTCACCTAGAGACTCCAAGGAATTACGCACTAACACAGACCAAATATAATCACACAGCCAAATAACACTCACCATGCATGTATACATTCATTATACCAACCTTTAAAGCCAACACCTTTCATGTTCCAGTTCCAACTCATTTCAGCTCATCATAAACCATCCATGCATAAAGGATTTCCAACTCATCTCGTTATCATGCCTCTTTAACACCAACCATTTCATTAAAGTCTCATGCTAAACTCATATCAACCCATTATTCACAACCCATGACTTACACCACCCATACATACTCATTCATCTTATACTTTCAGCACAATACTTAAAACCAAGCAAGCAATATCCATACAAAGTCAAGAAAACAATCACACATCACACTGCCTCGCCCAATAGCTCGCTCAGGCGAGAGGCTCTCACTCAGGCGAGCCCCCTTCGCCTAGGCAAGGGCTCGAAAAAGGGGAACAATAGCTCACGTGAGATCTCGCTTAGGCAAGACCCCTCTCGCTTGGGTGAGATGCTCGCTCGCTCAGGAGCAACGTGGTTCGCCTGAGCGACCGCTCGCGTGAAGCATCTTGGGCGAGCCTCTGTTGAACTCGCCCAGGCGAGCCATGCTCGCTTGGGCGAGAAAACCAGTGCTCACCATTGTTCTCTCGTGCACAAACACCCAATAGATTCACCAAGGTTCAATATAACCATACACAGGTTCACATCAATATACCACACATATTTAAAATGGTAAAACAGTGGTACAAACATCATAACTCAAAGAAAAGGGCGAACCCTAGCTTCCCGTACTTGGAAAGGGGTTACACGAGGCTTCAACACTGAACCACGGAGCACAGCAGTTTGAGAGGTAGACTGGGAAACTGGTGGAACAGCGGAACAGTAGAAAAATAGGATTATTATTGAACCCTAAACAGAGGAATACGAGAAAAAGAGCTTTAGGGAGTAAAGGTAGGAGATTTAGAATCACTTACATGGAGTAAAAAGCAATATTGAGCTTTGAGTGGACTGGTTCGAGACGAGGAAGCAAACCCTAGCAGAGCTCTAGTGGTGCAGTTGAGAGAGACGACTGCAATCTGTGAATGAGTGAGAGTGGAAACGTTAGGACAACTTGGGATCAGCTTTATCCTTTAGGCCAGCTCTTTGGCCCATCAGATTTGGGGCAACCCTTTTTGTTAAAGGTTACGAAAAGAATAATTATAAACGTAATATATTTATATTAATAATAACATATATATAAACTATAATAATATAATATTAATAATAATTATAAACGTAATATATTATTAATAATGTTAATAATATGAGTAATAATAATAGTAAGAATAATAATAATTATATTTATATTAATAATAACATATATAATTATTTTTTTATTTTTTTCCTTATATTAGTAATAATATTAATATATTAATATTATATATTAATATTACTGATAATACTAATAATGTTATTATAGTAGACAATATTAATAAATTTAATAATAATAATAATATATCATATATAAAAGTAATATGTGATAATAATAACATTAACAATAATAACCTATGATACATCGATACTTCAATTTGTATCACATATCCGTGTTTGACACGTATCTATATCCGATAGTTTAAGATATTTTACTAATAGTTATCAATGAAATATCTAATATATAAATCAATATAATCTTTTTATGATGACAATAATTTATAAATTTTGATGTTGAAAGTATTTAATACATTTGATTTTAATTTTGATTCACACAAGAATAATCATATATTTCTCATGTTTTTCTTTTAAGAAATTGTATATTGTTCAATATGCATATATCATGCATATATCTACATATCATGCATATATCTACTACTAATAATATTAATAAATTTAATAATAATAATAATAACAATTTCATATAATAATAATATTAATATATTATATATTAATATTGTTAATGATAAAAAAAATAATAATAATAAATAACAATCATAATAATAGTAATAATTTTTCTAGTATTTTCTTCTCACATAATAATAATAATGTTTATATATTATATATTAATTAATATTACAATCATCACTAATAATTTTACTATTAAAAATATTAACAAATTTAATAATAATAATTTTATAACTACAAAATGATATTAATAAATTTAATAATAATACTAATAATAATAAAGAGGTGAGTCAACGTGAGTTAGTGAGACAGAAATAGCAGAGTTTGGTTAGGACGTGAAGAGAAAAAAAGCTTAGAGCAATGCTAGTGATCTTATTGCAGGAATTCTAGGTAAGGGGTACTAAACCTTTTTCTTGATATTACGTGATTGTATGTAGAGAAATGATTGTACACTAATTTATAGAATGGAAAAATTGTGAAATGCATATTTGGGTTACATTTTTTGTGAAAGGGGTGTTAAACCATTTTTTTTATTATTACTTGATTGTGTGTAGATCAATGATTGCAAATTGGTTTATGGAATGATGAAGTGTGTTTTCTTGAGGACCTTAATGTGATGTCTAAGTTTTTACGGAGGAATCAATGGTGAAATGCATCTTTCACTAGTGCAGATTTGACATTTTACTTCGCCTTATAGGCCTCGGTTACAGCTGAACCGAAGCCTATAAGGAGGTGGTGGCATTTTTGCAATTTCGTCAGGCTTTTGGCCTCGGGTCTTTAAGGACCGAGGCAATAAAGGGGGCTTTAGGCCTCGGTTACAAATGAACCGAAGCATATAAGGCAGCCCAGTTTTCAAATGCCACCAGCATCAGGCTTTTGGCCTCGGTTCTTTAAAGACCGAGGCAGTAAAGGGCGCTTTTGGCCTCGGTTATTAATTGAACCGAGGCCATAAAGTCAGCATCAGGCTTTTGGCCTCGGTTCTTTAAGGACCGAGGCAGTAAAGGGGGCTTTTGGCCTCGGTTATTAATTAAACCGAGGCCATAAAGTCTGTTAAAATTCCCAATTCGCGAACCCTAACTACTATTCATCGTCTCCCAAACTCTCTTCTCTCTACGCGAATTTCTTCGCTCTACCACCACCATCACGCTCCGCCTCCGTCGCCGACCAGCATCTGCCATCAATAGTCATGCGTCGTCGCCTCCGTCGCGCTGTCCAGGTTCACCGATTGCAAATCACCTCCCGATGCGAGTCAGTTCAAAAACTCTGCGCGAACTTCGCTGCCACCACCACCACCGCAGCTGCACCATTCACGGACCTCACAATGCATTGTGTTCTCTGCAACAGAACTAGTGACAACCATGGCAACACCTCGCACCACCGTGACCTACCATCAGCACCTGCAATGAAACCAGCGCATCCTCACACAACACCACCATGGGAGTGCGAGTCATCTTCACCAGACGTGCAATTTCGCACCACACAGATCCATGCGAAACAGCAGAAACCACTACAACAGCACGTCATCATCACCACTGCAACGGTGAGCGAGAATGAGCCAGAACAACAGCAGAAGCCATAGCCACCACTGCGAAGATGAAACAGACGCTATGGCTTCGGTTCTTTCAGACCCGAGGCAGAAAACAGACGCTATGGCCTCGGGTGATAACCGAGGCCAAAAGGAGGTGCCTTTTGGCCTCGCCCCAATATGCCTCAGTTCTAAAACCGAGGCAGAATCACGAAAGTAACCGGGGCCAAAAGCCCTCACTGCACTAGTGTTTGGGTTACATTTTTTGTGTAAGGGGGTGCTAAGCCTTGTTCTCATTATTTATGGTTATGTATGGAGGATGGGTTACAGTTTAAAATATGGAATTATAAAGGGGTAACTCCGTTCTTAGGAATGAAATATGATAACAAGTTTCTTTAATGATTGAATTCATGGTGGAAATGTGAAATGTATCGTTTGAGATTAAGAATATAAGGAAAGATATTTTTGTGTCTATGATTGTTGCCATTTTTTTTTCTGTGGTGAAATGAGATGAGATGGATGAAAAATTCGCTTTGAAAGTAGGGTTAAGATGTTTAATCTGATTACTTTAATTTTTGGTTTGGATTAATCAATAGGAGAATCAAAGATTTTGATCTTCATCTTGTTACCATGTGATTTATTTGAGGTTAGAGCAATGGTTGTAAATGGAACTTTTGTTTTCCTTTGGAATGTTAATTATGGCTGAAATAAGCATGATTTGATGATGGATTGTAGGATGTGGCTATGGAATTTTTGTGAAGTGCAAGATGGTTGGAGGTAAGTTGATTGGAAATTTTGTTTAAAGCATTTGATGGACTAAATTTGTCATTTAGAAAAGTAAAGGTGAAATGTTGTATGGAATAAAATTGTTTTTGTTGTTGATCTTGAGCATATGGAAAATCCATGGTGTAATAACAATTAGAGATGTTTCCTTGTGATGACGAAATTATGGTTTGTGTTGAAGTAATATGACTAGGTTAAATTTGGGGTCTTGGGTAAAGTTAGTGGAATGAGTATGACTCCAATATGTACACCTAATTTGGGTTCAAGTGTTGTAAAATTTATTATGTTTCTTAAGAATTCATAAGTTCTGTCAATGCTTGGATGAATTTTAGTTTTTGGTTTGCCTCTTGCATCTTCAAAGCCAAATCCACAGGTTGTGGGAAAATCCACTAATCACTTGTGGAACTTGTTCTTTTTACTCTTGTATGTTGAAGCCAAATCCAGAAGTTATGGATAAATCCATTGGTCACTTGTGGAACTTGATGATGTGATCCCAATAAGGCTTACAGCTTGGGCCAATGCCTATGCTCCATTTCTTTTAACTTCTTTTATTTTTAATTAAATAAAGGTTGTTCTAATTGGGCTTGTTTTGTTAATGGCAACCCATTTTCCAAGCTGCCCAATTCTTGAAGTATTGGCATTAGGCCTGCGACCCAATTCTTCACCACACCAATGCTTCCAATCAGCGTGCATACATAATGGGCCGAGAAGCCCAATTCTTCCACGTTGTCTTTTTGCTGCAACATGTTAACAGTGGAGCAGGCTAGCTTTCAATATCACGTAAGCACCAGATATGGCTCAATTCATTTGCAGTCGAGCCCAATTATTCAAGGCATCATGCATCTTTCTCTTTATTGGGCTTGAGTCCAATTGCAACATGGATGGTGCGTGAGAGTTTGTTGCAACGTGTGATGGTGTGTGGAATGAATCAAGGCATGCGTCTTTCAGCTATCGTGAATGAGCTTCCTTTTACATATTGGGCTTGCAACCAGTAGCCCAATATCCATCAAACACCAGCACCACATTTCATACTTTGTTTTAGCATCCACCAAGCCAATTTCTCTTCTCGGTCTCAGCTAGGGTTGCCTCCTTCCTCACGCATAGCTAAACCATTTTCTTTCCACATGTTGCCAACTCCTGTTCCGTCACACCAGGCTTGCTAGGGTTTTATTGCTTCACGCATTCTTTCCCTTAGCTCATATGTTTTGGTCACGTTCCTTTACCTTCTTAACGCACCCATGCTGTTAGGGTAGTTGCTTTCGTTTTCCCTTTTCTTGTTGCCATTAGTTCTATAAAATGGAAAGCCATTTCATTGTAACATCTCAACTTGGACAAATGAGAGTGGTTGAGTTTTCCCCCCCTTTCGTCTCAGCTCAAACAACAAACCTTAGATTAGGTTTTTAACCTTGTCGGGTTTACCAAACCAGTGAGAAACCAGATAGATTCGAGTGTAATTTCCATTTACAAGTCTTCCGTTGCGTTTCCCCTGACATTCCGCAAGTTTCAATTGGTAGAACACAGATTGGAGAGGCTTTCCAGCGAATCCCGTGATGGAGCAGCCTCATCACTTATTGGTTTGCATTCTATAAATTTTGTAGACAAATGCACAAGTTGTGGAAGAATCCACAAGTCACTTGTTGAACTCGCTGGTTCGCATTTTATTTTGATGCGCTAAAACCATAAGTTGTGGAAAACTCCAATGGTCACTTGTGGAACTTGTTGTTTTGTTGTTGCGGTTTTTTTTAAACGTGGTGTTTTTGTTGGTTTAATAATGTTGTTGGTTTTGTATTACTTGGTGTAAAATTTTTGGGTGAGTTGTATGTTAAAATTCTTAAGTGTATAGAATTAATGCTTGGGTTATGATATGATGGTGGTGTATGGTTAATCTTATGATGATGTGACACGATATAAAGTAATTTCATGATGATTTGAGATGTGTTTGATCTTGTGATGCGATGTTGTATTTATGTGTATACATATGTGATAAGACAATATGAATTCTCTAATAACTATAAAGCCAAGATGGTTCTTTTACCTAGAGGGATTTGTCGAATCAGGGTAAAAGGGTTTCTTTCAGCCATAAGTCTTTGGCATGAGCTTAACAATAAGTCTTACGCAAGGCTCGTGGAAAAGCTTTCTAGGAGTTTTTATGAAAAGCATTTGGAAGTGTTTACTTTTGAATAAGGCAAATGTAGTAGTTTGATTAGGTTTTGAACTTGAAATGACTCATAATTGATAATGTTAATTTTTACCATTATCCAAGCCATATTTCATTAGCAAAATCATCTCTTCCAAAGCTTTTAACCTACTTAATCCTCAATTTTACCTTACTTTTGTAAATAAATACATTTTGGGTTAAATTTATCTAAATATACCACTAATCCCCATTTTTTGTGTCCTTTTTGTAGATGGGAAGCTTTGTCCAAAAATCCAGATTAATGAGTGACCCGAAATAGCAAGGAGAAGAAGGAAAATGTCAACAGGAAGCGCTTGGCGACACAAAGCAAGCGCCAGGCGGAACAGACCGCCAGTCAAGCGCCAACCAAGCGCCAGCCAGGTGCCCCTGTTACGAACCGCCTGGCGGTAACTGGACACCGCCGGGCGGTAGCTGCTAGTTTTGCCCCCTGTTTGCTCGATACCGCCTGGTGGTGAGACCCTTCCGCTAGGCGCCAGTGTTCGCTGATGTGGCAAGTTGGCTCCTTTTCTTCTGTTTTCGCGAGGGGAAAAGGATCTTGGACACTTTGGAGCTCGAACAACACGTCTTGGAGCGCTTGCAGGTCTGCTAGGGCTGGTGGGAACAACTCCATCTTCCTCTTTGTGTCTTCTCCCTCTTCCATTTCCATTTTGTAAGCTTGAGCTCTCCATGACAATGGAGAGCTAAACCCATTTTTGTTGGGGTTAGATGTAGCCACTGAACTCTTATGTATTTCCAAATGGTTTGAATATATATATGCTTCTTCCATTGATTTCTAGTATCTTTGTTTATGTATTTAAGGCTTGCTTTGTTTTACCCATTCATTGCATGATATTTGGGTCATTAGGTATTGGAAAATATCTCTTGAAACATAGAATTTGAACAAGATACCTAATGGAACTTGTATCTAGGAATGGAACTTGACCCATTAGTTGTCTTAAACCCTAATTTGTAAAGCGGGTTTGTTTATTTAGGGATTCAAGGAATTGACTCTAAATAAGGGAACCTAGGCTCATTCAACTAAGGGATTAGAGTTTGAGTAGACTTGTGGGTTGACATTAGTAATTAATGGAGAAGAGTTTTATTGTTTAATATACATGAGAGTGAAGTAGGTGAAGTCTAACTCCCACAATATCAATCCATTGCATTTCTAGTCTTTACCATTTTCTAGAGTCTTCAAATATCCAAGTTCAATTTTACTTGTTTATGAAACATTTACTTTATTGCATACAAAAACCCAAATTATGAATTTATTCATTAGTTTAAATTAGTCACTAATTACGCAAATATTTAGTATACACGAGTCTCTTGGGAAACGATATCCCGGTCTTACCGGTTACTACTTGCGCGACTTGGTACACTTGCCAGAGTCCTAACAAGTTTTTGGCACCGTTGTCGGGGACCCGTGTCTAATACTAGACTATTGTGTGATTTTTGACTTATTTAGACTTAAATTCTTTTGTGCATATTTACTATTTTTGTTTACTTATATACGCACATTATTTTTGGGCTAACTTGTAGTTCGAGCTTGTTTTTGTTGTTGCTCTATAGTTTATGCAGGGTAGGATCCGTACAAGGAGGACTGCATCTTCAGAACCACTCGTTGTTGATTCCGAGATAGAGAAAACTGCCCGCAGAAACAATAGTGCCACAAGGAGAAGACGAGCTCAAGCACAACAAGTTGCCCATCACTCTTCTGATTCAGACACTCTTCCGTCTACTTCTCAGAATCTTGATTCTTTGCCAGAAGAAGAAATGACTGAAAATCCTCATGGTGATGGTAGGGGTCGTGAAAGACGCACTTTGGAAGATTATGCAGCGTTCACAGGCCATATCAACTTCAACAGTATTGTTAGGCCAACCGTCAATGCCACCAACATGGAGATGAAGCCAGGTCTTATTCATTTGGTGCAGAGTAATCAGTTCAACGGCCTATCTCATGAGAATCCTTACACTCATCTGGCCACATTCTTAGAGATATGCAATACTGTGAAGATCCATCAAGTTCCTGATGAAGCCATACGACTGAGTCTCTTTCCATTCTCACTAGCAGGACCCGCAAAAGCTTGGCTGAATTCTTTTCCTGAAAATAGCCTCACTAACTGGGATGATGTGGTTGCAAAGTTCTTGAGCAAATATTTTCCCCAGTCCAAGGTTAATAAGGGAAAGCAGGAAATCTCGGCATTTCAACAAGATATGGATGAGTCCTTGGGCCAAGCATGGGATAGATTCAAGGGACTACTGAGGAAGACCCCCATTCATGGGTTTGATCAACCTACACAGCTTACTCTTTTCTTGGCAGGTCTTAAGTCCCAGTCAAAGTTGATGTTAGATGCCTCTGCCGGTGGGAGTATCAAGTAGAAGACGCCAGAGGAAGCTTATGAGTTAATAGAGAATATGGCAGCTAATGATAATGAAGCCTATACTGAGAGAGCCAATTCTCAAAAGAAGGGTATTCTAGAGCTTCAATCTCAAGATGCTCTATTGGCTCAAAACAAGATTATGACTCAGCAACTGGAGACCCTAATGAAGAAATTGTCACAACTTCCTCAAGAGCTTCAAAATTCCTCTGTAGCTCAACTCCAACAAGCGCAAAGTTGTGAGTTATGTGGAAGAAACCATACCAATGGGCAATGTGCTATACCAAGCACATCTCAAGAGGAAGTTAGTTATATGGGCAATCAAGGCCGACCAGGGAACTATAATCAAGGATGGAAACCTCACCAAAACATGAGCCAAGCAGGACCTTCCAATAGGCCCCCACATCAACAAACTTACCAACATCCCTCTTTGACTGACAGAACCTCAAAGCTTGAGGACATGATGCAACAGTTCTTGCAGATGTCAATTCAAAATCAAAAGAACACTGATGCCTCAATAAAAAACTTGGAGGTGCAAGTGGGGCAATTAGCCAAGCAATTGGCTGATCAACGAGGAAGTTCTTTTTCCGCCAACACTGAAGCCAACCCCAAAGAACAATGTAAGGCCATCTTCACTAGAAGCGGAAAGGAGGTTGGACTAGGTTCTAAAGAAAAGGTGGAGGCTAGAGAAAAGAGAAAGAATGAAGAAGAGATTCAAGAGGAAGAAGTTGATGAAGAGATTGTTGTGGAAGAAGAAAAGAATAAAAGTGAAGAGAAGGATAAAGAGAAAAGACAAAAAGAGAAAGTTGTTGTGAAACCCCTTCCGTATCCTCAAAATCCTTCAAGAAAAGAGAAAGAGAGACAATTAGCTCGGTTTAAGGACATATTCAAACAACTTGAGATCAAGATCCCGTTTTCTGAGGCACTGCAACAAATACCCTCTTATTCAAAATTCATGAAGGAGTTCCTTGGCAAAAAGAAGAAATACATAGAAGAGGAAACCATTGAAGTGCAAGGGAATTGTAGTGCCATTATTCAGAAAAATCTTCCTCCAAAATTCAAGGATCCGGGTAGCTTCACCATCCCTTGCACCATTGGAAATCAAGATATGGGGAAAGCTCTTGTTGACTTAGGGGCTAGCATTAATTTGATGCCCCTATCTATGCTTAGAAAGATTGGTGGTCTTGAAGCCAAGCCAACAAGGATGACCTTGCAACTAGCAGATAGCTCCATCAAATACCCTTATGGCATGGTGGAAGATGTGGTGGTGCAGATAGATAAGCTCAAGTTCCCGGTTGATTTTGTGGTGATAGAAATGGAGAAAGATGAAGGGGTACCACTCATTCTTGGGAGGCCATTCATGAAGACAGCCAAGGTTGTCATCAATGTGGATGAGGGAACGCTGAAATTGAAGGACCAAGATGAGGAAGTGAATTTCAACGTTTTTGAAGCGGTGCAAGAATCAACTGATGAAGAAACTAGTCTTAAGGCCATCAATGAAGTCTTATCTGTGACTAGTAGACCGTGGCAAGCTTCTAAGTTGCTTGGAAAGTGCTCAAATTGTTTCTCTGCAAAAGTGAATAAAGAGAGGGAAGAGAAAGATGATGCTCTAGTTCACCACCACTCTTTGATGGGGACTAATGGACTTAGACCTGGCCAACCAATTGTGATGAGAAAGGAACATTTGAAGATTTCTCCTAGAAGATTCAAGTCAAATTGGGCAAGGCTGTGGGTTATTAGAGACATCAAAGTTGATGGAAGAATTGAAATTGAAGCTCCTTATTCTAGAAGGACTAAATTGGTGACTAGTGCTCAATTGAAGTTGTATAGGTGTGAGGTTGGGAAGGAGCACACCAAAAGCACCAACCAATCTTAAGCGCCTTACCCGTCAGGCTCGTGACGTTAAACAAGCGCTTCTTGGGAGGCAACCCAGTGCTCTAAACTCGTTCTAGCTTTTAATTTTTGTTTTCAATTCAGTATGATGTTTGTATGCATGTGTGAATTGTGTTAGTATGATTGTTATGTTGTTGAGATGTTGAATTTTGTGTTAAATTTGCATTTGTGAATTTGTGGAAGCATAGCCTAGAATGTTGTTAAGCATGTTTAGTTTTAGGATGGTGTTAGCATGTGCTAGTTGTAGCATTTTGAATTGAGTTTAGCCTTTGTGCATCATAGAATGTGGTAGTGTACAATTGGTTGTTTGTGAGAATATTAGTAGCATAGCTTGTGTAGTAAATTCATATCTTAAGTTAAGTAGTGCATGTGTTTTGTGAATTGAATGTTTTGCTTAAGTGTGAATGCTTGGTTTGAAGTTGAAAAGCTTGAAAAAGTATGTGTGCAAGAGTGAAAGGTTGGTAGGAGCACAATAGAGTCAAAGCCAACCCAACCATTACCCAAAAACACAAAAATCCACCCCTGCAGCTTAACCGCCTGGCGGTTCACTCCCTCCCGCCAGGCGCCATCTGAAAAATTGACCACTGGAAGCACTGCAGAAGCATACCGCCTGGCGGCTCCCTAGCGCCCGCCTGGCGCCACACCAGAAAAACTGGTGCAGTGGCATTTTGCTGATACGCCACCTGGCGGCTAGTGAACTCCCGCCAGGCGGTAGCGCTGTGCGAGCTATGCTTGGGCCTTTTAAAATCTGTTCTGACATGGCCCAAACCCTTACCCCTTATTACTCCCGCCTGGCGCCTTTTTCTCATTCCTCACCACACTCATAACCCTAACTCTCAATCTCACTCTCTACTTCCCAATCTCTCTCAAATTCAAACCCTAATCCCAAATTTGAACCCACTCTCGTTTTCTCGTGCCCTAACCACTCTCACTCACACTGCTGCCACACTCTCGCCAGGCGCAGCTGCCCCTTACCACGCACCAGTTCACCTTACACACCCTCCAATCTCACTTCTTGCAACATTCACTCGTGCATTCCACTCAAGTAAAACATCTTTCTTGTGCTCTCCTCGTTTTTGCATTTTTGATTCTTGTTTTGTTACTCCATTGTTGATTCACTAGCTTAGGGTTACTTTGCTTTCATATACATGTTGTTTCTGTTGCTATTTGTGTTTAAAAACTCGTGTTTGCTGTGTGGGCTACCATTGTGATGTTGTTTTTCTGTTGTTCTGTGATCATTCACTGCATTCCATGGCTACCCTGTTGTGTACCGCCTGGCGGTGGCCATTTTGGCCTGTTTTACCGCTAGGCGGTGGCGCCTAGCAGTGCCCACTGTTGCAAGCTGGCGCTTGGTGGCAGTTTTGGAGGGGCCAGGCGGTGGCCCCTGTTTTTGCCTCTTTCTTTGCTTTTCTTGTGATTGTAGCTTGGGTTGTGAGGCACCAATGCTACAAGGGTTTTTGCATATGAATGACTTGACATTTTGTTGTTCTAGTTTAGTCTTTAGATGCAATTAACTCTCTTTTTGATTGAATCTCTCACTTCAATGCTAACTCTAAATTGCCTCTTTGTACCAATGTTTATTTTGCAGATGGCATCCTCCTCAAATCCCAAAAGAATGAAGACCACCGTGGGCAACCCTTCGAAAGGCCAAAAGCGAAAGGAGAGAATTTACTCTCATTACTTCCTCACAAAGGATAATGAGGACCGCTTCCAAGTGGTCATGCAACGAAAGTTGGTGGCAGAGAGGAAAGTGATTCTTAAGCCCGGGGAGGTCAACGAATTTCAGCTGGAGTTAATCAGGCGTGGCTGGGAAAGGCTGGGTAGCTATCCTAGCACTTTTAATGTAACCTTGGTGAAGGAATTCTATGCTAACGCCAAGGTTACCACCTCAGCAGCCCCCACTTTTCTCAGTTATGTGCGGGGGAAAAGGGTGCCCTTTGATGCTGACACGATCAATGAGTTTTTGGGCACCCAACTGGCTGATGATGTGGAGTGCCAGTTTTCAGTGTTGGATGATGAGGGCGTGGCGCCTGGAGAGCTAATCCAAGCACTCTGCTTGGTGGGTGAAGGATTTCACAGGGGCACGATTCAGAGAGGTTCCCTTCACCCCTTGGCCCGCTTCTGGTCAGCATTTGTGCACGCCAACATCTCCCCGTGCTCCCATGTGTCTGATCTTATGGAGGGACGCGCCACCATTCTATACACCATCCTGACAGGTCGGGTGATGGATGTAGGGCAATTCATTGCCAATGAGATCCACCGGTGTGCTAACGCCGCTGGCAAGGCCGCTCTTGGCCATCCCTCTCTCATCACCCATCTTTGCAGCCTGGCAGGGGTGGACATTTCTGTACCCCCGATGGAGAAAGCAACGTAAGACCTAGACTTTTCATATTTTCAGAGGTTCTGCTCAGTTGCTCCCAGACCCAGGAGGCGCCATCAGCCACAGCCAAAGGCTGAGCCAGAGCCCGAGCCCGAGGCAACTCCCACCATTGACATGCGGTTGCAGGCTTTGGAGGCCAAGCTCGATCACCTTCAGCTCCTGGAACCCCAGATGCAAGCCTTATACCGGATGGGGATGGCCAATGCTGACATGCTTAAGGGCATCTCCCTAACTATACCCGAGCTGCACACCCCATCAGCTGAGGAGTTTGCTGCCACTGTTGCTTGGCCTGGGGCCCAGGCCACTACTACTGGGGGATGTGGAGCCTCAGCTGCTGCAGAGGATGAGGAGGAGGATCTAAACGAAGAGGGCGAGGATGACGCCTGAGCACTTGGAGAGAGTGATTCACTTTTTGCAGGACTTGTTTTGTTGATAGTCCTGATTTATTTTATGCTTTTAGATTTCAGTTTTTTTTTTTAACTTTCTTTTGATAGTATTGAACTTTTTAGCTTAGTGTAGAACTTTGTAACTTGGTTGTGGTGAACTAATCTTTTGCATTGAATTAGTACTTTTCATGATCATCTTTTGTGTTTTTTATGAAATGATGTTGAATTGGCTTGTGAGCATGAGCTTGTGGTTGTTCTCATTTTGATATTGTGATGCTTGAGTTTAATTGTGATCAATGATTTTGGCATATGTTGACAATTGTGGAACCCAAATACCTTGTGAGAGGTTGTGCCCCAGAGTTGAATTGTGTGAATGCTATCACTGTGGACTCATAATTGACTTTGCTTGAGTTCATTTGCTATTCATTTACTTGCATGCTACAGGTGATCAAGGCCATCTTTCTTTTTCTTTACATAATTGAGCCAATCCTTTTTAAGTTGATTTCTTGTGCAAATCCTTTGAGTCTTCTTTGAGCCTTAAAGATAATATGTGTCATTCCTTGAACCTTGAGCATAGTGAAGATATTGACTACCTTACTTTGAGCTTGAGAGAGCAAATGATTGTTAGTCATGAGTATGGTTCAAGTTTGGGGGAATTATTGCTAATACAAGGGAGCATGAGAAAATTTGTAAATTTTTTGGTTCATTCAAAAAAAAAATAGAAGAAGAAAAGAAAAGAAAAGAAAAGAAAAGAAAATTGGTGCAAGCAAGTTGGGAATTGGTTTCATTTGTTCAATAGAGAAGGGGAAAAAATACGTTCATGATTTCATTAGTTGCTCTCTTAGCTCAAGGTACTTTTGTTAGCCTGAAAAACCAAATTTCCTTCTTAGCCTAGCCACGATACAAGCCATAAAAGACCTTGTGATGATAGCATGCTTGTGAAGGTTTTAACCATTTTGAACAAAAAGCAAAGTTAAATTGTGTGACATTGTGATAGTAGAGAGAATGTTATTTATATCCATACACTAGTGGGCTTGAGTGAAACACATGTTCTTGTGAGAAGTGGTTCCCATTGATCAAGGAAACATTTTGCCATGATTGTTGATCCCTTATAAACTCTTGCATGCACTTGTGATATTTTTGTTTTGTGAACACCATAGCTTTAGTTTGCCTTGCTAATGAAACACATGTGCTACACAATCGTTCAAATAAGAGCAAGCACAATTGACATATGTTTTCTTAATTTGCTAGATCATTGCAATTGTGTTGTTCATCAAGGCCAAGTTACCTTTTTGCTTGAGGACAAGCAAGGTTTTAAGTTTGGGGGAGTTGATAATGTTAATTTTTACCATTATCCAAGCTATATTTCATTAGCAAAATCATCTCTTCCAAAGCTTTTAACCTACTTAATCCTCAATTTTACCTTACTTTTGTAAATAAATACATTTTGGGTTACATTTATCTAAATATACCACTAATCCCCATTTTTTGTGTCCTTTTTGTAGATGGGAAGCTTTGTCAAAAAATCCAGATTAATGAGTGACCCGAAATAGCAAGGAGAAGAAGGAAAATGTCAACAGGAAGCGCCTGGCGACACGAAGCAAGCGCCAGGCGGAACAGACCGCCAGTCAAGCACCAACCAAGCGCCAGCCAGGCGCCCCTGTTACGAACCGCCTGGCGGTAACTGGACACCGCCGGGCGGTAGCTGCCAGTTTTGCCCCCTGTTTGCTCGATACCGCCTGGTGGTGAGACCCTTCCGCTAGGCGCCAGTGTTCGCTGATGTGGCAAGTTGGCTCCTTTTCTTCTGTTTTCGCGAGGGGAAAAGGATCTTGGACACTTTGGAGCTCGAACAACACGTCTTGGAGCGCTTGAAGGTCTACTAGGGCTGGTGGGAACAACTCCATCTTCCTCTTTGTGTCTCCTCCCTCTTCCATTTCCATTTTGTAAGCTTGAGCTCTCCATGACAATGGAGAGCTAAACCCATTTTTGTTGGGGTTAGATGTAGCCACTGAACTCTTATGTATTTTCGAATGGTTTGAATATATATATGCTTCTTCCATTGATTTCTAGTATCTTTGTTTATGTATTTAAGGCTTACTTTGTTTTACCCATTCATTGCATGATATTTGGGTCATTAGGTATTGGAAAATATCTCTTGAAACATAGAATTTGAACAAGATACCTAATGGAACTTGTATCTAGGAATGGAACTTGACCCATTAGTTGTCTTAAACCCTAATTTATAAAGCGGGTTTGTTTATTTAGGGATTCAAGGAATTGACTCTAAATAAGGGAACCTAGGCTCATTCAACTAAGGGATTAGAGTTTGAGTAGACTTGTGGGTTGACATTAGTAATTAATGGAGAAGAGTTTTATTGTTTAATATACATGAGAGTGAAGTAGGTGAAGTCTAACTCCAACAATATCAATCCATTGCATTTCTAGTCTTTACCATTTTCTAGAGTCTTCAAATATCCAAGTTCAATTTTACTTGTTTATGAAACATTTACTTTATTGCATACAAAAACCCAAATTATGAATTTATTCATTAGTTTAAATTAGTCACTAATTACGCAAATATTTAGTATACACGAGTCTCTTGGGAAACGATATCCCGGTCTTACCGGTTACTACTTGCGCGACTTGGTACACTTGCCAGAGTCCTAACAATAACGAGTTTTGGTTTTGACGACTTAAATCAGTTTGGTTTACATTATTAATGCCTTATTTTGTGTTCTTGCAAAAACAATGATAAAATATCAAGGAGCATGAATTATCTCTTACCCAATCCTTGATTTCTTGAGATGGATACTCTTCGGTCCTGTAGAATACGTCTTCATGCCTTGTTGCCGGATGTGAACATTTTGGAGGTTACTTGCAAAAAGGACTTTGACGATCAAGTCAGCGAGAGATCTCAAAAGTCAAATCACAGTTTTAGGAATTAATAAATTGCATACCTTTAATTGCTAGAGTCCACCTGTATCTATAGAATATTAACCACAAATTACCTAGTCTATGGGCTTGGCCTCAAGTGGGCTTGTTGGATCTCTTTTGGGCTTGTGTGGGCCTATTCAAGGTCCAAATATTATGGTTAAGGGTCGATTTTGCGTATGTTATTATTTTTTAAGTTCAGAATAGGCGGTCCATGCTGATACACAGGTCTAGCCGCTATGTATGTATTAGTTTTGTGTGCAATGTGATTAAGCAGATCTTAAAAGTTGGCGGCTAGGGCCGGGTACTTATTGTTTTCGGCTCTATCCGCGTGGTATATTACATTTAGAATAATAAAGTTTCGTTCAAATGCATTTTTGGCAATTGGTTGTTGAAAAATGTTTTAAAGTTTCCTATTTAATAAGTGGCATCAAAGTTTTACATCTTCGAATTTTGGCAATTATAAAATTACATGTAGCATCTCGAAAGGGGTGTTACAAAAGGAATGATGAAATAAAAGCTAAAACTTTTTCTAGAATTTGGAAAATGATTGCATGAAAATAATCATTGACTTATATGATATCAAATTCAAACAAGTTAGAAAGTATGTTCTTGAAAACTACTATGATGTCTCACCTTTTATTGAGCTAGTAATTTTTTTATATTACAGATTGATGTTATCATGGTTATATATAATTCATTATAACAATAAAATTTATCATCAGACTAGACAAACATGAAACGGAGAAACCATGTTCGCAAAAATGTGTAACAAAGACATCAAATATATTTTTTTTCAATGGTTCAATTTATTTTGCTTTTATTATATAGCTTAATCAAATTTACCTTATATTTTTTCTCACTAGGTTCCACTTTTGAAAAAGGAAGGTGACATAATAGTAAATGAGTCATTATTCCACTCAGCTCGTGGAGTAGATTTACATGTTTTTCGATGTACAAGTTATTTGATAAAATGTTGAAGGTTTGATGTATTGGATGTAGATATGTATTGAATTGTGGACGATTGTGTGAATGATGAATCATGTATGTATGTGGTCAATTACATGGAATTGATGCTGGAAATCAATAAAGAACAATCACAACTTAGAAACAAGACTAAGAATTTAACATTTGAAATGTAAAATTGAAACTCCTAATCTAAGAACCCTAGTTAACAAAATTAACTACCAACCTGGAATTCAGTAACCCCTACTTCTAACTTGTTCAAAATGAGTTATGGAGGCCTATGGAACTATGCAGAACTTAGAAACAACACAATTTCACATCTAGAATACATGAAAATAACAAAAAGATGAAGCACAAATGAAATAGTGAAAAGTAATAGTAAGTATTGTCAAACTAATTTTCACTTCAATTCAATCTCGAATCAGGTTATGCTTTTGACGTTCAAGATTCACTATGCACTTGTTGAATGTGGGAAAGGCCACTATGTAACATCCCTAGGGAATATTACTTAAAAATAAATATTAAAAGAAATTAATTATATTAACAGTCGTCTCGATAAAAATCCCAACGCGGAAATATTCAATTTCATGAAAGCACGCGCCAAAATTTATATCATAATTAGTCAATGGTTACAAGTTCCCATTATTCGTGTTCATGATAAAACTTAAAATAATACATGTAAGAGAAAAATCCTAGCTCTAATCCCAGGCTAGCCCTCACTCCGCCATCTGAACATCCTCAGCACCACCTGTATCAACATCTGCTCCCGTGTAACAAATTACACGATCATCGCCACACACAAACATAGAGGGTGAGCTGAGAAAATAAAATAACAAGTATATAAAACACGAGATAAATCATATACCCATTTTATTCATTATATATAATTCTTGGCCAAGACCTTAACCCCAAGACTTATCAGTCTTCAAATCATACAATTTGTTATCCTTGGACTCGGGAACCTGATGCTCACACGAACCTGCGCGCTCGTGGTCCTGCCTCTACGAACCTCCCCGCTCGTAGTCCTGCTCTACGAACCTCCCCGCTTGTAGTCCTACTCTACGGACCTGCCCGCCCGTAGTCCAACACATGTGATCCACTAGCCCCCGTACCTCCCCGCACGTGGCATCTCTCAACGTGAGCACGGAACATATGAACCTACCTCGCTCGTATCCCCACGTGAGAGTAACTGGATATGAACCTCCCCGTTCATACCATCACATGTCAAACACCATCCATGAACCTACCCGCTCATGGCACAACATCTCCCGATCCAAGCAAAGCATCATTGTTAGATAAAACAACACACCAGAAAAGCAAAGAACAATAGCATTTTCGCCTGGCTCGGCCCACACGCCGCCAGGCGAAATTGTTCCAGACCGCCTGGTGGTATTCACTCGCCGCCAGGCGCCAGCGTCCTCCCAGACCCACTGTTTTCTCGTTACCGCCTGGCGGAGCACACCGTGCCGCCAGGCGCCCCTCGGTGCAGTATTCTCTCACGCTAAGCCTATCGCCTGGCGGTTTCGTTATCCCGCCAGGCGCTATACCAGAATAGTACTTCACTGGTTTTAGCACCTCAACTAGTCTATTGGTTATATACTCACTCTTATGGACCAATAAGGACTCCTCCCTGTGGTTAGTCTACCCCAATCATGGTTAATCAAGTGTCTATACACTACCCTGACAAATCCATCTTATCCAACCCTTTCAAGTAATAAGAACATTGTCCTAACGGTGCATCTCCATACATCCCACGAAATTAGCTAGTAATCCAATCCCTTACTTCATACCATCGCTTCTACCATGCTAAACTAACCAATGCATAAGCCCTCTTAGTGCATTCTCAAATCCCTCACTTATCCTTAACTAGCATACCAAAACGCGAGCCTTATATTTACTACCAAATTATGATTACCTCTCCCACACCATTTATTTATATCAAGTTCTATATCCTTATCAACATTTTCATCTCTTATTGAACATCAACAATTACAATCTCACTCCTCCCTTCTATTCACTATTTGCATACGAGTGTATTTCACCTCCTATCCTTCTTTCAACTTACCACAGTGCAACAGCCACCTGGGTTGCCACACAGCATCGCCTGGCGGTCAGCATAAAGACCGCCAGGCGGCATATCAGACGCAGACCCCTTTACCCATTTTTCTGCATCACCCACGATCCCAACTCTCTTCTCCTCTTTCCCAATAATCGTCACCTCACTAATTTCGACATTTTCAATACTCATCCTTGTAACCAATTCACCATACGCATATCATAACTCAATTCGTTTCTTAATTATCCCTAACAGTCCAAGGTTCACAATAACCCATTGGTTTCAACCCAACCTTCTCATATATGAAATTTTGGTATGATTCCCCGCACCCCTCAACCAATTCAAGACCATAATTCCACCACATAATTATATAAAATTAATCAGAACTCGACGGCTCATCACATCCACGTAAAACAACAGTGAAACCATTAAATCGAACGCGACAGTGTCGCACCGCCAGGTAGAAACTCATCGCCGCCAGGCGGTTCATAATCAAAACAAGAACAGCACAACAAACTGATGTGTCGCCTGGCGGTAGGGGATGAACCGCCAGGCGGTTTCTGGAAAAATCCAGAAACTCCAATGCAACAGTGCAATAAAACAGTGCAGAAATCGTGTCATAATTCAAGGCACAACGCAGTAATTCGATTACAAGCACAAAAGACACGAAAGCAACTCCCCTAACCTGGAATTTGCTTCAAATTACGAATCAATGTGAGCGTGCTCCAATCAAAATCTCCTTGCTCTTGCTCACACTCCCACGCTAGTTTCTTCTCCTTACTTTCCCTCTGCTTTCAGTCCTAAACCCACAAAACCTTCTGTCCAAAGTCCCCCACGTACCACAACACCTCCCCTTTCACTAATTCACTCTCTCTCTTGGCTTATGAGTAATCTATTCACTCATTCACTTTCCAAAACGAAAATTACTTTAAAAGGGGTTTAATAACCATTGAGTGGATCATCCATCTGATTTTTCAGCCCCTTAAACGACTAGGTTAAGCTGCCCCTTTCAAATTTCATGCAGAAATAAAATTTGGCAAAAAGAAATTATTTAGTCCTCACCAAGGTTTGAACCCACACTCATGCACATACCCAACCAAGGCCAAACCATTCAACCAAATCCTTATTTCATGATAACCCTTACAATTCTAAGAGTTTATCATGACACCACGCATTCAATATATAATTACCTAAAAATGCATAATTTAATAACATCCAAGTGACACACATAAGACTCGAACCCAAGTCCTCACACACAACCAAAGTATTCTCAACCACATGAGCTAGTACTTTTCCATGTCATAACTCCTCGTATTTATTGCTTTAAATGCTTTCATTACCCGTCCCAATTAAATAATTAATTAAATAACTATTTAATTTTCCCGGGTCTTACACACTACGTGCTCACTAAATTATTATAGTGACTTGGACATGCTCTAAGTCAACATTTTACAAAAAGCTAAACTCAACTCAATGTTCAAAAGCTTACTTGAGATGAAAAATGCATAAAATTCATGTTTGAGCATATCTAACAATCTTTAGAATTGAAGAGAAAAACATGTATAAGATGGATCCAATCACGAAAATACAAATTAACATTGAATTCACAAACTATTAACTCATTTTGTAGTTCTTAAATAATGAAAAAAGAAAAACCAACTATGTAGTTTAGAATTCTGTGCAAAATTTAGAAAAAAAAAATCTACTTCAGAACTAGAAAAAAGAAATATGCGAAAATGTGTGCCTCTAGCTCCCACGTTCCATCTCCCTCTAGGTCTAGCAAGGTGTGTGCAACTCTCTCTAAGTGTTTCTCATCACACTATTCACAAATTTCCTTTATATACTCTATTACCTAGAAAACTAGCTTAACCTACTATTACAAGTCACTCATACTTCCTATAATAGGTTATTTATAATCTAGTTTCTTCTGCTTAGTTCAATTCCTTCCCTTGGTTCAGCACATAACTAGCTTAACCTACTATTACATGTCACTACTTCCTAGAATGGACAACTTAAATTCCAAGTCTTTCCAAGCCAAAGTTTTCCCAACTAGTATTAAAAAATTTCTCAAAAGAATTTCTTAATAAAAAAAAATGAATGAATTAGGTATATGTGTTAAAATATTAAAATAACTAAAGACTACAAAAAACACAAACTCTATTAAACATATATGTGTTAAAAAAATAAAAACAAACAAAATGAATGAATTAAGAAATAAGAATCAAAATATAAAAAATACTAACTATATCACTCGACAATGATGTTAAATTTGATAACGTTGTCGTTAAGCGATCAAATTACTACTACTTAATTATAGTAACTTCAGTATTGCCAAGTTAGTAGTGAACAAACTAGATAGGGTTAAGCCAACCCTGATTCGTATCCCAACGAATACGAAATTGATTTTCAATATAACCTAATGCAATTAAAACTATATGATGATGTGTAAAAATATAGTGAATTTGATAATGAAATAGCAAATTAATAAAAGACTTTGAAATAATTATAGTAAAACAGGCCAATTCATATGCTTTCAAAATAAATTCTTCATCGGTTATCTATAGATTATTGATCAGTTTACTCTTGTTTTTTACTTTAAATTAATTAAAGTAAATTCTTAATTAATTTGTTGATGTTCTCACTATTAACCGAAGTAAATTCTCAATCAAAAGCAAGAACTTTGTAAATTAGTCATAGTAAATTTAACCAAAGTACATTCTCAATTAAATATTACTATGCCTAATCATGTTTATTCTTTTACCCCTAATATCAAGCAAAAAGCTAATTAACCAAAGTACATTCTTGATTAATTCTTGTTAGAGTTTTCACCTTTAATTAAAGTATATTCTCAATCATCAGCAAAAACTCATGTAATCACATGAAACTTTCTAAATTTAATCAAAGTACATTCTCAATTAAAACTAAAAACCATTGCACTCATATGATCAACGTGCATAAAGACTAAAACATCTAACTAATTAGGTATGATGTAAAAACCATTACTTTTTACGTGACTGAAAGATAAAAGACATAAAGGAATGAAAATCAAAACAATAATAAAAAAGATCAAAGATATTATTTTAGTTTATTCTCAGAATCCATAATGAAATTAAAGTAGAATCAACCTAAAAAGCTTAGCCCTCCATGGATGAAGTGGAATACATGATAAATGAAACAAGAATATAAAAAGTGAAATGGAAAGAAAGTGAGATGTGATGGTAGCTGCTAAAACTAGAGAGTTGCTAAGTGTCCTTCTTCTGCTTCCTTAGGTCTCTTTATATAGGCCTTGATTGGACTTGGACTTGGACTTTATCTTTTCTATCAAAATCTTTTATCTTTTGATATAATATCTTTCAAATAATTAAGAGATTTTATCAATTTCAAAAATATCTGTAATATATTCTTGGTTGATATTATTTGATTAATTACCTAAAAATGTCTAAATAATTATCTACAATTAAATCTTGTCTAAAATTCCAATTCAGCCCTCTTTTTGACCAGACTTTAACTGTTTGACTAACTTTGACCCATTGACTGTGCATTGACAAACTCAAAACTTCGGAGTTTAGGAATTCTTTGGGGGCTTAATTTCTTTCCCTCTCTCCATTCTTCTTCTACTTTTATTTTGTTTTGATTCCATGGAGTGCTAAGTTTCTAGGATGGTACCACTGTAATTTCATTATGGATTATAAGGTTAGAATGTAATAATTGGTTTGTTCATTTGAGTATTGTTGTGATTTATATTTTTTTGTCTTTTATATCTGAATCAAGTAAAAATAATGATTTTTACATTGTAGTAAGTTAGCACAGTGTTAAATCTACATAAAATATCAATCAAATGAGTTCAAAGGTTTTTAATTTTAATCGAGAATGTACTTTGATTAAATTTAGAAACTTTCATATGATTGAATGAGTTTTTGCCAATGATTGAGAATGTACATTGATTAGAGGTGAAAACTTTAACTAGAAGTAATCAAGAATGTATTTTGGTTGATAGTAGAGGTAAAAGAATAGATATGATTAGGCATAGTAATATTTAACTGAGAATGTACTTCGGTTAAATTTACTATCATTAATCTACAAAGTTATTACTTTTAATTGAGAACGTACTTTGGTTAATTGTGGAAACACAAAATTAATTGAGAAATTACATAGATTAATTTCCAAATGTACAACAATAATTAATTGAGCAGTAATCTTTAGATAACTAATGATGGATCTATTTTGAAAAAGTAGTGAGATCAATTTATTTTCTTTATCATTGATTTTTTATATATTTTTATCTTTATTTTCCTCTAATATTTTTGGGGGACAACTTTGGGTTACTTTACCCTTTCTATTTTGTTGACTACTTTCTAAACAATACTGAAGTTGCTATAGATAAGTAGTATTAATTTGATTGCGTCAACGACAACATTATCACCTCCCTAACTCCTCTCAAAGTGCAAGAACAAGTTCCATAAAGTGTTTTAAATGTTTGGTCTCTGGACATATAACTTCAAATTGCTCAACCAAAAGAACCATGATTTTGAACCCTAAAGGAGAGGTAGAAAATGAGCATTCTTCCTCCCTTCCCCCAAAAGTACTTCTTCCCATACTTCTTCTTTTTCAACTAAGGAAAAGAGTAAACCCCATGAAGGTGCTTTGTTATGGTAGAGCTATCAAAATGGGTTGGAACCCGTTGGAGCCAACCCGACCCACCATGGGTTCGGGCCGGGTTGGGTTGAAATTCTTTTCCAAATTTCAATACGGATTTATTTTTGACCCGATCCACCTAGAACCCGGCTCACCCGGGTTGAACCCGTGGTGAGCCGGGTTAGCTCACCAATTCGCAAATAAAGGGTCACAAAGTGTTTTTTGTTAAGTTAGGCTTTGCATTTGGGTTAGGTTAGGTTGTTTTTTTGGCAAACACATAGATAATTTGTATTTTTTGTGATTTTGGTTTGTATTTGGATTGTATTAAAGTTTATTTAGATTTTAATTATAATTATAATTTAGTTTTGACTAAAAAAACAAAAAATTGTATTTTTTTTAATTAAGTGAACCTATGAGCAACCCCTTTAACCCACCAACCTGTGGTGGACTGAGTCGGGTTTGAATTTTCTTGGCTCGCTAATAAATGATCCGAGTTGGGTTGGCTCACTAAGTGATCAACTCGTGGTGGGTTGAGCCAGGTTGCGCCAGGTTACCTGTTTTGACAACTCTAGTTAATGGTAAGGAACCTAGTAGGGCAAGTTTCCAAAGAACTTGACACTTCTCAAAGACAAAAACTTTTTCATTCATGGTGCCATATCAATGACAAAATATGTCCCCTCATCATAAATAATGGAAGTTGTGTAAATGTGGCTAGCACAAGGGTTGTAGACAAGCTTGGCTTGAAAACCATCCCTTATGCCAAGCCCTACTAGCTCTCATGGCTTAAGGAAGAAGAGATTAAGGTAAATAGACAAGTCCTCATTAACTTTTCAATAGGAAATTTTCAAGATGAGGTGTTGTGTGATGTAGTGCCAATGGAAGCAACCCATATTTTGCTGGGTAGGACATGGCTATTTGATAGAAAAGTTTTTTATGATGGCCATGCCAACACCTATACCTTTTTCTTCCAAGGCAAGAAATTCACATTCCTACGTCTCTCACCTAAGCAAGTATATGAGGAAACAAAATGAAATGAAAAAAAAGGAAAAAATTAAAAGGTAAAAGAGTAAGTTATCACCAAAGTATTACTTGCCTCCAAAAAGAGTTTTCTAAAGAAGGATGTGCACCATCATTCTTCGTTTTCTTCCCAAACCAAAAGAGAAGAACTAAAGCGCAAGTAAGAGAGGTCTAGAAAAGAAAGACGGTCTATCCAAAGATAGGGGTGATACCTGTAGAAAAGATGGAGCAAGAGCTCAAAGGAGGGAGGCTTAAATTCTACCTCAAATCAAGTCAAACTCCATTTAAAAAGGCTTCAAGAATTTATGGTCAAATTCTCTCCAAGGAGGGGATGATGATGAAGTTTTGATCCTAACCAAGCATGGAGGCACATGCTTAAGAAGACTAAGCATGTTAGGAAGGAAGTTCTCTAATCCCTCATCCCTTTCATTGTTTTCCATTATGTTTGAATTTCCGTAGTTGACTTGGTTGACTTAACCTTGGTTGACTTGTTGACTTTTGACTAGGGTTGACTAGTTTACTAGAGTTGATTAGTTGACCAAGGTTGACTTAACCTAAGTCAATATGCTAATCCTTGTTTATGTATCTTATAGGTTTAATTAAGGTAAAGTATGGTGGATGATGTGGCACATGTAAGGTGAAAAGTAGAGATGACTTGGCACCTAGGTGGAGGAGCGAGGAAAACATATAGTAAAAAGTATAAAGCAAGTGTACCTTTGTAATACTTGGTCTCCTTTGTCTTTAGCACCTTTTTTGTCATTTTAGAGACTTATGAGACATATTTCTTGGTCTCCTTTAGAGCTTGGACGAAATTCCCTTTGCATACACCTTAGTTAGCTCCTTTTGTCTCATTTTGTAACCTAATTTTAACCTAGTTTCTAGAAGCTAAGGTTAGGTATTTGTAGACATACCCTTGTACAATTTTAGTTATTATTTAGAGACCCCTAAACTCTTCTATATAAGGGGTGCTCTTAGACTTGTAGAGGGGTTGATCAATTGAATGTTAATATATGTAACATAAGTAAAGAAATTTTAAAACGTTTATGATTAATACCTCATTTATTATACGATTAATACCTCATTTATTATAACTCTATTTCCCATAAACGCAAGAAATTTTAAAACGTTTATTACATAAGAAACGATCCAAAATCCATTATTTATAAAACTCAAATACAATATTAAAGTCTGGTAAGGTAAAGGTTTACAAAATCCATAAAAGAAAAAGAACAATAATAATAAAACTCCATAAAGCTTTTCCCAACTAGCCCCTCTCCGATGTTAAGCCTCAGTAGAACCACCTACAACATCATCTCCTCCTATGTAACGAATTACACGATCATCGCCAAACACACACATATAGGGTGAGCTAATAGAAAACATATAATAATTCAACAAGATATACACATACACTCATCAAAGAAACTCTATCCTTTGATACCAAGCCACATGGCCACCACCATATTATCCATGACCTATATCTTTAGATGAATACCTTAAGATGCCTTGTTGCCACACCTACATGCCACAACATGTAGAACACGTGCGGGAAACCTACTACGGACCACACTAAGTAACGCTAGGTAGAGTTCCCAATACGAACATAGTTCGTAATGTCTCCTTACTACCAAACTCGTCAGCTACATACCGAGGAGGACAATCTTTCTGGACCCATCGGTACGAGTCACAAGTCGCACACTAACACCGACAACACTCGTTAATCTGAGTCATAACTCAAGGATTCCTCGTGTTCATCTACCATCCTGAGCCACAACTCAAGAGATGTCATTCTGAGCCACAACTCAAGGAATGCCACATGTTTACCCCTTATTCTGAGCCACAACTCAAGGGATACGTTCTGAGCCACAACTCAAGGAACACTCTAGCAAGTCGATCTTTAAGTATCACCAAATCCTTGTAGACCACGCACATCCAAAGCAAATAGTCATTTTGTCTCTACATTATCGCCTGACGCTGCTCTAGAGCCACCAAACGAAACTCAGTTCCAAACCGCCTAGCGAAACTCCTCTGCCACCAGGCACCTCGTGCCTCACCACACACTGCCTTTACAAGTATTGGTTGAAGGGATGAACCTCATCGTCAAGCACCACACATCACAACAACCCTTTAGAATTGTAGTTATCGCCTGGCGGTTCAAGCCACACCACTAGGTGTTACACCAGTAACAGGAATCTTTACTGGTTTATTCCCTGCAAAGTAGATCCAATTCATGCAATCCTCACTGCCTAATGCCAATTGTCATACTAACCATCTCTTTCTTTATTCAAGCTTATGTTTCCATTTATTTGTTTACTTAAACCACACCCATGCATATACTTGATAGCCTCAACCATGATACTTCACTCATACACTGGTTACTCAACTATTTCTATTCCTACCACCATTAACCTCATATCCCTCTCCGGATTCGAGTCTTAATTACTAATTAACTAGATTCCAGCCTTCTAATCAACTCTCCTAACATTTCAACGTCAACTACCAACCCTTACTGAAATAATTGTACCCTAAGTCCACTTAAGCAATTTACAAGGGATCTCTAAATTCTAAGTTCTATTCCTCAAGTAATCTTATTCATAGCTTTGTCCTAGCCCAAGTTATTCCACATTATTTCATATATACAATTCTTCTAATTACCACCCCCACTAGGACTAATTCATGCCCTTGATCCATGCATACATGACCACACAAGTTCTCTATTTACTAGATCTCTCAATCCTCTTCCATGAACAATTGACCCAGTAGGATCCCACACCCAAAATTGTACCTCTCAGCCACGCAGTGCCAATGTCACTACGCTAGCGCTTGGCAATAAATCAATTGCCACTAGGCGGTACATGTATCCCTGGGTAAAAATCCAGAATTTTTTTGCACCTGCGAAGCCCCCAAAACCAAAACACAATACTCAGATTCCTTCAATGACATAACAAGAAATTATACCACAAAAAGTAATTGGTATTAACTCAATTTCAATGCTAAAAGTCTTAGTGTAATTCAGCATCACTCATTCTAAATTACAATTTCCCAATTTTTCCAAACCCTAAGGGGTTCATATCAATTTCGTCCAACCAATTCCCAAATACCTCGAAAATTAACACATTATTGACATATAACATTCTATCCTCAAGAACCCAGAATTTGCATAGAAAAAAGATAGGTTGCCTGCCTGCGACATTGAAGTCCCTCCAAACGGTTTCTAGAAATTTTCCAAAAACTTGCAAAATTCGATATAATAGTACAACATTACTAACAACAATTCATTCAATGTACATAATTACTATAAACACAGTCAAATTCGAGTTCAGCTCTCCTAACTTGGATTCCTCGCATAAAATTGATAATCCTAGTGTTTCTTCCTTGATCCGAAATGTCTCCTTTTACTTCTCTAAACACCAGCTCTCACTCACCTTCACTACACACAATAAACGCTCTATAATCCTCCCTCCGCAACTCTCATGAAATGTAGTCCAAAACTCACCCTCTCTCTCAATTTCTCCTTAATTGTTGTTGATGTCTCAAAAACGAATTTTCCTTAATTGATGGTTGTAATTACCATTCAAGAAACATTATGAGATGGTTTTCCATCCGTCTTGGCTGCCCTTTCGTGACTGCTAGGGTTTCCAGCCCTTCTCATCCTTACCAAAAGCAATTTTAGCAAAAAAAAAAAACTTAATCTGTGCCTACCAAGGTTTGAACACACAACCACGTAATTATCAAAGTCAATGCACAACCATTCAACGAATTCATGTTTCGTAATAATTCTTATAAATCTAAGATTATATTATCAATCATCATGATCAATTATATTATCAAAATAATACACAATTAAAACTACAACTGAAGTACTCTTAACCACTTGAGTTAGTATTTTTCCACGTCATAAAAGTTAACATTAATTTCCATAAAGGCTCCCCCTACCCGCATTTATTAATTAATTAATTATTTAATTAATTCAATTCCTCGGGTCTTACAATATACATATTTTATTTAACCTCTATGAGACTATCCTCACTAGGGAATGAAACTTCTAAGACTTATCTTGATCTTGACTCAAGTGGCGGCACAACACAACTCATCTCCAAGGATTTTTAGCCTTGGCCTTCCTTGAAGTTGTTATTTACTCATTTCTTCATCTCTTGTCTATTTCATTTTCTAGCTTATTTACTCTTCTTTTCAATTTAGCATTCCCATTTCCGTTGGGATCTTGTTTTCTTTTCCTGATTAATGAGTTTTTCTCCTTCTCTTTGAGCCTTTTTAAGTGCACCTTCACATCTAGATAGCTTGTAATCTTATTGTCTAGTGAGAATCTTCACAAGTTTTTATTTTTTTAAATAACTCATCACCATATTCAAAAATCTAAAATGAACTAACTCATTCCTTCATCAAAACAATGTGTAGTGAAGGGTTTTGACACATTTCTTTTTGACTTTGTACTTTAGTTCTATAACCGAAGCATATCCATGGGAGGTAAAAAGGGGGGCCTTTTGGCTTCAATTCCTAATCAGAGCCTATATTTCCTGAATAGGCTTCGGTTGTCTTTAGAACTGAAGCTTAATATAATTAAAAGAAAATTTAAAATAAAAATTAAAGGAATAGGCTTTGGTTCTTGGTCTCAACCAAAGACCATTGCCTTTTAATTTCAAAATTAGTACAAATTTAATTAAAACCTAAAGAAGGCAGTATGCTTCAGTTCTAGTAGGAACAAAATCCTATTCGACTTTATGCTTAGGTTCTTTCGATACACTAGTGCAGTAAGGGCTTTTGGTTATGGTTATTCTCGTAATTTTGTCCTGATTCCAAAACCAAGGCATATTAGGGTGAGGAAAAAAGGGCACCGCTTTGGCCTCAGGTCCCAACCGAGGCTGAAACTTTACATTTTGCCTCGGTTCTACACAAAACCACAACCATATAGTGGTTTAACTTGTGAAAATACGATTATCTTTTGGCTTCGGTTATACAACAACCGAAGCCATATGTGTTCCCTTTTGGCCTCGGTTATGGTTCGAACCGAGGCCATATCCACTATTTTGTTTAAATAATTTTTTTTGTTTTTGTTGATTCCCACATTTTTAAAATTGCATATTTTCAACAAACATGCCAGAACAGAAAATAAACAATACATTTTATGAAATCAACATCATTCATAATTCAAATAAATCAAAAAGTCTTTTGTAACAACGAGTCAATATCTTAATAAATACTATTATACGTATGAATTATAAATTTGCCATATGCTATCCTACCAAACTTATGGACTTTGCGGGAATTGGTGTAGTACTTTTGAGTGTCTGCAAAATAAGACATTATTTTCAATTAGTATATAGAAAGACAATGTTTATCATCCATCACATGACATAGTAATGGCATTCATAAGAGTTGGTTTGTCTATTATACTACAATATATCAACACCATTATAAATAATTAAGGAAGAAAACCAAATCAAAAAAATATAAATATATGGATAAAAATACCAGACCTAGAGAGACAACCAAGCAAGGAATTTTTCCTTAGCCGTTTATCCCCCCCAAGAACATGTTATGTGCAACAATTGAACTATAATAAAGGGAATGTGTTAGGATACTTTTATATAACAAAGATTATTCATAAGATTGACATCGAGGTTCTTACCAATCTTTTACTTGTCTAAGATGGTTAGGGGAAGGTGGTGCAAGGAGCAAAAACACACAACAAGCTTCTCCCTCAGGGAAACCATAAGTAGTTGCCAATGATGCCTAAGCAGAAAATAAATTCATTGATATGCTTTAAAATGAATGATTAGATTCACAAGTTAACAAAGATGACTTATCCAACAATATAAGGGACAAAATAAATTTATTTTCCCTGTTGATAGCATTTGGTAACATATGCTTGGGTGTTATCAAATTTATTGCTTTCATTGAGTCCCAAATGTTTAGTTACACCACACATATACCTAAACACAAAATTGATTTTGATATAAGTTAATAGATACATAAATCAAATAACTATAATGATTGAAAGGCTTACATCATCCATAACTGAATAATGGCAATATTTAGTTCCTCTTGTCCCGATGCAAGCTCCAAGACATCTTGTTTTCGCAAGTGTAGTTAGATCTCAAGGTCTCTCCCAAAAATATTAGAATCCCAAGGAACTTGCATCGACTTATCATTTATGATTACAACAAGTTAGTGTAATACACCAAGATGATCGTCCAAAGGGAGAGGAATCTTCTTTAGTTAAGGATTTTCCTATCGATGAAATTTAGTTTAAATGGAATACAATTTAAGTTGAATATAATTAACATGTAAATTTAAAATTTTAGTATATGGTGGGTTTGAAAGTTTGTACCGGGGGGCCATAATCAACCAAATCTCTAAGCCAGGCGAGGAAACATTTGAATGTGTGTGCCATAGTATATACCTCATTTGTTGGCACATGAAGTAAAGCAAACAACACAGGAACCTCCTCTATCATGACCTTAACCTCATCCTCCAATAACTCCATACCATGAAGAATTGTGGATGCCTTAAATGCTTTTCCATGAGCCATTGATTTCTTTGATGTACCATCCCAAAACTATAGTTGGCATGGATGAGTGTCGTTCATGTCATCCACTAGTACAAGTGGAGCTAAACAACTCCTGTTTATGCTTATACTTGTCAAAGTCAATGTTTTATTAATGTTATTCAATTATTTTATTAAATATCATTTATTCAATTCATAACTTATAAAAAAATATTGTTAATTTTACCCTATGGGAGGCACAAATGTTTCTGGTGGAGGAGATAAGTGCGGACGAATGCCATAACTCTCAAATTGTTCTTGGAATTGGCGAATAACATTTTCAGTCAACTTCTTAGTGATTTCTTATGTTAGTCTTTCTTCATAATCAGTAGTGTGTCCGTATGAAGGCTAGTGAGATGAGGCACCTAAATATTGGCATATATCTACTCCTAGTCCAACACCACGCACACGTCCAGGGTTCTCAGGCCGTCCAATTGCAGCAACAAGTATGTCATGACGACCTTTTAGAGTGAATCCTCCTTGGAAGCTCCGCTCAACTAACGAGTCCTGCAATATAACAAAGAAGAGTTACAAAAAATGATACAATATAAAAGACTTATATTGGATGTTGGACCTTAGCAGAAAATAAACATGTTGGTGCCAGTCGGATGCTGGACTTTTAATGCAAATGTCAATCAGATACTGGACTTTAGCAGAAAATAAACATGTAGGTGTCAGTCGGATGTTGTGCTTTCATTTTTGGGTGCCAGTCAAATGTTGGACTTTAGCAGAAGACAAACATGTTGGTGCCAATTGGATCTTGGGCTTTCATAGTGGGTGCCAGTCGGATGCTGGACTTTAACAGAAAATAAACATGTTGGTGCCAATCGAATGTTGGGATTTTAATGTAGGTGTCAGTCGGATGCTAGACTTTTAATGCAGATGCTAGTCAGATGCTGGACTTTAGCAGGAAATAAACATGTTGGTGCCAGTCGGATGTTGCGCTTTCATTGTGAATGTCACTCGGATGCTTGACTTTAAATGCAAGTGCCAGTCGGATGCTGGACTTTAAATGCAAGTGCCAGTTTGATGCTGGACTTTAAAGTTGATGCCAGTCGAATGCTGGACTTTAAATGCAGGTGCCAATCGGCTGTTGGACTTTTAAAGTTGATGTCAGTCAAATGCTGGACTTTAAATGTAGGTAAAATTGTATAGACCAACACAAGCTAGGCTTTAACTAATAGTGAAAGTATGAATGTCAATAGAAATTGAGTTTTAGCGAAAATGTCAACTAAAAACTAGAGTTTAATAGAGAAATAAACATGAATGACAATATATATATATATATATATATATATATATATATATATATATATGAGACATGTTATGCATGAATGCATCAAATGAAAGGAGAAAATAAGATTATTTGTCCTACTTCATCTTGTTCCTCATTTTTTATTTTCTTATGTACAAAGGCATGTATTTGGTATCAATTATTTTCCATACAATCATCAAATTCGTGTAAGCTCATCATTTAAAAAAAATCAATTGATCATTTTGAGAACAAAACACGGGAATATCACGATTCTTTTTTTAGCTAGTGCAATGATTGAGGCATCATTAAATTGACTATTTTTTTCAAAAAGCTTAATTCACATGCATGCTCGAGTTGGAATTTTTGGAAACATAGGTAGTTAGATTGTGTGTGAATTGGTTTAAATGATTACCCGACTTTCGGGATAAAAACTCAAATTGTGTAGTAAATTCATCAATTATCCCAAAAAATATAGTCACAAGAATATGAGGACACGAGTGTGACAAGAATGGGTCTGTAGAGAAAAATGTAGCCAAAGAATTGCCCCAGTTTTGACTCATTGAGGGTGAGGTTTCAAGTTAAATATTCCTTATTCTTAGAGGTGGCATAATGCGAAGGCATAAAAAATTGCCCCAGTATGAGATTTTGTTTTAGTAATGACACAAAAAATTGACAGGGAAGATTCTTTTATTTTAGGAGATGAAGAAGGTTGAAGGATTTCAGGAGACATGCATGTGATTATTTGGAAGAAAACATCACGCTCTTTCTCCTCAATTAAAACATTCAGTTAAGAAGAAACATGACATTCCAAGACATTATTCTCTTTTTAACTTATCTATATTTTTTTATTATGTTTTTATAATGAATTTAATGATTTAAGATAGAGAATTAACCTAACATACAATTTTTATTATTCTTTATTTTATTTTATTTTCTTTACCTTTGCGACACCCTTCATAACTTGATTCGACCAAGATCTTGTAGAACTCATTTATATGACGTGAAAGTGTGTTCTATGAGACCCAAGATTGATGGTATGTATTGGCAAATATACATTGGTATGATAGAAAGAAAGGCAAGATATGCCACTTGGCTATATAGCAAATCCTGAGAATCAAGGACTTCTTTCAAGCGTTGTATTTCTTGACCACATTAGAATTGACTGGAAAAGGTAATTCTTCTCCGTCCATTTTGGTAAGAATCAAAGCTCCCCACAGAAAATGACTTCTTTACCACAAAAGGCCCTTCACAATTTGGAGTCCACTTTCCTCTATGATTTTTTTGAACAGGCAAGACTAAATCTCCCTTGTGAAAACCTTGAGGACAACCTTCGCTTTCTATGGCTCTCGATCTCTCTTCTAAGATCTCTAGCTTACTTATCGTATTGACATCTTTAGTTGTTATCCCTTGTATAAGAGTATGAGATGTAGGTTTCACTTGAGAATCCTCTCTTGTGGTTATATGCAAAGCCTTTGCCTTCCTAGTAACTTGAGTTGCTTCAAGCTTATTTCCTTCTCCCTTACTTATTGAAGACATCTTGTCGGATGTGTGAACATGGGTCTAAGTATGATCCTGAGCATTGACTTGGAGAATAGTCTTATTAGTGTGATGGGTGGTAGGTATAGCTTGATTTTTACTACAATAACATAGAGGAAGACCATGTAAAGAAAAATGTTACACTTGGATTCCTCGTCGTTGTTTGTGTTCACTATGTTTCGCCATACATACCAAAGGGTTAGCATGAGTTCAAGGATAGAATCTTGGAGGATAAGAAAAGGTTTGCTCTTTGCTTTGAGAGGGGAAAGTTTTATTCGTGGTCCTTAAACTTTTTAAGATCTCCAAAATTTGATTCACTTGGTCCTTTAATTGGTTTATATAAGCCTTCATTGCTGCTTGATCATTTTTCCAATCTTCCATGATCTTTTGGTTAGCATGAATCCTGCAAGGGTGTCGCGGTGGTTTTTCCATTATTTTTGTTTTTTTATTTTTATGTTAGAATATGAAGGAAAAAAATGATTTTGCCGTTATTTTTCTGTTTTTATTTTTATCTTAGGATATGAAGAGGAAAAAATGAATGCAAAGTGACATGAACTTGAAAAACTACTTATATGCATGTGTACAGTGGATAAATATTAAGCATTATGTAAGAAAACATGAGAATGCAAGATGCTATTATGAATTTAGAAATAATGCAATGCAAAGGGCCACCCATATGAATGCATGGTAAACATTATGGAATGTTAAATGTGAAAGCAAGGTGTTATAAATATGAAAAGGTATGTACAAAGTATCATTCATGAATGAAAACAAAATGTGTAATGCATGTTTGTGCCTCAAGAGGCACTTATTCACCTAATGTTGATGTAAATGTGACACATTTTAAAAGTGGTTTGCATGACATGCAATTAACTAATGCAATGAGATGCTCACCTTAAGATGTACTTATTTACATGATATATTACTAAAATTGTGATACACTAAAAAAGCATGCATGGATTTAATTATTTGATGTAATAAGGTGCTTGTCTACATGATGTCATGGTAAAATAGTCATGCACTCAATAAAAAACAAGAATGATATGCAACGTAAATGACATGCCTAAGTCAAATGTAAAATGCAATGGATGCTTGCACCTCAAAAGGTGTTTATTCATACAATATGCTGATACAAGCATGACAAATTTTAAAATTAATTATATGGAATCATGAATATGCAAGTATAAAACATTCTTCCATTGTGTCCTACAATAATGTAAATAAAAGTTATGTTCTAGTATGGGCTTTTTAATTCCATGGGCAGCTCTAAATAATGTCACAGGCCTCTAGAGCTAAAGTCAACTTCAGGACATAGTCTACAACGATAGGTGACCTAACAGATATGGCATGTTAAGAGGAAGCAAACTCTAGATGAAGTCTTCACAATAGCCATGTAGATCCGAGATCTAACATGACAATCGTTGGACCTCCATTCCTTGGCTCACTCAGACCCGGGTATAGGGCCCCAATATCATAACAACAGAACTAGCCTAAAAACTGTAGTGTGTGAAGGGAGCAACCTAAAACTACCAAATCCCCAACTACAAAACAACTAGAAAACTTCCCAATCATATATAGACAAATATAGAATTTTTTATCTATGTTAGGGTTCAATAAGTTCACAATATAATAAATCACAACATTAAAACATATATAAATCAAATCAAGGCAAATGAAGATAAATTTACATAAATGAGAATAAAAAAAAAGGGAAAACAAATATGTATAAAGATATAGTTTGCACACTTAATTAATTAGGATTGACTCTCTAAAATAGTCTTTAGTGGAGTCACCATCTGTCGCAACTGGGGTCACGACGGGATGGTGAAAAAATTTATTTCAAAATACAGAGGAGTCGTCACCATAGTTTATTAAGGAAAAGTATAGAAAAACCTTAAAGAGTATAGTCTTTGAAACCAAGTTTAGGTTCGGGAGTTGGTTACGTGTGGGGAAGGTATTAGCACCCCACAACCTGCGTCCAAAGAGCCCTTTAATTAAGTGTGAAAAATTAATGTAATTTTTAAAATTTAGTTTTCCCCTAAAAAAAATCAAGTAGACAAACAAATACAAATTGGTAAACAAAATATTGTTGAAAATTTTAGTTGCGCCCGATAAGGATTGATCTTACTCCTACGTATCTCCATTCGCAATGGAGAATCAAGGTTACGTAGTTCTTAAAAACTATTTGGAAAAAGATCTTAAAAACATTTTAAATTTTTGGGAGGTGAACTCGACAAGGACTTGGTCTCGCTCCTACATATTTTCTTTCCAAATGGAAAATCAAGGATCACATAGTTGTAAATTAAAGAGTATGAAAAATGATGTTGAAAAGATTTTAATTTTGGAAGGTGGACCCGACAAGGACTTGGCCTTGCTCCTACGTATTTCCATTCAAAATGGAAAATAAGGGATCACGTAGTTCTAGATGAAAAAAATTATTATAAAAGATGTGATTTTTTGAAGGTGAACCCGACAAGGATTGACCTTGCTCATACATAACTCCAATCAGAATGGAGAATAAGAGATCGTGTAAGACCCGCGAAATTTAATTAATTAAATAAATAATTAATTAATAAATGCGGGAGAGTAGTGTATTTATGACATTAATTTCTGTTATGTATGACGTGGAAAAGTACTAGCTCAAGTGGTTGAGAGTACTTAATTATGTGAGAGGACGTGGGTTCCAATCCTATGTATGCCAATTGTACGCATTTTTGTTATTATTGTTTTAGTAGTCTATTAGACCACATTTTTGTATGAGATAATGCTTGAATTGGGTGTGTTAGCAAGAAATATAAGTTGGCTTGGTGGTTTAGCTTTGACTTGGCGTTGGGGAGGTCATGGGTTCAAATCTTGAGGGCACACCTTTAGTTCTCTTTTTGCAAAAATTGTTATGACGGGAATATGAAAAATTGTTATGACGGGAATATGAAAAGGGGAAAAGAATCCTAGTAGAGGCAGCTAGGAAGGATGAAAACTAATACACAAGACCTTAAATAACAATAAAACTTACCATTAAAACCTAATTTTCGTTTTTAGACATTAAACCCCTTTAAGACACCTTTAAAAGGCAATTTTTGATAGAGAAGAGGCATTTGGAGAAGCTATTTTCTGAGGGTTCTGCAAGGGTGCGAAAAATTGGGAGAGGTTTTGGTAATTGAGAGCATAAAGAAGGGAGGGTGTTGGGCTGCCTAGTGACCAAGGAGAGATTTCCAACGTTCTGCCATTATCTAAGCAAAGGAGAACTTCAGGTTAGGGGAGCTGAACTTGTAAATTGTATGTTGGTAAATTTTGCATGATTGTGATGATACTATGCCTGAATTTTCGTGCTCCCTATGTGATGAATTAGGGGTTGGGTGTTTGAGTGCTGTTTTATTGGGTTTTTACCTAATTACATGAATATGAGGGGTATTCCATATTTGAGGGTGCTACTGTTGTGCAAGTTTGGGATTTTTGGGACTTCAATGCGTCTAAATTATGTTGTTCTGATTGTGTAATGTTGTCAAACTGAATTAGTATGCTTAGTTGTGTTTTGGGTCGCTGGTGTAATGTTTGAGTGCGTGAACCTGTGACAAAGCCTGCAATTCTCGCTCAGGCGAGCTAGGCTCGCCTAGGCGAGATATGCAGGGATGCGCACTCTCTATCTGCTCGTGGATGTCGCTTAGGCGGTGAACTTTGGTGTTTGGGCGAGGGTTCACCTCGCTTAGGCGAGTGAGACTCGCCTAAGCGAGAATTCGAGAGAGGTTGGTGCTTTAGTGTGATGTCCCGCTCAGGCGGAAACCCTAATCTGTTGAGCGAATGTATATCTCGCTCAGGCGAGAGTCTCTCGCCTCAGCGAGAATGCGAAGATTGTTTGGTTGTTGGCGTGACATGTAGCTCAAGCGAGAGTGTTGAAGTTTGTGGGCAAACGTGATCTCGCCCAGGTGAGTGTAACTCGCCTAAGCGAGAAGTCGAGGCTGGCTTGGTACGTGATACTCGCTCAGGTGAGGTAACCTAGCCTAAGGGTGATGAACTGATTTGCTTATGCATGAAATGGAAGTTTAAGTCAAGGATGGAGGGAAGTTAGGTTTAAAGGCAATAAGTGTGAGTTATCGGATTGAATAAAGCTTGAATGCGGATGCAAGATCTACAAGGCTTCTAGGGTGTCTTAATAGTGAGCTTGCTAGTGTTCCATGGGTTGTGGCCCGGAATGTATGCTTGAGTTGTGGCTCAGGATAGGGGTTAAGCACGTGGCATTCTATGGGTTGTGGCCCGAAATGACTTCCTTGAGTTGTGGCTCGGGATAGCGGATGAACACGAGGAACCTTGAGTTATGGCTCGGGTTGGCGAGTGTGCTGGTGGGAGTGTGCTGGTTGTGGCCAGTATGGATGGGTCCAGATGGATTGCCCTCCTCAGTGAGTCACTGTCGAGTTTGGTAGTCTTGGGACGTTGCGGACTATGTTCGTATTTGGGAACTCCACCTGGCGTTACGGTGTGTGATTCGTAACATGGTTTCCGCACGTGCTCTATCGGTTGTGGCCGATAGGTGTGGCAGCATGGCGCTTTGGGATACCTAATAGAAGATGTAGAAGACTACTAACATGGTTGTGGCTATGTGAAAGGACTGGAACGAGGTTCCTTGATATACTTCACTATACATGGTGGTGGCCATGTGGTGGGAAGGTAACGAGTCTTCAATGAGGTGTATCGATGTACGTGGTAGTGGCCATGTGATGGGAATGGGGCAGGTGTTGCGGGAAATGCAATGATATTATATATGGTTGTGGCCATGTGGTATAAAGGAAGAGTTATATTATTGATGTAATGATTTATCTATATTACATGTATATGTGTGTGGTACACTTTTATATGTTTCTTCTATTAGCTCACCCTATCTGCTTGTGTTTGGCGATGATCGTGTACGCGGTACACGTGAGCCGGTGATGATACAGGTGGAGCTAGTGAGGCTTAGCTGCGTAGAGGGGATGATCATGGGATTTTTATTTATATGTTTTCTTGATTTTAGATTTTAAATAATATGTAAACGGTTAATGAGATTCTGGAACATTATTTCACTTTGTACGCTATGAGACAATGTTTATTATATGATGTTAAAAGTTTTATATTTCCCTGGATTTTGGGAAATGAGGTATAATTAATTATGGTGTAATTAATTCTTTATTTTATTTTATTAAATTCGTAATATCCTGACGGGATGTTACAGATCACGTAGTTCTAGATAAAAAAACTATTTAGAAAAGATGGAAGGGTTTGTAAACTTGAAATGTTTTTAAGAGGTTTTGTAAGTTGTAAAAAATAATTATACGACAAGTTTGAGACCCAAAAGGATAATTAAAAGTATAAAAATTAATAATTATCAAACGAGTTTGGGATTCCACATGAGAGTTAAAGTTATGAAAATAATGATTATCAAGCGAGTCTGAGACTCGACATGATAATTAAAGTTATGAAAAATAATGATTATCCAACGAGTATGAGACTCGCCATGATAATTAATGTTATGAAAAGTAATGATTATCAAGCATGTCCGGGACTCGACATGATAATTACAGTTATAAAAAATAATGATTATCAAGCGAGTCCAGGAATCGACATGATAATTGTAGTTATGAAAAATAATGATTATCAAGCGAGTTTGAGACTCGACGTGATAATTAATGTTATGAAACATAATGATTATCAAACGTGTCTGAGATTTGACAATAATTAATGTTATGAAAATAATAATTAACAAGTGAGCCTGGGACTCGACATAATTAAAGTTATGAAAATAATGATTATCAAGCGTGTTTGCACTAATGCAAAAAACACATTTTATAGCTTAAATTTTATACATGTTCTAATTTATCAGATATAAAAAAAAGATGATAATAAAAATGTTGATAACTTTTAAACTTGTTTTAATTCCAACCGGTTTAAAACTCTTAAAAAGAAACATTTAATAACTATTATACTTTAAACCGTTATAGAAATAAAATGTGATCGCAATTTTATAATAATAAAAGAGTTATTCCACACCGTTTAGTCCCCGTAACGGTATAGAAGTGAAATGTACTCTTCGGTCTTTTCCGCGTCTCGCATTCCCTGCTTCAAAGCAATTCTTTCTGACAAAGTCAGGTCTTCCCATGCTCTTGCACTTTTCCTTCTTCCTCTCGCGCACTCTCGCTGACGTTCTGGTCGCCATTGGTGGTGCTCGTGATGCATTCCCTTCTTCCTCTCATGCATTGTCGCTGACTGTTCCCGTCGTTGTTGTGCTGCTCGTGACGCATTCCCTTCTTCCTCTCATGCTCTCGCATTCTGTTATGGTGGTGGTTTGTGATTGCTGGTAAAAGTTTATCCTCGTTTAGGGTTTTGGCAACGCAAAACTCCCCTTCGATGACCAATACTCGTCTCTCCGACCACCATCGCCACGTGTTCCATGAAAACCCTCCCCTTAAAACGTTAAATCTCTTAGCCTAGAAGAACATGGCCAATCTGTAACATCCCGTCAGGATATTACTGATTTAAATAAATAAAACAAATAAAATCATAAAGATGTCGCATTTATGTATAAAGTTCATTTCCCAAAAACGCGGGAAATTTAAACTTTCATAAATGTAAATAATGGAAATCAAAGTCCATAATTACCAAAGTGTCATAATCCGAAATAAACGTCTCAAATGAGTTTACATTTCATTTCTAATAATAGAAAATACAAGTAATATAAAACATCCCGGATATCCCCTCTCCGTAGCTAAGCGTCACCAGCTCCACCTGCATCAACATCCTCTGCTCACGTGTACCGCGTACACGATCATCGCCAAACACAAGCAGATAAGGTGAGCTTATGAAATCAACATACATCATAACAATAATTAAATAACCAACCATATAATTATATTTTCTACAAAGAACCAATATACAATTTCTGTCTCTATTCACTAACATTTGGCCACAACCAGACCATTCGTGTTCTACCTCTTCTAGTGATTACCCCAAGATAATTTGTTGCCAAAACTATCGGCCACAACCGACAGAGCACATGCGGGAACCAATGCCACAGATCATACACCGTAACGCCAGGTGGAGTTTCCAATTACGAACATAGCCCGTAATGTCCCAATACTACCAAACTCGTCAGCGATTCACTAAGGAGGGCAATCTATCTGGACCCGTCCGTACTGGCCACAACCATCACACTCACACCGGCAACACTAGCCAACCCGAGCTAACCTCAAGGGTTCCTCGTGTTCATCCGCCATCACGAGCTCAACTCGAGGGATGCCATTCCGAGCTCAACTCAAGGGATACGTTCCGAGCTCAACTCAAGGAACCCAACAATCTTACCTTTGAAGCATCACCAAAAGCCTTGTAGAACACCCTACAAAGTCCAATAACTAGGACTTACAGCAGCCAAATCGCCTAGCGGAGGACACGTACCGCTAGGCGCTATCTGCTTCCAGACCGCCTGGCGGGGGACACGTACCGCCAGGCGCCAAGCACCTCAAAATAATTACAAAGTCTACAACAACCGCCTGGCAGAACTGTCCACACTGCCAAGCGGACGCTGCTTCAGAGGCCATTGTTTCCGCTGCAATCGCTTGGCGGGACCTTCCCCCTCCGCCAGGCGCCACCCAATCTAAGACCCCACTGATCCCTCGCTATCGCCCGGCGGTTCCAACATCTCCGCCAGGCGCTATACTAGTATTACGAGCTATACTGGTCTTTTTGCACTTATCCATTTTAAAATCCACTGGTATGCAATCTCACATATAATTTCTGCACCTCTTACCAGCTTATGTCTAACATCTCCATTTATAGGTAGTAACCTAGTATGTACATCCTTACCATATCAATGCTATATCATACCTTGTAATCTAATAGGCTAATGGTTTCTTATACGCATGTTGCTACTCTCCCTAATTCAACCCTCAATTTAGCTAGCTAAAATTGGTGAAACCTATACTAACCTATGTCAAGTATTTCAGCCCAATCCCAATTATGATCACAAATTTCCCGTCACATATTTGTTCTCAATTTCTTCCCTTTTCCAAGTTACTCATCAATTCCCAAGTTAATACCAAAAAAGGATATTTTCACTATTCGTTCAATGTTGTCCTCCTTCAGGTTTACCACAGTATTCAAACCAGACCCAGCATGCCCAAACATCTCAAGAGTGTTTCTCATTTCATGCCATCGCGTGGCGGCGCTCTATAAACCGCCAGGCGGCACACCAGTTCTGGAACACATATCAAGTTTTGTTGCATCAGCTACCCTATTCCCGCACCCTTCTCTTTCTCACACATATTTTAGTTTGATACCCCTCTGTTTCAACCAGGAGCCTAATAACGATAGTACATTGATCAACTCTAATCATTTTCAGCTTAGATTACAGTTCAATTTCGCAATAATTATCCATCTCTTTCAATTTTTCCCAACTTGATAACCCTAACATATCGTTTGCATTGTTCCATTAATTTCCTCCAATAATTACACTCATTTCAACGAATGACTAAGTCAAATCATCCTTTAAGAGCTAACCCATGATTTTTCCCCGTTCAGAAACATGTCAGAATATGCAGAACAGTGGAAATCGAATCATAGATTCGCGTCGCCCGGCGGATTAACAAACACCACTAGGCCCTTCATCCAAAAACAACCCAGAAATTATACAGGCTTTGTGTCGCCTGGCGGTACAGGGCCTCACCGCCAGGCGCTGCATCCAAAACACAGAAAATGCATGCAAAATGGATGAGAAATTAACAACCATTCATAATTTACGTATAATGATCATACAATTGATACCAAAACATCAAATTAACGTAAGAAACTCCCCTAACCTAGTTTTCCTTCGCTTAAAGCTTTGACGATTAAGATTTCTCCCTACCAATTGCCTCCTTAGCCATCTCTCAATTCATCCCCACAAATCTCCTTCAAACCTCACAAAATTCCAGATTTTCGTGCTCTCTCTCTGGGTATATTTTCCAGCTTGCCAAACCTTCTCTATTAACCCACTTTTTCCTTTTAAAATGTGCCTAAAAACTAGGTGAATATCCTAGGACGAAAATTGGGCAATAAGTGATGTTTAATGTCATTTACGAACTCATTATAGTTATTTTTCCAACCACCCCTCAACTGCCATACTACTAGGGTTTTCCTTCAACCTTTACATATTCAAGCCAAAGCAAAAAATACCAAAAAATAAAGTTTAATGTAAGTTCTCCAAGACTTGAACCCATAACCATGCAATTGCTAAATCAATATCAAACCATCAAGCCAATTCATATTTCATGCTAACAATCATCATCCAATTATCATATTATTTCACAGCATGATTATCATATATTTAAAATAATAACAAATAATAACACAAAATTGGCATACATAGGACTTGAACCCAAGTCCTCTCACACAATCAAACTACTCTCAACCACTTGAACTAATACTTTTCCACGTTATACACATCATAATTTAATGTCATAAATTATTTTCCCACCCACATTTATTAATTAATTATTTATTTAATTAATTAAATTCTACGGGTCTTACACAATCTGTGACTTATTATTAACTAATATTGGAAGTTAGAAGGGTGAATGTGTGTTGAATAGGGTTGGGGATTTTTTATGGACAAAAAAATTAGAAGCTCTTAAAAAGTAGCAGAAGAACAGAATGGCTCCGATGAAGGTTCAACTGGTTGCAATCGACATTGATTTTGAAGGTGAAGAACCTAGTGGTGGTTGGTGGTTGGGAACAAGTTGGTGTTGAAATCGTGGCTGAAATGGTTGTCCATGACAACTCGAGTTTATCCAACGAAGGCAATCTATGGAGCTGCTAAATTTTTTTTATTCAATAATGCTACCGAAGGCACTATGAGTGCTTCAGTTAAAATTGGCAAATGAATTCTGCATTCATAGGTTGTGCTTTACTAATTCTTGTGTTATTTTAGAAGTTGAAGGTTGATGGCATTTTCAAATACTTATGTCCCTTTTTTCATCTACTATTTATCGCATTGCAGGAGCTTAACCATGAAAAAAATATTGAGATGTTATTAATGTGTGGCAGTTTGTTATATTATTTTTTGTATTGGAATGAATATTTTGGCTAGCCCTTACATTCTAATTTCTATCACTAAAGGTTTTAAACTAACACTCAGTGACCTTGTGGCAAAGATTTATAAATCAGTGCCTTCCAATGTATGATTTGAGTTGGAAAAAACATGTTGCTTCTTGAAAAAAGTACTTCTGAGTGGTGAGACCAGTGTTACTTACTTTCATATTTATGTTAATTAGGAGAATAATCTTACATGAATGAATTGTTTTCATTCCTCTGTGTCTATGATTTTCATCAGCAAGGCAGGGCTTGTGCATGCTATATATTTTGTGACTATTTTATCTTTTGAAAGGGGTTTTCATCACCTAAATTGAGCTTTATTCTTTTGTTGATTCCTTTCTTACAATTATTATGCAAGTAACTCTAAAGTTTCCTCCATGAATTGATCACAACATGTGCAAGATTTTATACAAGATGTTAAACAAAGGTGTCTTTGATGTTATTAATGGATGCATTTCAAACGGCAAGGAAGTACGTGATGTACCTGGAGCTTTTATTTCCCTTTTTTTCTCTAAATCTTGTGATTTATAGAGGAGATGTGTATTAAAGTTGTTAGAAAACATTTAGGAAACAATTAGAGTTACTTTGTCTAGTTGGTGAACGTTGTAAAAGTGATATTGTTTCTTCAACAATTGATCATGTGTATAATTGATTGTTTTTATAATCAAATATAACCATAACTAGTTCCTATGGGTAAAAAATTATTCAACAATGATTTTAAGAAACATTGTTGCGGTGTGGCTTAATATATTTATATTTGCAAGTCAGTTGATATTTTTGTCTTATTTGATCAAATGTTGACTCCTCTATTCAATAGTTTTGGTTATTGAAAATGTGTTCTTGTCTCAGGATGGAGTGATGCAGACTGCTAAAGATCTCAAAGGGCAAAGAAACATGGAAATATGGTCAAAATTTTAATTTGTCTTACACATTTTCTTTAGGTTTATATTGCTTATGCTTACATCTTTTTACTTACATGTTGAACATGTGAATGGATTCATCATGTCATGATAGATTGAGCCGAGTTATGAGATAACTTAGTCATAAAGTTGAAACGGAGAGTGAGAGTGAGGTTGTGCGTTTAATTTTTCTTACTAACACTTACGAGTTATAAGATTGTCTTTTATAAGGTTGTTTTTGTAGGTTTAGAAGAGAGACCGAGAGAGATTATAGATTCACTCTTACTAACAAAATACTAACATCTAACATTATTGTTATCGTTATAGATTAAGCAAATAGTACTTGAAAAAAAGAAGGATTGAACTAATTGTGTAAGCATATTTAAGTGTTTGACATTAACTCATGTTCCACTGCACTCATGCCTCTTTTACAATTTCTTTTGTCAATTTATATTTTACTTTTGATTTTAGATATCTTAGGTGGAAACATGTCAATGGATCATCATGAAGACAGTAGAGAGAGTGTATCTTTTGATGATCATCTTACTCCAGCTGAAAGGTGATTTCTGCATCAGACACAGAAACTTGAGCTTCAAAGACTAGCAAAAATGGCAAACAAGTCTCATCGAGATAGAATTCATGAGTTCAATCAATATCTGGCCAACCTCACTAAGCATTATGATATTCCCAAAGTAGGACCTGGTTAAGGAAATTGTGTCTTCTTTTTAATCTTCATTCTACTAAATGTTTTGCACGATTAAAATTGATGGTATATTTAAGATTAATGGTATATTTGCAGGTTTTACGGTACTCTTCCTGCATAGACTCTATGCTATTTTCATTTACTGACGACTCTTCTACTACCGACATCAATGATCCAGCTTGGACAGCCACAGTCTGTACCTTGTATCAGAGAATTGTTCGAGATTGGATAATTAAATCACTTTCAAGTGCTCCATGCACTAGCCAGGGCCTTCTTCAGGTCGGGCTTATCTATTTCGTTGTTGAAAACCAATATTTTATGTTTTTGTAGTTACCTTGTCATCATCATCACCATCACCATCATATTCTCCATAATATGGAGGGCATGCTGTGATGTGTCGTTTCTTGTATGACCATAATTGTAAGTTTATTTGAAAATTAAAATTCAAATGTTTTTTAAAGTGTCAAACGAACGATGATCGTTTACTTGGGTTTATTGTCATTCTCTGCTCAAAAAAGTAACTTCGTAGAAAATTTAAGGTTTGATTTTGTGCTTCTGCTTCTTCTGTTGCAATTCCTTTGATTTTGATTTGTACTTAAATCTGATTGTACTTAACTTCCATTTTGGATCTGGTCCAAAAATGTGGTGGTTGCGTAAATTTTATTGTGCCGAAATTCCTTTCATTTTTATTATTACTTACTTTCTAATGCATATATATATATATATATATATATATATATATATATATATTGGTGACAGTGTAATTATATCTTTATTTTTATGAAGTCCTCACCAGTTTCTCTTTACACTATGTGTGCATGTATTTCACATCAGGATAAACTTTGTAAAGTAAATACTTGGCAAAGAGCACAACCCACAATTGATGTTGTTTTACTTTTATTTGAGATAAAAATTGGCACTGGGAAAATTGAATAGCCAATACAAACAACAAATATTCCTGCAGTAATGGTTGTGGCAGTTGCAGCTTCCGGGGAAAACATAAAAGTATCTGAGTCTTTTAACTTAGATGTTATCAGTTCTGGTAAGTGTAACCAAGCTGCAGCGACAGTTAAGTGCAACCATGCTGGAGAAATTGCTGGAATGAGAAGGTTTTATAACAACATTAGTGGATTTCAATCTGGTGCTGCACCTCCTGGTGGTCTTGGACTTGGAGTTGGACTTCAGAGAATTATATCGGGAGCTTTTCCTCAGCACCCACAAGCTGAGGATGACTCTTTTAATGGAATGTTGCTTAACAAGTTTGTGCGTTCACTTCAGCAGTTTGTCAACGTAGCAGAGAAAGGTGGGGAAGTGGTCAGATCTGAATTTCGTGATACTTGCTCTCAGGCCACAGTGCTGTTTTTGTCACATTTGGTAAACATTTCTTGCTACTGCATATATCATCTGATTATGCTAATGTAGACTAAAGTTTAGGTTAGAAAAATAAATACAAATACACTTTATTTAAAATCTCTGCTTTTGTTATTTTTTGAAGGAAAATATGGTTGTGGTGCCTCTTATCTTAAAGATGTACCTTTATCTTTGGAAAAGTTGCGGGAAGGCTATGTTCAGTGTGTCTAATTACTACAGTAGTATTCCTCTGATGCTAGAATGATTTTTGTACTTAGAACATTTAACAAATGTCCTAAACATTATGATGATGGGATGCTATAGTATACGGTTTCTAATTTGGTTACTTGTCTAGAAGAGGACACTTTTTAAAACACACTTTTGAGTGCATTTTATTAGGGAGATTAATTACAAATTTGTCCGTTCCTTTCATTTGTGTGTTCTATTTATTCTAGTTTTTATCTAATAAATTTGAACCAATAATATAATTTTTATCTATTAGAAATGTGATCAGTATTATATTTCATATAAAATTTAGATTGTATTTTATGTGAATATTAGATTGAATGAAATTTGTTGTCTGGATGTTTTGGATAATTATTACCTATTTTGTATGTGGTAAGAAGCAAAAACAAACTTTTCATTAAAAAATGAAAAATCACTTTTTTATATCGGTTTAAGTCAGAAGGGGTATGAAAGATGGAACTTTTTATACCGGTTATAGAACAAATATAGAAAGTTGAAACTTTCTATACCGCTTGTATCTATACCGATTCTACAACCGGTATAAAATACTTTTTTTAACCGGTATAAAAAGGTTTTTTTGCACTAGTGTTGAGACTCAACATGAAAATTAATGTTTATAAAAATAATGATTATCAAGCGAGTCTGGGGCTCGACATGATAATTAATGTTTATAAAAATAATGATTATCAAGTGAGTTCAAGACTCGACATGATAATTAAAGTGATGAAAATAATGATTATCAAGCAAGTCCGAAACTAAACATTATAGTTAAATTTATGAAAATGTTGATTATCAAGCAAATCCAATACTTGACATGATAATTAACGTTATGAAAATAATGATTATGAAGCAAGTTCGAGATTAGACCTGATAATTAATGTTATTAAAAATCTAGATTATCAAGCAAGTCCGAGACTCAACATGATAATTAATGTTATGAAAAAAATATATGAAAAGAATGATTATTAAGCGAGTCTGGTACTCGACATGATAATTAATATTATGAAAATTTTTATTATCAAACAAGTTTGAGACTCAACATGATAATTAATGTTATGAAAATAATGATTATCAAGCGAGTTCGAGACTCAACATGATAATTAATGTCATGAAAATCATGATTATCAGCGAGTGTAAGGCTCGACATGATAATTAATGTTATGAAAATAATGATTATCAAGCAAGTTTGGAATTCAACATGATAATTAAAGCTATGAAAATAATGATTATCAAGCGAGTTCAGAACTCGACATTATAATCAATATTATGAAATTTTTTATTATCAAGCGAATTTGAGACTCAACATGATAATTAATGTTATGCGATATATCTATAAAAAACAAAATCAATAATTGATAATATCACCAAACAAAAATAAAATTTTTTCAATTAATGCCTAGACATATTTAATATTCAATAGTTATCTCAAAATTTTTTATTCCAATATCCATGTTTAGTGTGCATCTTGTGCATTATTTTGAAACATCCAATATAAGCATCATATTATATTATCCATTAAAATCAACACTCACATTCCGATAAAAAGAAATTAAGGAAAAAGTATAAAAGGTTTTTATTAATAAACAAACGTACTAAAAGAAGCTTCCAAATGTAGAGATTTATATACACATATAAGGTTTATGCTTTTCAAAATCAAAACAATGTTTGCATGTGTATCTCTCTTATCTTCTCAAAGCTCTATGTTTTAGTGGCTTTGCCTCTCCAAGAAGTATTTTTCAGGTGTTTTTTCTTTGTGTTTGGTATCGTGGTGTGTGATCCCTTGTGTGAGTTATTCTATAATGATCATTAATGAAGGGAGATGAGAGTGAGATCCAAAAAGGATATTTTTGACCTTGGGAAGAAGATGACAGTGGATAAAGGAGAAAAATATCGTTATTTGTTGTGTGAAAAACCTCTCTTAAATGAAGTGGAGAAAAGAAAAAAAGAGCTCGAGGGACAAACGTCAAAGACTATGAAATCTGAGACCTTTTTTCTATTTTTTTAGCATCGTCTAAGATATTAACTATGTGCGGAGGTTGAGAGAAATGGGGAGAGAATCTAGATTTTGAGAGTATAAGGAGGATGCAGTTGAGTAACGGTAACATATAACCACTTATTTTGAAATGTGCTTACTTTCTCTAATTTTAAATTTACTTCTTTCTTTAGTAAAAACTATATATTTTTATGAAATAAAGCGAATAACATAGAGAATGACGACAGATAATAGAGAAGAAACAATAGAGAATAGAGAATAGGGAGCAACTCATTTGTGTATTATTATTGATAGAAAGAGTCCTATTTATAGATACAATATGTAATCCATAAAGGAAACAAATCAACTTAGTTAATACAAATATTTACCATAAAGAGTAATGAATCATATGAGTAAATGTATCAAATCAATGGACAATCATTAATTCATAACATATATATATTTTTTATTTTTATTACTTTGTTTTATATACTTGTTAGCCTAATATATATATATATATATATATATATATATATATATATATATATATATATATATATATATAAAATATTTTTATAGTTGTGTGTACGATTATCTTTTTTTCATTTCTTACAAATTCAAATATATTTTATAAAACTATTTTGATTATTTAAAAAGTTTTTTTTTCTATTTTCAATTTATTATTAATTTTTTTATTATAAAACTTTTTTTTATTCTTATTCTTAATCATAAAAGTTGTTTTTATGCATTTTTGTGTTTATCTTTCAAAAAAATCATTTTCACTATAAAAATATTTTTCTTATCTTTTTCTATTTCGTTTTCTTTTCTAAAAAGAATGTTTAGTTATGTTATATTATATATTTAAATTAGTTGTCTAGGAAATAAGAAAAATAAGATTATTATTAATAAAAAAATATTTTATTTTATTTATTATTTAGTCACTCGGACGAAATTGGGTGTTGACAAGTAGTATCAACAAGTATCGTATCCACAAGAATTTAGCAAGTATATTAGTAGTTAGATTTTTGGGTTTTTTGTTCGTGATAAAGAGTGCGAGTAAAAATAGATAGTAGTTATTAGATAGATTGAGTGGATTAGGGGCTATGAATTGATTTCATCTCATCTTCTACTGCACCATTATCATCTTGTTTACTTACTTTTCAAATCATTCAATGTCCTGGGAGTACTCTTTCTATAAGGATCTAGGTTCATCCTTGATACACTAGAACCTAAGGACTTCAAACCCGTTGTGATTTCTCAACTCCTAGTAGAATGAATCCTTGCTTTAATATGCTAGACTCTCTCCTCCAGCATCCCCTTTGGCTACTGAATCAGCACCAGTACATGTATGATGATTGATTGGACCTTAGTTTGAGATCAGTCTTTCAACTCAGCCTCATGAATTTAGGCTCTAGGTTTTCTTGCAAAGAAGGTTTCCTCATGAGGCTCAATTGCATTTCTTGTGCTCAACCAGAAAGTCCAAATATGTTGTCATGTCTTTTCTACTTCTATGGCTCAACTCCAGTACTGTGACTAAGTTGCATACTTGACATTTTCTTTTATTTTTGTTGCAAACAACAAAATATCATTATAATTCATAAAACTACTTCTCAATATCTCATTTTGTATCTTAAGCTAAAGAGGTTTTGTTTTGTACACAAATAACACCATTTGATACATGATAAGTGTCAATTTCAAATGAAAAATTTACTTATTCTTTACACTTATCAACAACATCATGTATTCTCTTTTCATGCACAATCCATGAGATAAGTTGTAAATAAATAATATAACGGGCCAACAACTATAGTTGGTACTTAAATTACCAAATTGATTCATTCCATCGGTAGCTAAACCAAATCAAACATTTTTACATTCTTGATCGAACTACGAAACTCCTGATTAATATTTTTCCATTGCATTGAATCAGCTAGATGACAAAACAATGCATCACAACTTCTCTCAGTTTCATTCCATCTAAGGTTTTTAGCGTCTTTTGGATTTGCAAACAAACGCTTAAGTCTGGGCATGATTGGAAGGTACCAGACTACTTTCAAATGAGTCCTTCATTTTTTATTTGATCATTATCTTTATTGTTTGTTTTCTGCCTGTACCATGATAACCCACAATTTGAACATTTTTTTCAAATCTTCAAATTATTTCCTGTATAATATGCAATCATTAGGATATGCATACCTCCTTTTATACTCAATACCCATAGGACAAAGAATGTTCCTAGCATCATAATTTCGAGTGGATAGAATATTTCCATCGATAAGCATTTCATTCAAGAGCATCAGCAATTCTGTGAAACTTTTATCCGTTCACTCATTGGTCCTTTCAAATTCATAAGTCTTAAAATCGTTGACAACTGCGTGAACTTAATTAAACCGACATACAACAGACTTTTCGCATCAGCAGACATCTTCTCATGCACATGCACTTGTGCAAAAGCTTATACGCTAACATCCCATATCATGTCCTCCAAATTGTCTTCTTCGACTCGCTCTTCCATGGTGGAATCGATAACATGTTCAGTTCACAAAACAACTAGAAAGTCTATTAATTCGTCGTGCCATGTCCATATTGTATAACTTCAAAGGAAACCATCACAAATAAGATGTTCCCTAACTTCAGTTGATTTCAAATTTCTCACATCCAAAATAGTTGACACAAAGGCATCAAAACTTCACCTCCTTCTCACTTTTACCCTCATAAAGTTGCACATATTGTATAAATTCTTCTATTCCTTTCTCATATTCAGCATTGATGTGTGATAAATTAATCCAATTTTGATCCATTTGTATATATACAAAAATTGCTTGAACAATTTCAGTAATCTTTGAATGAATGCTCATATCGCTTGTGTATTCAATGTATGACCCTATCTCATTCAAGAAGATTCATTTTCTTTATTGTATTGGTACCTATTAACTTTAAAAAACATATCTAAAATATCATGAAATATTGCCAGCATTTCCCATTGATTTTCAGGATACACAAAAAGAAAGTTATTATCAACAACAATCAAATATACACTTGAAGATCAATACAAAACATAGTTGACAAATATTTATGAATATCAAGAAGAAGCAAAAATGCAACAGTACCTGATAAAAAATGCAATCACAAAAATGCAAAACACCATCAACACATTACAAAAAAAGAAGAAGCAAAATAATGGAGACATTACAATGGGCAGAATCAATGGCAACAAAAACGAAATCCATAACACAAAAAAACAATTTTTGAACTCACTAGTAGCAACAATGGGCGACACGACAGTGGTTACGACAACAAGAAGGCATTGTGATGGTGGAGGACATCAGATGACGGTGGTGATGCAACACAACGCTAGGTGAATGGTGGCGCAGTCTAGTGCTGGGAGTGGCGGTGGCAGAATCGCAGCGCTGAGAGAGAAATTTGGAGAAGAAGAGAACGTGAGCTTGATCTACAATTCACAAATTTGTGCCCTAATTGAACTATATGACCTCGGTTGTATTAATAATCGGTGCCAAAAAGAGATTTTGTCTCAGTTTATTCATAATCGAAATCAAAAGTGAAGTTGCCATTGGCAAATTTGAAATACTACGCAATCTTTTTGGCATTGGGTCAATGAAAACCGAAGTAAAAAGGGTTATAGGCTTCGGGTCTCAGTGGACTATAAGGCAGAAAACCCTTTTTTGCTTCGGGTATATAGGTAACCGAGGCACATAAATTCGAGAAATTTGCAAAAATTCCACTGCCTCCTTATATGCTTCAGCTCCGCCACAACCGAAGTATATAAGGCGATGTCGTATGTCAAATATGCACTAATGATAATCGAAGCATATGCTTTACAGTTATCTAAAATAATTTAAAATTGTTTTAAACATAAAGAAGGAATAGGCTTTGGTTCTGGTAATAACCAAAGCCTATTGTTCACCATAGGATTTTGTTCTAGTATTAACCAAAGCGTCTTCTTCACTCTATGCTTTGGTTTTTGGCATAACCAAAGCCTGTTATATTTTCTTGTTTTGAATACCTTTTTTGTTTTTCTTTCTACCTACATAGCGAATACAAACAAAAACAAAATCACTAGAAACAATAAGACACAAACAATATACAACAATACAGATTAAATTTTTGAATCAAAACACTTTAAATAATGTCAAAATATGTCACACATAATGACTACACATTATTGTCCATTAATAAATATTCATGAATATCATAATATATATATATATATATATATATATATATATAAACTACTAAAAAGTGATCAATTTTTTAAAATTGTCTAATCGGTAATTCAATAAAAATTATTAGTACTGCTTCCTCTTATATTAATTTTTAAAATATACAAAAAACTTTGATTATTTCAAACAATCGAAGCCTATACTTTGACCTTTTTGAGAATATTTGCACAACTATAAGACTTCAGTTCTAAGATAATCGAAGCCTATACCTTGACCTTAATAGTATAGGCTTCGATTTATGGAGTAACCAAAATCTATACTCATGTAGAAAAGGTATAGGTTTTAGTTATCTTAGAACTGAAGCCTATAATTATGCAAATATTTTCATGTCATCATGTTTTTAAAGGCTTAATTTTTTTTTTTGAAACTAAAGTGTATTAGGTCGAAATTAAATAATCTCTTTGCACTAAAAGTGTTATACTAGTGCAAAATTTGTTTCCCACGACCCATCTTAAAGAAGGTTCTGCAGCCACCATAGTGAAAAAAGGAAGTAAGGTCAATTTTGTAAATAATTACAACTTTTCAACTATGGTTATCCCGAAACCTTTGTTAAAATAAAAGTTTGTGAGAAATAACAACAGTTATTTACAGAACCGTAGTTAAAAGTAAAAAATTTAGTTATTAATTTATCATACCAATTAGAAATATAACTTAATTATAATATACAAATAGATTTAAATTTATCTTATAATTTTATGATAATAAAATATACTTGGATATAAGGAAGATTTTTATATAAAGAATATAAAATTTAAGAATCTTCTTTAGTCACTTAACATCATATATTCTTGTATGCCAAATGCTGATGTCAAAATTAAAAGGAAAAATGTTTTTGACAAAAAAAATTATTTTACATTGTCCATGAATATAAGAGAGAGAAGAGTTGATAATTGACAGTGTAAACAAAAAGACAAGGGATAATTGTGTCTCATTCTCAAATAAGTTTGAGCAACCAAGATTCCTGGCACCTTCACATTTGTTTGTTTCTTTAGCGTTTGTCTTTATGATCACTGTCATAATAATTGTAATTTTGCAATTAACATTAGGTGCATGTCAGGTAAGGTAACAATGACCGAAGGCTCCCATGTTGTAGTTTCTTGTGTAGCTTAAAATTAGTAAGAAGCTTAAATTTGTTAGATAATATTTAACTACGTAAAATAATCATATAATAAAATAATAATTAATCTATAATCATCTATAAATATTAATATGGCTTTATATATGAGATATGATTTATAAAACTAGCTGATGAGCTACTAACTAGTTGAAAGTTTCGAAAAAAGTTACGAATTGGTTTAATTTATTAGGAGTGACCGTAAATTAACTCCTAAAATAATCTGTAAATGTAAAATGATGTATTATATAAGTTTTATTACATTAACGAAATTTATTTACTTTAGAAAAAAAATATTATGTAATTAAATTTTTATTAAAAAGTGTAGCATATGTAAAACCCTTCCTTCTTTTCTTTTCTTTTCTTAAAAACCCAAACAGAGAACCCTGTTCTTTGCTTTGTTTCAACTGAAAACCCCCCTCATATTAGTTCATTTCAACCTTTTTCCATTTCTCTTTGCGCTTAGGTTGTGAGGCAACCTGAAGAGAAGAACTTCTGAACTCCACTCGTCCCAAATCAGCTCCAAGGTGAGTAAATGTGGCTGTCTCCTTCCCTTTCGTCGTGGGCAGCCTTGAAGGCACATGCAAACTCTCTCTTTTTCTTTCGCATGTGTTGTTAGAAAGTCTATTAGGAATTTTTTCATGTTTGTGGCTCCAACGGAACTTTTGGATTACGCATTTGAGTTTCTTTTGTGGTTCTGGAAGTATCTTGAAGCTTGGGAGTCTTAGAGAATTTTGGCAAGGATAGATTCTCTCTGGCATTCATAAGTCAAGGGAAGCTAGATTTCTTCAAAAATTCCATGTTGATTTCTGCCAATTTGTTTTTTCATGTTGAATTTGCTTTAATTGGTAATGTTGCTAGTGTCTTGTTGCTATATTTTGTTGGATGATATTTTCTGCTGTGGAAGCTTGAGCTTTGAATCCTTCGGTGTGTAAGAATATGCTTGTATTTGGGTTACATAACGGTTTTTAGGAATAGTTGATGGGAAGGGGTTTTAAACCGATCAATTAGACCAATTGGCACTAGTTGACAACATTTTGAACTGTCTAAACTTTTTTAAAGCGAACCGTACCAATTGATGTAATTGAACAGTTTAAAATCTTGAAAATTCTAGTTTTCGTTGATGTATCGTTAAGCGATGTATTGGGGAGCTGAGTGCCATTCAATTTACAAAAATAATCAAAAAAGATTTTACCATTGAGCGTCACTTTGACAGGAAACCCCCTTGACTTTGTGGCATTGATCGCCAGTTCCTACCGTTCGACACTACCTAGTTTCCTACACCATGTCCTTTTCGTTAATGAAGATTCACGTTTCATTAACCGTCAGATCCAACTAAAATTTTAACAATAGCTCCAAGACACATAGTTCTTTACTTTGAGTAGTCATATCTTGAATTACAGGTATATAATGAGAGTAATATTTCTTTTAAGGTTTCTGTAGATTAGGTTTTCGACAACTTTGACTTTTGTTTCTTGTTCAATGCATAACGTTTTCCACAGTAATCCAATTGAGTTGATTTGTTTTTATTTTTTGCATTGCGTTCCTAATTTGATCATCCTGAATTTGAATGTAAAAACAAAACTTTTGGAGTTTTGCACACGCTGTAGTTTTATTTCTAAAATCCCAAAAAGTGTGTACCTATGTATTCAAGTTATATATATATATATATATATATATATATATATATATATATATATATATATATATATTCACTACAAGAAAATTATCTATTACCTGCAAAAAATTATCTACGAAATATTTTTCGTAAATAATTTTTTTTATTTACAAAAAATATTCGTAGATAACACTAAAGTTTGTAGATAAAAATAAATAAATTACATGCAAAATTTTCGTATGTAAACATGATCGATTTTCGTATGAAACAATACTTATGAAAACAAGTGTAGAAAATAAAAATCATAAATAAATGAAAATTATTTTAAATAATGTTACCTATAAAGAAAAGTTTCGTATGTAAAAATTGTTTCACTTTCTTTTTTAAAAGTATAATTATTTTAAGTTATAGCACTATTTTAACCCTCTAACGTACATTGCAAATTCGAAATCCTTCACCGACCCTTTCTCCGAGCCAAATCCTTCATCGACCCTCTCTTTGAGCCAAAACGTTCATCGACCAAATCCTTCATCCTTCACTGAAATAACGCAGCGGCACCAATACTCTGTCGACAGCAACGTGACTCAGGTCCCAACATTGTCTCAAACCTAAAGCTTAAGTGAGGAAATGAGACGTGCATCCCAACTCGCGAGTATGCTCTAACGACAACAAAGGTTTACGTAATGAACCTATCTGCTTCGCAAACCAGGAAGAAGCGCACACAAACCCTAATAAAGGAAAAACAAGCGTAAACCCTCTTGAATTGGATATTTTTGTCAAGGGATGAATTTAGGGTTTTACAATTTTTTGTTTTTTCTTTTGTTGATTACTCATCTCACTACATATTGATATCTGATATGGTGGTTTGATTATGTTTTTGCGTCTTTAGCGTATGTTGGGGTTGTCTGTGTTTCTTTTTGTAGGCTTTTTCAAATGGTAGCAATGTGAAGTGCAGTTTCATGGGAGATGAGGATAAGCGACAAGGAGAATCTAATCATTGTAATTTTATTTTATTTTGCTGTAGAACGAAAGGGTGCATGGAGAAGACGCAAGTCAATCTTTTCGATACCACTTCATCTGTTAACTCTGTTTTTTCTTTTGTATACACCGGTAATGCTTAGATAATATCATGACCAATTCTTGTGATCCTTTAATTTGACTTTTTTCATTCCAATTCTTGTCCCACCTCACCCCACTTTCTCTTAATCCAAATATTTCACTTCTTTACCTTCCTCTATTTTTTGCTTCAACCTCTAATCGTAGCAACTAGGATTATTTCCTTTTTCTTGATTTTTCAAATTACATTTATGAAGGTTGGTCCAATTCCTATTGATGATGGAGTTGGAAAAGAGGTGATCACACGAATGACAACAAATATGGCCACAAATAAGGAGTTTTACACTGATTCCAACGACAAAGATATTCTCAAATGAAGAATTTTATACATTTTTCTCTCTTTATAATGAAATGCTCTGGGTAGAACAAAATTGCAACATTGACTTAATTATAGAATATTCTTTGTACTTTTTGTAAATGTTTTTAAGAAACGTTTCCTATACCATCTTTGTAAGTTTCTTTAAAAGCTATTAGTTTAAAATGTGTTAAGCATCATGGACTTTTGTAAAATAAAAGAAGACAAATATAACTTAATATTCTCATATTTTCATAATTATAACACTTCTTTGTTAATAATGTAGGGGTTACGTTCAGGAGCGGAGCATTGTAGGGGCTGGGAGGGCCATGGTCTCCCCAAGATTTTTGATTTTTTTTTTTAAATTATATATATTTTGAAATTTTTGATTTTTTTTAAATTTTTTAAATTATAGGTAATGTATCTTATAAATAGATGAAAATTAAATTGTTTGTATTTTTATTTTTTTTATAAAATATAACCAATTAATGTTAATAGATAATAAAACATAAAATTAAATATATAAAAAATAAAAATATTTAGGTTTAATTAATCTTTTGGTCACTATTTTTATTTAAAAATGTCAAGTTAGTCATCAAATTTTTTCTAGTCTCAATTTGATATTAACTTTTAAAAAATTGATGTAATTTGATCATTCTCGTTAAATTTATTGAAGCGGATAAACGATTTTCATCAAGATTGATAGTGAGATTATGTTAATTACACCAACAAAACAAACTATCTTTATTTACAACTTTAATTTTAATGAAGAAGCATCAATCCATTTCAAAAAATTTAATGAAAATAACCAAATAGCATCAGTTTTTCAAAATTCAGAACCAAATTGAAACTAAACAAAATTGGAGAACCAACTTAACATTTCTGAACCAAAACAATAATCAAAATAATAATTAAACCAAATATTTATTAAGATAATTTTTATGTATTTTCCTATTGTCTTGTTAGTTTTACAAAAATTGTACTCATTTCTCACTGTCATATTTGTTTTAAAGAAAAAAGGTAATTATTTTTTCTCTCATTTCTCATTTCCCATTTGTCTTATTTCTTTTTTGAAGAAAAGAAAAGTAATTATCTTTTATCTTACTTGATAATGAAATATTAATTTAATAGTTAACATTGTTTCTTTTATCTCATGAACCTTTGATATATTCGTTTTTTATGAATATAGAAGAAAAAATAATGTATTATGTGTTTTTTCATAACCAATTTTTAATTGTGACTTAACTATACTATATTTTTTCTTTAATATTTACACTTCTCAATTTTTTTAGTAAGGTATGATAAATTATTTTAATACTATTTTAAAAAATAGGTATATTGATGAATAATAAAAGAATAGATTCATTATTCAAAAGTGATAAAAGTGAAACTATTCGTGAAGATGGAAACAAGATAGATTATATTTTTCATAACATTATACTAAAGATTAAATTATTCAGTTAGAGGAACTAATTTTTAAAACATTATTAATGATCCAACAATTTAATGGTCAAATAATTATATTATTTTGGCCCCTCCAAAATTTGTGATTAAGATCCGCCACTAGTTACGTTCCTACTTACTGCTTTCTTTGTTGTGCTCACCTAATAATGAACTCCTATCATTTAAGAGCACCATACAAATAAAAAGAGAGAGAAGGCAATCTAATGTGAGTTACCGATAGAAAAATACCACACGAACAATATATGTTTGTCTACATTAATTTAAAGATTTTGTTAATCTGTTAATATGCATTGATTTAGAGATTTTAACAAGTAGGTATTTTTGTTAATCTCCATTGATTTAGAGACATGGCTTCTTCTCAAAATAGTGACTCCATCACCTAAGACTGCGACAATTATGGTTGCACTTGATAAACTCACATTAAAAATGAATCAAATGCAACAACACAATCAACAATAGTTTGCAAAGCTCCAAAAGTCTAATGAAGATGTGAGTGTGAGATTAAAGGGGATAGAGAGAAGAAGGAAGAGACATGATGATTTAGACCATTCTTCTCATAATGATGAAGATGTACATGTTTTTAGACCGAGGAGAGGCCAAAGACAAGAGGCGTTTGGCTAGATTCTTGAATGGATTAAATAGGGAGATTCAAGATGTGGTGAAAATGCACCATTATGAGACCTTGAAGGATCTTATTCACCAAGCCACCAAAGTGGAACAATAGCTCAAGAGAAGAAGCACCTATAGGAAGTCATCCACCTCATGGAGAGATAAGGATAAATATAAGAAGGAGGGAGCTACAACTACCATTCCTAAATCTAAGGAGAAGGAGTCTTCAAATGGTAAAGTAATTTCTCAAGCTAGTAATGATGATTCTTCACATTCTAGTGCAAAACAAAATGTTTTAAATGTTTGAGTAGAGGACATATTGCAGTTGAATGTCCCAACAAAAGAATTATGATGTTGTTGGAAAATGATGAGTAAATTAGTGGGCATTCCACGGGTGAATCATCTAGTAGTGATGAGGAGGAAAGGTAGTGTGAAGTCCCACCTTTGGAGGGAGATCTCTTGATGGTTAGAAGGTTGTTGGGTAGTATGAATAAGGAGGAAGATGAGACCCAAAGAAGAAATATTTTTCATTCTCGATGTATAGTTATAGGAAAGGTGTGTTCACTCATCATTGATGGAGGCAGTTGTACAAATGTAGTAAGTAAACGGCTCGTGAAGTTCTGGCTATGTAACTCTTTTGCTTCAATTGGTTAACATGTAAATCATGTTCATTCATATATGTTTGTATCTTACATTGCATGGTTGAACCAGTCCATCAGATAAAATTCAATTCACGTTTCATAAACTAGGTTCTAATTATTGATTTTCGTTTCTACAACATTTCTTGTGATTAAATTGCATCTTCTATTCATATTCATCATTTAAGATTCTTTCATTCATTGCATACTCATTTTCTACACATTTACTTCATTGAAGCATTTTCATAAATAGTTAGTTAAAATTAGACCTTTGATTATCTAAGACCTAAACGAGACGCTAGACTAGTCCAAAATAGGTTATAATTTAAGAATTGAACTAAATTAATTCCTAAATATTTAATTAAGCATATTTAATTTCTTTTCGTCTATTGTTTACTTTAAAAATCAATGTCTTAACTAGATTATCTCTTAATGTAGAGAAAGCTTACTTGGAGACCTAAACATGAGGAGAAGATTAGAAAGGTTTTCAACACAAAAGGCCTCTCATAGACTTTCGAAGATGTCCATGGAAGCAAGAAAACTAGGAAAAAATCTAGCTGGATGTTTGATAGATTATGGAACAGTTTGCTAGCTAAATGGAATCAACCTAACTTTCGATCAAAGAGTGCTTGGAATCAAAAGAATGGAGCATCTAATAAGGTGGATGTCTACAAAGTATTAATTAGTTTTTTAACTGCAAGACTTAACCTAGGACTAAAATTAGGTTGTTTTTTAGTTGCAGTACTTGAAAATATTATGAATTTCATTTTTTGTGACATGTTTAATTTATATTTGTAGATTAATGTGTAGTTAATGTGATGATATGAATGCTACTTGAACCTTTGTCAAATTTTGTTGTTATATTTGAAAGCGTTATTTAGTTGTTATTGCAGGTCCTATTTGAGAGATTACTATGAATGTTATTATTTGCTCTATGATAACAAATTGACTGTAGATATTTACATGTAATTATTATTTTGTGATGATGAGATAAAAGATAGTTTTTTCTTTTTAAATATTTAATAATGTTGCAAAGATTCGAGTAACCTGTATGGGCTTCTAAAAAATTATGTTTTTTTAATATTTATTATTATTTATGAAAACCTACGTAGGTAAATTACCTACGAAATAATTCGTAGGTAAGTTACCTATGCAAGTTTTCATAGATAACTTACCTATGAAATGTTTAGTAGGTAATTACTTACAAAATATTTCGTAGGTAACTCGAATACTGGATGATAAATTTTTTAACGAATATTTTTGTAGATAATTATGGACGTCCCAATTTTGTAGATAATGGTCGTAGGTAAGTTACCTACAAAGTACATTTTCATAGATAAAGTTACATACCAACGTATTACCTACGAAATTTACTCCATAGGTAATTCGTAGATAAATTCAAATTACCTCTGAAAAATGCCTATTACCTACGAAATATTGATGTAGATAATAACAATATTTCTTGTAGTGTTTTATTTGAAATGTGTGATGTGAAGTGTCAAGGATGCATGTTGTTTGAGTTGTGAATGATGAATGGTTGAGGAACAATGATTTTATATGTTTGGGTGATTAGCTTGTATTTTAAGGATTTTGAGGAATTTCTTGGAAAAATTCTTATTGTTGTAACCTTAGTGTATGCATTTACACAAGAAATGTTAGTAAGGAAGTGCTAGTCACTAGGCTTGTTTTGGCCCTAGGCGCGAAATGGATTAACCTTGTGTGTGGTAAGTGATAACCCCTTTGACTTTGGCCACTACAAAGCATAGAGACCACTACATGTATCTAGATAATTGAGCTTAGAATCAATTAGTTTGTGTGCATATAATTCATTGTATTTTATTCATGTCTATTGTGTATTATTATATGATTTAATTATTTGTCTCTTTTGCGATGATTACTAATGGTGTGAGCATATAAGGTAGGTGTTGATGCGTCTCTAGTGGAAGGCGGTGATGCTGGGTAATAGTCTTCTTTGGCTTCTAGTAGTTACCCTATATATGAGTTTTCAAAATCTCTAAGTTATTCTTAATTGTTTTGTATATATTTTATTATTACGATTATTTACTTTTGGAGATAATTGTATTAATATCCCTAAATAGAGGATTATCCTTAGATTCCATACAAGAAGCACTTGAAGAGGATCCTTTACAATTCAAAGGACCTATGACAAAAGCAAGGAGCTATAGATTGGAAAATCAAATATATTCAAGGCTCTTGATGCTACAAGCAACTATAAGTGGAAATTCAAAGGATATGAAGATCATGGCATTTGAGCACTTTTGAAAGATAATTATAAGGAAATTAGTTTATATTTTTGGACTTTGGGTTTTGTTTTAGAAATTAATTATGTTTCTATGCTTTTGGGCTTTGGGCTTTCTTTTATAAATTAGTTTATGTTTTTATGTTTTTGGGCTTGGGCCTTCTTGTAGGGTTCTCAGGTTTTCTTAAACTTATGTGCCTATATATAGAGGCACAAAAAACTAATGTAGACACTTTTAGTCATATATTGAATTTGATTTTATTAAAGAGAGGATTCTCTTTGTACTTGGCTTAGGCCTATGATTCTTTAACAAAGATTACAACTTTGTGGCGAATCTTCACTTGACTTATCAATCTACTAGATTATGGTGTCTTCCATCTCTGTCTTATTCTGTGCTCTTCTTTGATTTATTTATGTCGAGCCTCTTGAGGATTCAAATTCAGAAATGATCATACTCTTTCTTGGATAGGATCGTATCATCTGGTATCCAGAGCAAGGTTCTAGTTTGAATTTCCTCTTCTATCTTATTTTTCTATCATAGGAAAAAGAACTAAAATTTATGAATGTTTGTGTTCTGTGATTTGTTTTGAAATTTTGTTTGTTTCATTATTCTTAGAATTGTGTAAGGAGTAAAACCCTTAAGGTTTTTTTCAATTTGGGTTGAATTTTTAATTTGTCGTATTTTTTTGTTCTCTATTTAGATTTTGTATTTCTACATTTGATTCGTGAAAATTATTTTTTGTGTTTGGGAATTTGCAAGTGCACTTATTTACATGAGTTTGGGAGTTTGAAGGATAAATTGTTTTGCTTGTTTGTGTGTTGAACTGCAAAAAGAAATTGTGGATCAAAGTCAAAAGGAAATAAATATTTAAAGAAAAACAAGGATCTAAAAAAAAGGGGGAGTTCAACATAGATTTTTGTTGCAATTTTATTTGTGGTTTATTATATATTTAAGTGCAATCAATCTTTCTCTTAAAGTCTCTGTGTTGTCTCCTTTAACTCTCTTTGGTAGTCCTTTTATTTTCTTATTTTCTTGTTTTGGTTTTTCCAATTCCTTGAAGTTTTGTATATTGTTTTGTATTTTCTTTAACCTCTTGAGTTAAGATTTAAATCTCACAACATTTTTCACATTGTTTGTTCACTCTTTGCTTAAGCTACTGGAGTTCCTTGCCAAACCTTAAAGGGAATTTGAGTGGTAAAAGGCAAGAGAGTACATTCAACAATAAACCTATAAGTTTAATACATGAGGGATATTTGAGTGAAACACTTAGAGGAGTGGTGAGGTCCAACCATTAAAAAAAAATATTATTCCTAACATTTTCTTGCAGGATGGTGATATCTAGACACCCTTGTCCTTATGCTTTGTAATGGTTGAGTGAGGATGGAGAATTGCTGGTAGATAAGCAGGTGAACATTGCTTTCTCTATAGGTAAATATGTTGATGAGGTAGTATGTGATGTGGTACCTATGGAGGCTAGTCACTTACTACTGGGGAGGCCTTGCAATATGATAGAAAGGTAACCCATGAAGGTCTAGCCAATAAGTATTCTTTCCTATTTAAGGGGCAAGAGGTTTGTGAGGACCAACTTAAGATGCGAGTCAAAAGAGAGCAAGAGAGAAAAGAAGGAAGAGAGAACATTCCAGAAAAAGGAAAGAAAAGGGAAATTAAAAAATTAAGAGTGATAAAATCCTTTTCTTGAGAGAAAAAGAGCTAAATAGAGCGTTGATTTTGAAACAACCCTTATATTTTTTTATGCCTAACAATATTTGTTTGTCTTCTGTGCAAGCTTCTTTGTCTTTAGGTATGGAGCAACTTCTCAAGGAGTATGATGATGTCTTTCCTCAAGACACCCCTCATGGTTTACTTCTTAATAGGGTATTGAGCATAATATAGATCTAATTTTAGGTGCATCCCTTCCTAATAGGCCAGCCTATAGGAGTAACCTAGAAGAAACCAAAGAGATACAAAAACAAGTGGAACAACTTTTGGAAAAAGGATGGATTCGGGAAAGTTTGATTCCCTGTGTTATGCCAGTAATTCTGGTACCTAAGAAAGATGGATCCTGGAGGATGTGCAGTGACTGTAGAGCCATCAACAATATCACTATAAGGTACCGCCATCCTATTCCTAGACTTAATGACTTGCTTGATGAAATGCATGGTGCTTGTTATTTTTCCAAAATAGATTTCAAAAGCGGTTATTATCAAATTAAGATGAGAGATGGAGATGAATGGAAAACAGCTTTTAAAACTAAATTTGACTTATATGAATGGATGATTATGCCTTTTGGGTTAACCAATGCACCTAGCACTTTTATGCGGTTAATGAACCATGTGTTGAGGAATTTCATTGGTAAATTTGTGGTTGTATATTTTAATGATAGTTTGATATATAGCAAAACACTTGATTCACACATGGACACGTAAAAGGAGTTCTAAAAGTACTAAGGCAGGAAAAACTATATGCCAATAAGGAAAAATGCATTTTTTGTACACATGAAGTTGTTTTCCTAGGGTTTGTAGTTAGTTCAAAAGGGGTACAAGTTGATGGAAGTGAGGGAAGAAGTTTTCATGGCTTAGCTAATTTCTATAGGAGGTTTGTCAAGGTTTTAGCACCATAGCATCCCCATTAAATGAAATTTTTAAGAAAGATGTGGGATTTAGGTGGGGAAAGGAACAACACGATGCTTTTGATAGTCTCAAATTCAAACTCACACATGCACCTATCTTAGCTTTACCAAATTTTGATAAATCTTTTGAGATTGAGTGTGATGCGTCAAATGTGGGCATAGACGGTGTTCTCTTGTAGGAAGGGCATCCTATAGCCTATTTCAGTGAAAGGTTGAAAGGGGCGGTGGGAAACTATTCCACTTATGACATAGTTATATGGCCTAGTTAGAGCTTTGCATACTTGGCAACATTATTTGTTTCCTAAGGAATTTGTAATTCATAGTGATCATAAATCTTTTAAATATCTTAAAAGCCAAGGTAAACTCAATAAAATACATGTTAAATGGGTAGAATTTATTGAACAATTTCCCTATGTTGTTAAGCATAAACAAGGTAAGGCAAATGTTATGGTTGATGCATTATGTAACATCCCGACCAGATATTACGGATCTAAATAATAAAATAAGAAATAATAAATGAAAGTCAATTAATGAAACCTCATTTCCCAAAAATGCAGAAAATTTAAAACTTTATTACGTCTTTATGAAATACCTCAAATCCATAATTATATATAAAACTCAAATACATAACCAGAGTCTAATAATGTGAAGGTTTACAAATCAAGTAAAACCATAAACTAAAAAAACATCGGATAAATCTTTTCATCCCAGACTAGCCCCACTCCGACTTTATGCATCACCAGATCCACCTACAACATCATCTGCTCCCGTGTACCGCGTACACGATCATTGCCAAACACAAGCAGATAGGGTGAGCTAACAGTTAACATTAAACATATATAAAACATACATATATGCATAGAAATACCAAAGGAATCCCATCCTTTAATCCAATATCACATGGACACCATCATGTTACCCGTGTTCTACATCTTCTAATGAGTATCTCAAGATGTCTTGTTGTTACACCTACCAGCCACAACTGGTAGAGCATGTGCGAGAAACCATGCTACAGACCACACTCCGTAATGCCAGGTGGAGTTCCCAATGCGAATAAGCATTCGTAACGTCCCAAAACTACCATACTTGTCAGTTCAATACTAAGGAGGACAATCTAACTGGACCATCCGTACACACCACAACATGCACACTCACACCGGTAACACTCGTTAATCTGAGCCACAACTCAAGAGTTTCTCGTGTTCATCTGCCATCTTGAGCCACAACTCAAGATATGTCATTCCAAGCCACAACTCAAGGAATGCCACGTGTTTAACCGCTATCCCGAGCCACAATTAAAGGGATACGTTCCGAGCCATAACTCAAGGAACATCAGCAAGCCGACCTTCGAGATATCCTAGAAGCCTTGTAGTCCATGCACATCGAGGCAAGAAAAACACAATTCTACTTCAACAATATCGCCTGGCGGCTCGAGAGCAGCACCGCGCGAATCACGCTTCCAGATCGCCTGGCGGGGGATGCGTGCCGCCAGGCGCCAAACGCCATTACACACCCTGCACACCCGGGTTCTTATTACCCTCTATATTCACAACTGTCGCCTGGCAGTTCCCATACTACTGCCAGGCGCCACACCAGTACTCATGCAGTATTGGTTCTTATTTAGGTTCAGGTACAGTCGCTCACATGCTTACTCATAAAGTCACTCAACGAATCCAGTTGCCATGTCATAGCTCAATAACAGTGCCCACAATACCCTACTTCCATTATAATTACTACGTCAAGAGTTCTCACTTCAATCTTATTATTATTAGAATCCTTAACCACTCTTAACCTTAATTTAATGTTATGCCTTATACCCCTGATATGAACACCTCATCACAATAAATTAGGAACACTAGTGATACCATATCATTCATTAAATGGTCCCATTTGTCTCAATACCTTGTCCTAATCTATAGCTTACCAAGCCCAAGTTTATCCATCTAAGCTCTTACATATGTGTATTCATGAACTACTACTTCTTATTTCACCAGTCCATTAAAATAATTTCTTTGTATCATCTAACTAATCCTCCATAAATACAATTCCACATTACTTTAAGTCATGCCAATTCCAACACATCCTATTAAACCTTATTAAAATTTACCACAAGTTTTCAGTTTAGGCCAATCCCTATAATATTCCCAGCCCCTAAAATTATACTGCACATGACCCAAATTAGTTTCCCAACCACCACTACGCACCAAAACTCACAAAACTTGCACTATGGTATAGCGCTTGGCCGCAAACTGGGTGCCGCTAGGCGGTTCCTACAATTCCAGAAACTCAGAACCTCTCTCTGCACCTGCAAGCCTTAACCAACCCCAAGTATTCTGGTTTTAATCGAAATTACGACCCAATAGGCTGCACTCACATGTTTAGATTCATGGTCCATTCCTAAAACTCCAATATACGATATTTCATTAACAATTACCACTTAATTTAGTGCAACTTTGAGAATCTCAAATCATCAACCCTAAAATCACATTCATACAATTTTCCCCAATTAATATCCAATTACAGCATAATTACAACGATTCTTAATCTTCAACAATCAATACATATACGAATTCCATTTTTCCTCGACTAGAATCGTTCCAGAACCCGAAAACATCAAAATCGAACCAAAATTGGTTCGCGTCACCTGGCGGGTGTTTAGGGATGTGTCGCCTGGCAGCACATTGGTTACTGCCAGGCGGTTCCTCGCAAGAACCCAGAAACCATCAACAAATGCATGAGTCGCCTGGCAGCAATTCATCATCCGCCAAGCAGTTTCTGGAAATTTTCCAAAAACACAAATTTACACAGAATCATCAGAGTTCAGGCTTTCAACAATCATTCAAATGCAAGTATAATAGCATGAATTAGAATAACAGAGTCCAGCTCCCCTAACCTGGAAATCCTTGCTTAAACTTTTTTAATCTTTGATTCTTACTTGCTCCCAATGGCTTGCCTTAGTTCTCTCCAATTTAGCTTCTATGCTTCACTCACAACACCAATTCACTCTGAATTCACTCTGTCTAATGTGCAGAATAATGTCAAACTCAAAACTCTCCCCTTCTTTCCCAAATGGTCACTTAATTATGTGTTAATTAAGATTAATGACTCTAAAACGAAAATGGCATTAAAAGGGGTGTAATTGCTATTCAAGGTCCATCATTAGTTGTTTTTCCAGCCCTTTTGGCTGCCTTCACGTGGCTGCTAGAGTTCTCATCCCTTCTCATCCTTGCCAAAAATAAGTTTAGCAAAAAGAAAGCTTAATTTTGATCTACCAAGGTTTGAACCCATAATCATTCCAATGTCCGACTCAATGCACAACTATTTAACCAATTCTTGTTTCGTGATAATTCCTATGAATATAGGATTAAATTATCACTCAAAATGACCAAGCATATTATTAAAATAATAATAAATTAAATAGCACATAATGGCATACATAGGACTTGAACCCAAGTACTCTCAACCAATTGAGCTAGTACTCTTCCACATCACATCAATTAACAGTTAGTCATAAAGGATCCCACTACCCACATTTATTATTTATTTATTTATTTAATTAGTTAATTTTCACGGGTCTTACACATTATTATCTATGGTTGAAACTAAAATACTTGGTTTTGAACTGTTTAAGGAATTGTATGTTGATGACCATGATTTTGGTGAAATCTATAAAAATTGTGAAAAGGGAGCTTTTAGAGATTTTTTCAAGCATGATGTGTTTCTTTTCAAAGGAACTAAGTTGTGTGTGCCTAAAGGTTCAATAAGAGAATTATTTGTAAAATAAGCTCTTGAAGGGGGATTAATGGGACATTTTAGGGTTCAAAAGACCATAGACATATTGCATGATCATTTCTTTTGGCCTCACATGCAACATGATGTGCAATTTTTTTGTAATAAATGTATCACTTGAAAGCGTGCTATATCTAAGTCTATGCATCATTGGATGTTTATGCCCTTACTTGTTCCTAAGTCTCATTGGATCGATATTTCTATGGATTTTGTTTTGGGTCTTCCAAGGTCCAAAGGGGGAAATATTATGTTTTTGTTTTGGTTGATAGTTTCTCAAAGGTGGCCCACTTCATTCCTTGCCACAAGAGTGATGATGACTAATCATGTGGCCAATTTATTTTTCAAAGAAGTAGTAAGATTACATGGCATTCCAAGGAGCATTGTCTCAAATAGGGATGTCAAATTTGCTCGGTATTTTTGGAAGCTCTTGTGGGGTAATTTAGGTATAAAGCTTCTCTTCTCTACAACTTGTCCTCCTCAAACAGATGGCCAGATAGAAGTGGTAAATAGAACTCTTTCGCAACTCCTTAGATGTTTTGTAAACAAAATTTTGAAAAATTGGGAAGAGTGGTTACCTCATGTGGAGTTTGCTTATAATAGGGTAGTTCATTCTACTACTCAGATGTCTCCTTTTGAGGTAGTATATTGTTTTAATCCTTTAACTCCATTAGATTTGTTACCTTTACATGATATTGATTCTATAGTTAACAAAGATGGATTTGCCAAAGCAACTTTTGTCAAGAACTTGCATAAAGAGTTAAAGGCCCAAATAGAAAAGAAGATGGAGAAGTTAGCCTTTAAGGCTAACCAAGGGAGGAAGCAGATCATGTTTGAACCTGGCGATTGGGTGTAGGTTCACTTTAGGAAGGAAAGATTTCTTTCTAAAAGGAAATCTAAACTTTTACCAAGAGGAGATGGACCATTTCAAGTTCTTAAAAGAATCAATGACAGTGCTTATGTTGTTCATCTACCTTAAGATTATAGGGTAAGCTCTAGTTTCAATATTAATGACTTGTCTCCATTCAATGTAGGTTCGAAATTGAGGGCAACTTCGATTCAAGAAGGAGGGAATGATAGAGGACTATCCCTAGATTCCATACGACAAGAACTTGAAGATGAACCTTTATAATTCAAAGGACCTATGACAAGAGCAAGGAGCAAGAGATAGGAAAATCAAATATATTCAAGACTCTTGATGCTACAAGAAACTATAAGTGAAAATTCAAAAGATATGAAGATCATGGCATTGGAGCACTTTTTAAAGATAGTTATTAGGAAGTTAGATTATATTTTTGGACTTTGGGTTTTCTTTTAGAAATTAGTTATGTTTCTACATTTTTGGGCTTTGGGTTTTCTTTTATAAATTAGTTTATGTTTTTATGTTTTTGGGCTTGGGCCTTCTTGTAAGGTTCTCAAGTTTTCTTAAACTTATATGCCTATATATAGAGTTACCAAAAACTAATATAGACACTTTTAGTCATATATTGAATTTGATTTTATTAAAGACAGGATTTTATTTGTTCTTGGCTTAGGCCTCTGGTTCTTACCATAGATTACATCTTTATGACGAATCTTCACTTGACTTATCAATATTCTAGGATTGTAGTGTCCATCATCTCTATCGTATTCCGCATTCATCTATGATTTATTCATGTTGAGCCTCTTGAGGATTCAAATTCATAAACGATCGTACTCTTTCCTAGATAGGATCCTATCACAGTATTTGTATTTAATTTGTAAAAGTTATAGGCTTGTTTATTTAGAGAAGTCATTTTATTTAAATGAGTTCATGTAATGAGCACGATACACTTTTGTTCAACCATAATTACATATATCTTCTATTTTGCAAACCATATGGAATTATTCACTCCTATACTTAAAGGAAAATGAATGGAGTGCACTAAACCTTTAGTGAACATTCTTTCAACATTGTGATGTGGACTCTTATAAAATTATTGTAGTTGAGTCATAGAATAGTTAGTATCAAGTAAAGATATGTGATATTGAATTTTTTTGATTTTTTTTGATTTATTATTTTATAAGAAAAGCTCAAAATGGAAGATAGGTAAGGAAGATAGGCAAGGAGGACACTAGATCGAAACTAGAAACAAACTCATCAAACTAGAAACAAATGAGGGGAATGGCGAAAAATACAAACGAATGAGTGAAAAGATGAATAAGTGGAATCAGAACTAACACAACTCATTACTAATCGCAAAATAAATCAAATTTATCGACAAGTTACTGATAATCAAAATTCATCAATAATGTTCACCTATAAATTTTATAGACACACTACAAGAAAACATTAAATTACCGACGGGTATTTTTCGATGGATATTTATCTATCAGCAATTGAGATTTACTAACGGATTGTTGAGTTGAACTGACCGACGGATAAATTTGTCGTTAAATATTAATTACCAACAAATTATGGTGTGCATGTACCGACGAAATAATCCATCGGTAATGGAGGACGAGAAATATGTCGACGCAATTATTTGTCGGTAAGTGGGCAGAATGAATTTATTTAAAACTTTAGATTCACTTCCCTCTTTCTCCCAAAAACACATATACTGCAAAACACTCCTCCAACCTCGTTTCTCCTCCACTGCAGATTGCACTAAATCCACTGTTGCCCCTACGAGAGCGTAATGTTGCCAATTGCTTGAGGGCATCATTTTGGTGTAGTCTGCGTTGCCGTGAAGCTTTCCTCTCCAAGCCTTTACTGTCGTCCGTGACGCCCTTACCGCCATCCGCCACCCCACACATTTTTTTATTTCTCCCCAAAGTCACCCTCATTCATCTGCCATAGGTCTTGATTTGGTGCATTCGGCATCACTAGCATAATTGGATTGTTAAGATTTTGCATCCCTCCCCTCATTCTCCTCCAAACACAGTACAGTAAAACCTAACTCCTGCAATTTCAGTTGTAATTGTGCCCGAATGATTTGCCGATATTTTGGGTTGAACCTTAGTGTTTGTATGGATTTGTGTTTGCATTATAAAAGTGTCCTTAATTATGTTTTTTACTTGGTATTTGTAACTGTTTTCTTATTTTTGATTTTTGCCAATATAGGTGTTTGTGAGTTGGCTTGTTGATTGGTGGTGAGGATTCTATGCTGAAGCCTTCAACGTAAAGGTGAGTTGCTTATTTTACCATCTGATTCTGGTTTTGATCACTTCTTTATGCGTTGAATAAGTTATTCTCGAGATTTCCTATCTAAATGTGATTTTTGCTTTGAAGCTTGTGAGGTTTAAGTCCCCAATACTAGAGATAATGTATACATGAGAAAATATTATGCAAAGAAAACAAGAGGATGTGAAAATTAAAGAAAAAAACTGAAAACATTTAAATAATTCTTTAATTATTTACATTCCCCCTTAATTAGACAATGAAAGCCTACAAGTCAATTATGACTTGCCTAGAAGTAGCATATAACAAGTCCATTGGAAAATATAGAATGTGGCTGGATAAAATGATTGCATAATATACAATAAAATTATGCAAAAGTGTTGCTAAAAACATGCAAAAAAGAAAGCTCAAGCCACTAACACTACCAAGTTCCAAGACAACTTTTTAAGGTAAAAATGTGTAAATCTCTTTGAATTGGTAATGTGAGGGAATTAAAATGAGATATAAATATGTAAAACTATTAAGAAACATGACATGAATCTTTTGGAGGTCCAAAGTTGTCCTAATTTCATTCCAAAATGTGAAATTAAAAATTGTTTGATGAAATGCCTCAATGAAACCCTAGGTTTGACTAAGTGTTTGATGAAATGCTTAAATGTACTAACCCGAGATTCATGCAATATAAATTACCTAACAATGTTTCTATATGATATCCCATGCTAAATCAATGCTCAAACTGAATCAAAAACTCACAAATCACAAAATCACTAGTTGAATCAATATTAACAGCAAAGACAACTAAATTAGGTTGTGACAACAACTATGATCATGTAATTTTAAGGTATTGATCCAATGATAATGATTGAACTAAGTTTCTATATTCCTAAGGGTATGGATACAATGCAAAAACAAAGTCAAATATGTAGAAAATGCAAAGCCTTCCCATTAAATCACACTTGACAGTAAAGATATTAACTTTTAGTTTTCAGAGCTTATGGTTTAAGTGCAAAATTCATGTGGTTTAATGGAATGATATGAATGAAGTGGTGTTTTTAGCAGTTGAACAAATTTAATATGATGGAAACTGAAAATAGAAGCAAAGAAATAAACATAATATGGAGGAAATTAGAAAATGGCTAATATAACCTAAATGATGCAAATTAGCTTCTAGGATTGGGTAAAGTCATGTATATGAACAGGGGAACTGGATTTCGTGATTGTAAATGATATGAACAAGTTATAATACACTAAAAAAACTTAGCTAAATTCTCAGAACTCTCCAGCAATCACAAATGCACAAACTCACTATCCAAACCATAATTTTCAACCAAACAAAGTGAACTAGTTATGCATTAATGCATGATCCTAGAATCTGATATGGTTAATATGATGCCAATGGACTCCTAAAACACTACATTTATTGAAAGAACTATTGTAGAATAAAATTCCAATTCTAGTTTGTGTAAATAGCCTAAAATGTACTCAATGGGTAAAAATTTGTAAAATGCATGGAACAACATAATTGAGGGTTCTGACATGTTTCTAATCTCCAAATAAACTTTCTAGAATGATGAAAAACAACGTTGGAATAACATAAACTCAAAATCATTTGTTGGACTAAATTTGACAGCAAACTAGCCCAAACCAACTTTAACATCAAATTTTTCCTTTTGATTTTAAATTCTGATGTACTGCAACATATATTTGGATGATTTTATGATTTAGATGCAGCTTAATAGATATGAATTGAATGCTAAAATTCAAAATTGAATAGACTATGCAGTGAATAAAAGTTACCTAATTCTGGACATACTAGTGCATATTGTTAGCTTATTTTGGTGCATATTTTTGGTTCTAACAAGTAAGATTTTGAAATTGTTGTTGTTGATGGGTTTTTAGATGGTTTCCATTTTACTTTTACCATTCAAAACGTGTGTAGACAATTAGTTGACAGTTTCAAACATGTTCTTAGGGATGTTTTAATTTTTAGCACTTTTAGCTTATTCTAGTTGCTAGTTTTAGGTTGTAGGTAGTAATATTTTGAGTTTTAGGTAGTTTTTGTAATGTGAGTTGTTTCTTAGCTAGATTTTATCATTTTAAACTTGTTACGATAGTTTCTTGATAGATTTATAGGCTAGTTTAGTACAGTTTTCAAATTTTATCTATCTATTAGATTTTTTGAGGTTTAAGTAGTGAATTTTAGAAATCTTGTTAGAAGTCAATTTTTGAATCAATTTTTGGTTATTTTTAGTCAATTAAGACTTGTTAATATAGATTTAATTTTTGTCTAGGGTTTTGTTTATAGATTTTACACTTTCATTCATTCATTATGGTCAACTTTGTGCATAGACTGTCAATTGTTGTCTTAAGCTACACAAAAGTCCAATTTCTGCTATATTAAACGAGAAAGAAAGATTATAGTGCATAATGTTAGCCTATTCTAATGCATGGTGCTAGCTTATTCTAGTGCATAGTGCATAGTGTTAGCCTATTCTAGTGTATATTTTTTGTTCTAACTGGTAAGATTTCAAAAATTGTTGATGTTTATGGGTATTTAGATGGTTTCCACTTTTCTTTTACCATTCAAAAGCTATGTAGATAGTTACTTGACAGTTTAAAACTGTAGTTTAGTGGTGTTTTAATTTTTAGCACTTTTAGCCTATTTTAGTTGCTAGTTATAGGTTTTAGGTAGTCATATTTTGAGTTTTAGGTAGTTTTTGTAATGTGAGTTGTTTCTTAGCTAGATTTTACCATTATAAACTTGTTAGGATACTTTCTTTACATATTTATATGCTAGTTTAGTATAGTTTTCAAATTTTAGCTATTTATTAGAGTTTTTTAGGTTTAAGTAGTGAATTTTAGAAGTGTTGTTTGAAGTCAGTTTTTGAATCAATTTTTGGTTAGTTTTAGTCAATTAGGACTTGTGTAGATATATTTAATTGTTGTCTATGATGTTATTTACAAATTTTACACTTTCACTAATTCATTATGGTCAACTTTGTGATGTGGATGTATGTGAAAATTCTTGTTTGAGTAGAGAGAATTGTAGTTGGTTTGTGCATTTCTTTCATTTATGATTATGTAGTTTGAGTAAAGAGAATTCTAGATTTATGGATTATCTTAATTAGAACTTCTAGGAATAAGTAGAGAGAATTCTAGCTTTATGGTTTAACTTAATTCCTTTTATGTTGACATGTTTGTGAAACTGTCATGATGTATCCAAAAGTGCTCAAAGCTAGCTGCCATATAGGATTAATGATGATGACAATTTGATTTTGGCTTGATATCTTCTTTGTAGCTCTCGGTCCATTTCTCCTAGGTCCAGCACTCTATAAAACTCATCTCAAGTCCATTGAAAAACACAATTAAAGTCTAAATTAAGGCAAGTGAAGGGAGTTAAATAAAATTGGAGCCAAATTCCACTTATACTTCTAGGTATTAATACTCAAAACTCACTAAACTAAGAAGTCACTATAAAAGTATATTTTTAACACATTTTCTACAAAACTTAGAACTGTACTCTCAGAAATGCAAATGACCTAAAATCATAAGATGGAGACAATAAAACTCCCAAAAAAACTAGGCTTATTTTTACTCTTAAATTTTCCATGGGTCTAGCAACTTGGAATTATCCTAGTTTCTAGATTCATCCTTCCTTTCTTATGTTCCTTTCCTCAACATCCAATGATCTTTATTGACATCATCCTCCCCTCTCTCGAGAGGAATTCCTCCACGAATTCATAAATATCACAAAGATAAAGATAACATACATTAGAGCTATTTAGTTATTTTTTAATTGAAGCAAATTCTTGTACACATAAAAGTGTTATGTCTACTTTCTAAATGGCTTCTTGTTTTGCAAGTATGTTGACTAGCTTTTTTTCAGTTCCTTCTTCTTTGTGTTAACGTCAAACCTTGTCTAGTGTTTTGGGTATGTAGCCTTCACTTTACTTTGCTTTTGTTGTTTTAATATATATAATTTCTACATTGAACATGATTTCTATATGTACTAAACGCATTGGAATAAAAGAATACTACAAAATAGGTGAAAATTTTGAGATAAAGTAAACTAGAGGTGTGCTAGAATGAATAAATTATTCCAGCACCCTTTGTCTTTGCCTTCTACATATTTTTTTGTGTAGTAATAGATTTATTACTTAAGTGTCATGTTTGATAATTGTCTTGTGTTGCACTTATGTAGTGTAACATAATATTTTCCTCCTTTGACTTGTTGTACAACATGGCCGAAGTTAAATCCATCGTGGTTGCTTTTGTTGTTTTAATATTGTTGATTATAGCAAATACCAATTGCTTTAAATAATTGCTACCTTGATCATGATTTCTATATGTAAATTGCAATTAGAAAAAAAGAATACTATAAAATAGGTGCAAAATTGAAATCAACTAAACTAGAGGTGTGCTACAATGAAGAAATTATTTGTGCACCCTCCGTCTTTAACTTCTGCATGCATGGGCTTAAGTATTAATAGCTTTATTACTTAAGTTCCATGTTTGATAATTTTCCATTGTTGCACTTGTGTAGTGTAACATAACACTTTCCTCCTTTGGCTTGCCCCAGGACATGGCCGAAGTTCCCATCCACCGTGGTTGGATGTATGACTGATGTTACCCAGGTAAAAGAGGTTTGAAGGAAAATTTTCTCATTGAAGAGTTTGTTAGAAACACTCGACAATATTAATATTATGCTCTTGATGGAGGTATTAGATGCCCATACTTAAAGTGAGAATGCACTAAAATTTGAAAGATGACGTGGTTAAAGTTCATCTATACCAAAAAGGATTCATGCCAAATTACAAGACTTGGACATTCCATGGTGAAAAATTTTGTTTGTTGATTTGACTGCACGTAAAAATTGCCTTCATAGTTCAAGCATTGTTGCACATGTAAATTTTGTGGACATGCTCAGTATCACACAATCAATCCAAGACGAAGGAAAAAAAACAATTCCATTAAATTCCATGTTCTGCTTGCCCATAATTCCAAGATTACAAAGAATGTTTGCTTTAATTCATACAACACAACAAATGACATGGCATTATGAGAACAAAAATCAAGGAGTGCTATGTCATCCATTCGGTGGTGAAGCCTATAAGAACTTCGATCGAAAACATCAATCCTTCGCTAGCTATCCCCATAACATTCTACTTGGACTATGTTCGGGTGGATTTAATCCATATATTCAGGCGTCGTTTTCATCATATTATTGTTGGCCTGTGATTGTTACTCCATACAATCTTCCACCAAAGATGTGTATGACAATGAATTTTATGTTTTTAACGTGTCTAATACCAGGTTCATCTAATCTGAAGGCATCCATAGATGCTTATTTTGAGCCTTTGATTGATGATTTGAATAAGTTATGGAAAGCTATTTTGACGTATGATGTTTCAAGAAAGCAAAATTTTCTTATCAGGGCGACTTTGATGTAGACTACTAATGACTTCCCTGCATATGGAATGTTATCCGGTTGGAGCACAGATGGTAGATTAGCTTACCTGCATTGCATGGAGCACACGAAGACATTCACATTGAATTATGGTCGAAAAACTTGTTGGTTTGACTGCCATCGGAGGTTCTTGGCCATTGACCATTCGTTTGGAGAAACAAAAAGGCATTTCACAAAAGGGAAGTTGAAACCGATAAACGACCTCCTAGGTTGACCCCATCACAAATTTGGAGAAAAGTCAAAGATTATCCAAAAGTGACTAAAAGTGGTATGACAAGGATAGATGGGTATGGAGAGTGGCATAATTGGACTAAAAGAAGCATCTTTTGGTATTGGAAAGATAACTTGCTTAGACATAATCTTGATGTCATGCATATAGAAAAAATTTCTTTGACAACATCTTCAACACCGTGATGAATGCTAGTGGCAAGACAAAAGATAATGATAAAACAAGAAAAGATTTATCCTTATATTGTGGGTGAAAAGACTTGCAGTTGAAGCCGCAGTCTAATGGACGGTTGCTCAAACCAAAAGCAAATTACACCTTAACAAAAGATGAGTCTAAAATGGTGTGTTTTTGGATCAAGGAACTAAGAATGTTAGATGGTTTTTCATCAAACTTGGCAAGATGTGCTAATATCGAAAAGGGTTGTATTCACGGTATGAAAAGTCATGATTGTCATGTCTTCATGGAGACATTACTCTCTGCTGCATTCAGCTCATTGCCAATGCACGTTTTAAATCCTCTAATAGAAATTAGTGACTTCTTCAAAGACTTGTGCTCAATAACACTAAAGGAGCAGTCACTGAGAATGTTGGAGGAAAATATTCCAATTATTCTTTGCAAATTGGAAAGAATTTTCCCTCCTGGGTTCTTTGATTCAATGGAGCATCTTCTTGTTCATTTGCCATATAAAGCATGGCTTGGTGGACCAATGCATATAGGTGGATGTATCCATTTGAAAGGTGATAACCCATGATTACTATATCTCTTTATCTTTTTTACTTTTCTCGTTTCAAATCATAATCTATTCATTTCTTTGTATAGATTTATGGGGGAATCAATTTGTGCAGCTTACTTGCATCGTGAAACAACATATTTTTGTTCTCATTATTTCAAAAACTTCATCTTTTCGCTTAACAATATTAGGAATGAAACACACTGGCAAAATCAAACAAGTAACTCAATATTATCAGTGTTTCGAGAAGTTGGTCATCACGTAGGGAAGGAGTCGACTCATTGGTTAACTGATGTGAATAATTCTTTTTGTTCTTAGTAATCATTGATTTTTGCACTTAATTACCTCATCAACAATAACTTTCAGAAGATATTTTTGAAATCTCTATAGGTAATTCTTTAAATCAATTCACCCCTTTGTTTCACTACAATTGGTATTTATATTATCTTATTGAAAGTTATTCAATTTTGATGCAAATGGATAGTCATTTAGAAAATTTTGTTAAGGTTGCATCTATAAATAGATCTCCTTCTTTTGTTTGAGAAAATTGTAATTTTTCGAAAATTAGGATGAAAATGTTTCTTAAATATGTTGATAAGGGGCTTGAGATGCTATAATATATTGTGCTTTTGAGCAAACTAGAATTGTTGATAGTATTATGGTCTCTAAAGAAGTTTTATGGGCTCTTGATGAAAACAAAAAAACACATTATGATATAGTAGCTAAGAACATTACATCTTATGCTTTCACTCTTGATAATATGGAGTTTCAATAATTTCTTCATCTACAAAAATAGGGGATGTGTTAGAAGTTAATCATAAAGGGACTGAAGAGGTTAAGAAAGCAAGAACAAAAATACTTCCATACAAGGATACAAAATGTTTATGATGCTGCAAAGACAAATCATTTATATTTTTCAAAAAGGTTCACTCATATTCTTGCTCCTTAAAAAACTTTTGACAAAGAAGAGCTCAACATAAAAATTTCAAAAAGCTTAAATAGATCATGGCAACCAAAGGTTACTACTATTTCAAAATCAAAAGATTACTATAATGAATATGATCACCTTTTTTGGAAATATGAGGAAGCATGAGCTGGAACTAGGAAGATTGAAAGAGGAATAAGAAAGGCTTACCTCTATGAAACATAAGCTTGAAAGAGAAGATGAAAACAAAGAATTATTATAAGAAGAAAATAGTATATATTGACAATTCTTCTGACTCTTCAAGTAGCTTAAGAAGAAGAATGCAAAATCTCCATGTATAAGTGTTAACCTCCTAGTCGCGTAAGAAAGTAACAAATATGCATGTAGTGTAGATGTATTATATGCCATGTAGATGCTTAAAACCTGTTTGAAACACTACAAACATTGGTGTAATATGAAAGAGTGTATTATATACCATGTAGAGGCTTATAACCTATTTGAAACACTACAAATATATGCATGAGAAATATGTACAAATGCTAAGCAATGCAAAATTCACATATTCATAACTTAAATCTAAAGTTGTAGCAACACTAGAGTATATCAACAACACATTAGATTTTTAACTCAATGTTCATGTGGTCAATGATTCAGAAATGAGTTGTGTAATGTAAATGAATGACCTAATTCAATACCCATAGTTATATATGAGATGTTTGTAACAGCATTAATCCAAACAACGATTATACAATATTCTATATGTCTGCATACACCATACAAACATCAATGTTCTAAAATGTCTGGATATAAAATAAAAAACAATCTAAACATCCATCAATCATAGTGTACAGTGTGTTCTTTAACTAATGTAACCACACATAACAAATTGAATATAGAAAGAAGTCCTAATAGTCTACATAATCATCAGAATGATTTTCTTCAGCTTTAAGGTCTTCTTGTTGTTGGGACGGTGGCTGGACTACGGTGGGCTAGACTAGAGTGGTCTCCACTGAACCTTCATCTGTAAAATAAATCAAATAGAAATCATTTTGTTGACAACACACTATGAAGCATGGTATTTAACAACAGAGGACATCTATTTTGCATTAAAAATAAATACATGAATAGAAAATGAAAATTAGTTTCATGATGTTTTACCTTAAATCACTGTCAGAAAGGTTCTTTGTCTTCTGGAGGTATTGCTCCCTATAATGGCCAAGGTGAAAGGAATTGTTGCTTAATAGATCTTGTGATAGCCTGAGAAGAAACTCTAGAAGGAACAAACCTAAGTATAAATGCATAAAAGTCATCAAAAAGAAACCAAAGCAAATAACAAATCATGTAATACAAATTAGTATTTAAGATAATAGGATATTACTCTCAGTTAAAAGGCTCAATCATTTGTCGCTCATGGAGTGGCAGCATCATCAACAACTGAATCATGAGCATCTGATGTATTGGCAACATCAAGAGTGAGATTTTCTTGGTCATACGTAAGCATATTATTCAAGAACGGAATCTTAATGGTCAAATATGTATTAAATATGTATTAGTAACCAAAACACACTTAATGGTCAAATATGGAAAAAGCTTGCTTTTGAATACACGTTTGAATATATAAAAGTGGTAGGAATTGTTTGTTTAATTGTCTACAATTCTATGACTTAAGAATTAATGTACGAATTTCTTTTGGACAAAGGGAATTAGTTTTATGTCGATGTCGGACCGAATTTCCAAGGTCCATAGACTAGTTTTAGTCGTGTAATATACATTGACTCTTTTGTATTTTGTAAATATTTATATATCAACGCAAAATATATAAGTTGAAAATTAAAAAAATTAAGAATTTAATGAGAGGAAGATATAAAAGAATTTAATGTGTCATCATAATGAGATAATAAATAATTGTTACAGACCACAACACATTTTGTTACGAAAAGTTATGAGAATGAATTTTGTGATGAAAACATTTTGTCTCTCCACAACTTTTGTATAAAATTTGTCACAAAATTATGTTAGTGATGAAGATATATGATGTTAATATTGTGTTACCAAAATGTCAAATTATATCTTTTATTTCATAATTGAAAATGTTTTGAAAATATTTAATATGATTCCTTTGGTGTTCATATTTCCGAATTTGCTAAAAAAATAATTCAAACAATATATACACATATAATAATTAAACTTAAATAGTCATAGTTAAATATGAACACACAAGATTATTTGTTTTCTAAAGAGTTATAATGGAGACATTGCTATTTATAAAACAAATTTAATCATAGATATAGTTATTAAGATTAAGATTATCTTGATATTTAAAAAAAATTATCATTACATATTGTTTGATTTTATTAAAATTGATTTTGATATATCAGATGGTGTTTGTAAGAACTTAGATGAGGGGTTCTTACGGTCACGTGATCAGAGACAAAAACATATTTGTCAAAAGATCCTTAGTTGCAATAACATAAATGTTAGAAAGATCATATAATATTTATTCGCATTACTTAGAATGTGTTGTTCACATATAGACTAGAACCATTGGGTGGTCTTATTTAAATTAGGTTATTTGATGTGGTTCATTAGATCTACTGATCTTAACATCTTATGTTTTTTCCTATTTTCACATCTTGATCTAATCGTATTAAGCCTTGTGGTATGCAGAATAGAAGATATGGTCATTAAGAAATTCCTTGGTATCCCTGTCATCCCATTAGTTGAAGAATTTCCTTTCAAAGAAAGCCATGGTTTTATGTAGTTTACATTGATTACATAACTCCATTTAAAATAATTCTAAAAACTAAAGCAAATATTGCACTTAAGTAGATGTACAATGAAAATCACCCCTTTTGATGAATATGACCACACTACTAAAAATCACTCATTACCTGCAAAAAGAATTTTATAAAAATATTTTTACAAGAAATTCATGCATATTTTTCTTTGATTTTTTTTTGCATGAAATTCATTTGATTTTTTATACAAAATATAATTGGCAAGAAATATTTAGAAATTTTGTAGCGAAATATTTTTCGCATGAAACACCTGCAAAATTTCTTATGTTAAATTATTTGCTCGAATATAATTTAAAATTACCTGCAAATTTATTTATGTATTTTTTTATCATATATCTTTTTATTACTAATAAAATTTCGCAAGAAGTACCAGTAAAATTTTTTATGTAAATTTATTTGCAAAAGATAAATTAAAATTTCCTGCCAATTTATATACGTATTTATCATTTTTCTTGCCGATAACATTTTGCAGAAAAAGTATGAAAAATTAGAAAAATGAAAGAAACTCGCTAATTTTGTTTCCTTTTTTAAAAAAAATTCTACGGCTCAGAAAAAAGTAAAATAAAATATTATATTAATTTATTACATTTAAGCATTTATTAAGTTTTATCCCGATTTAAGTTTTACTATTAGAAAAATTATTATTTATATTTTTTTCTATAAAACATTATTCATAGGAAATATTTACAATTATTTTACAAAAAATATCTATCAATTTTTTAGAATTACTTTTTATAAAAAAATAAATTCTAAAAGATAATTCATAAAAAATAAATATTAATATATAATTTTTATTTTTTATAACTATAAACAATTAGTGTAGCCTCGCTTTTACTATTTTCTCATTTAAAATTTGATAAAATAATATTTTAAAAGATTAAAGTTAAAATGAATAGAACACGGGCGACGTGAATATTTGGCCACTTCTCACAATATCTCCTTATAAAATAACAATGTTTTCTTTATGGAATTATGATATTAATAAATGAGAAAAAACTTCTTTTTTTAAAAGGGTTTTACGGTTACTCACTACTGTAACCAAGATAACTAATTATTGACTATTTATAATTGATTATTTGAAAGGACAAACATTTTTCTTTATTTGACATAATTGATATCAAGTATTTGATAGAACAAATACTTTAGATTTAACTAACATAATAAATTATTTGTTCATAATCAATTATATGTGAAACCGGGTAAAGTCCATGCTTAAGTTAAGATAATTATTTATAAATCATGCAACCTTGGCCATGTATATATAATAAACATATATAATAGACACTTAGTTAGAAATTTAACACATGTTACGGTGTCCTGGCTAATTATTGTTTTATTTTCACAATTTTAAAAGGGATTTTTTTCTTTAAAAAAACAAAGAGTGATATTGACATCCTCCCTATCTTCCAGCTATGGATATACATATTATATATATATATATATATTTGAATAATTGATGATTACTTGTTGGTTTGCAGCAGAACGTATAGGAGTCAGCCCTATGAGATCTTATCAGGAACATTTTTTTCATTTACAAAAACTTAATAAAAATGGATATGTTCTCTCATTTCAAAATGAAGCAAAATTCAAATCAAAGACTTTCTTTCACCCCTTTTATGGTCTGGTATTGCTTAAGCTTGTGCAGATGTAATTTTCATAGGAGTTTGATGGTTCATCATTACTTCTAAACAATTTAGTTAGACTAAATTATATTTTTTTTATCTCTTTTTAGTTTTAAATTCAGATATTTTACAATTATGTTTTTTTAATTTTTAGTCATCCTTCTATTTTAATATTTTAAAATTTAAATTTAATTTTTTTATTGTTCATATGTTTATTCCTTGCTTTTACATTTTTGTTAATTAAATTACATCCTGATGGTACCTTAAAATGAGTATATTGAATGTAAGATTCAATTCAACCAAAATAATCAAAATTAAAAGTTTGATCAAAATTAGAGATTTTTCCAAACTACGATAACTGAAATTACAGAAGAAAATGAGCAGCAGAACTGATAATTGAAAATTGGAAAAAGGCGAAATTTACCATTTAGCTATTAAACCTTTATACACTTTTAACCAATTAAGGTCATAGTTATTATCATCTTTTTATATAAGTCTTATAGAAGTGAATATATTAATTTATCATATGTAGTAGGTTATGATATAAGTGTAAAATTACTTTACAAATATCAGCATATAACATTTTTTATTCTTATAAACATGGTGATATTATTTTTATAAACTTGTTTAGGTCAACGAAATACTCATTTTGTTTTGAACTAACCAAAAGAAGAAGCTATGAAAAACATTTTGGACCAGTGTTTGGTTGGATTTTGTACACATAGCATGCATATATAGGCCTAGCATAGCTGCATGGTACTTAGCTATTATTTTTGTCATGAATGGTTCTTCCAAAATAAACTTGTCACAACTTAGGTGTTTTGAATTACTCCGTACATTTTTCTGTAAATTTTCTGTATATATATGTTGCAGACATTGCATATGGCTAAAGCTATTAGCCCCAAAAATTGATAGTGTTTCTCTCCTTCTATGTTTCTAGTTCAATGCATTGTCCAAAAAAAAGTATCTTTTTCTAGATATCATTGTCCATCGCATCATCATCTTCTTCAAACCTCATCGTGTACATCTAGGTTCATCCATAGTCTAGGTCTTTCTCTCAACATAGTCCATTCTTTTTATAATATATAATCGGATAAATATCACTTTACTAAGCCAAGTAGAGTTGAGTTAAAACTCATTACCCTGATATTCTTTTTTAAGAAACTTGATTCTCATTAGAGGAGAAATTGTCAAGCGGAAGTAATGAATGTTGGTGCACATGGAAAGACGAAAGAGAGAAATCAAGATGCAGTAAGAGACAAAAGAAAATTGATATTATTACGAAAGAGAAAAAAGTGTATTTCTATTTACAAAAGCATAGACTATAAAAGCATATCTAGGAAAGCATTAAGGAGCTGTTTTCGAAAAGTTGGATCCTGCAGCAAGGCCTAATTCCTTATAGCGCTGGTTGAGGCCCAATTCATCATGAGTGCTGATTGGGGATACAGATTCCCCATTTTGACAGCCCCCCTCAAGCTGGGCATAAATGTTGAGAAGTCTCAACTTGGACATAAGAGAGTTGAAAGTGGTTGGAGAAAGGGCTTTTGTCATAATATCTGCTTGCTAATGTTGAGTGCTAATATGCAGAAGTTTGATGATACCTTGCTCAACTTTTTCTCTAATCAAGTGACAGTCTATTTGTATATGCTTAGTCCTCTTGTGGAAGACCTAGTTGGAAGCTATTTGAATGGCAGAGAGGTTGTCACAGTACAAAAGAAAGGGTTGCTGGTGATGAATTTTGAGATCTTGCAGGAGATGGTGAAGCCATTGTATCTCACAAGTGGTGGAAGCAATAACACAGTATTCAGCTTCCGAAGAACTCTTGGAAATAGTCTGTTGTTTCTTAGATTTCTAGCAAATGGGAGAATTACCAATATAGATTATGTATCCGGTTACAAATCTTCTAGTGAGGGGACATCCAACCTAGTCTGAATCACATAAGGCTTTTAATTGTGTTCCTGTAGAGAACAAATAAGATCAGTTAGGCACAAGTATCACCTTACCCATATCCGTTATCTCCTCGATTGGCTTCTCCCCTTCTTTCATATATCGGCTTGGACCCAGGAGGGGTTACCTACAGAAGGGACTCCGAAGCTTAAGTCAGCCAAAGCTCTCAAAGTCAAATCAGGTGATTAATGGAGTAATGAATGTGTATCTTTAATTCGTGGGGTCCATGTGTATTTATAGATTATTAATTATGTTTGCCCATTGCGTGGGCTGGGCCCTGGTTTGGGCCATAAGTGGGCCTAGGCCTTGGCCTAGGCCCTTAGTCTCGACTATTGGGGGCTCACTGGATATCAGGGGGCTTTGGTTTCATTGAGTGTCTTAAGGTTGTCGGCATAAATCGACTACTCCCTTTGGCGGTTTGTGTTGCTCATATGTTGTCCTAGGCAGGTTATTCCTCTTAGCGTCTTATGTTACCGGTTCAGGCCAGTTAGGCTTAGGTCAGCCCAGACCAGTTACTTGAATGATTTTGCGTGTAGGTATAATGATCGTTTATTATTATTATTTAGTTAAATTGGCTCGGTGTGGTACACTAGTCCCTCAGCCTTTGCCGATATAGGTATGTCGGTCAAGGGTGATATGTGTTGATATGCCAGTGGGACCGGCTAGGTGTGGTACACCAGCCCCCCAGCCTTTAAGTGTGATAAACAATGTTAAGGCTAAAGGCAGGAAAAGGTTGGTAGCTGGTGAAGGAATGTCAGAGGTCAAATCAAAGAGGGGTTTTTGAGCCGTCGTTTCTGATACTCATGGCTTTTGAGATGGTTGTGTCGATTGGTATGGGTTGTGATTTTGGCGGGAAGAGGTTTCATCGTTTGGGATTCACACCTATAAATGTGGATTCTACGATGGGTAAATGTTTGTTGGTTCATTTGCGAGAATTTCACATTCAGAGATCTTGCGTGCGTTATACCTGTCCGACTAGTTCCTAGTTCCTACCGTCAACTTTTCAGAAAAAAAGGTATGTCTAGTAGTGATACTGTGTCGTTGTCTTCATCCAGTAGTGAGAGTAGGGAGTCTGGAGGGAGTATAGGTAGACACGTTGAGGAGGAGAGTACTAGTTCTGCAGGTATGGTAGGCAAAATTCCGATGGAAACGGTGACTGAGGTGCGAGAAGACCCTCCAAAAGAGTTAGCGGAGAGTAACTGGCCGGCCAAGGGTGGCTATGGGTGGGTGGCTGCTGACGTTCGTAATCAATCATCTTTGTTTCGGTGGTCTCGTCTGCTGAACTCTTGGTTAAATTGTACCCCTGTTATCGCGAAAGGTGTAAACAGGGGTATCGTTTCCTTGGAGCGGGTGAGCGCCATTGACCGCGTATGCCACGGGCAAGAGGGGGTGACCGATAAGTTTTTCTATATGTATATGTGTCATTTCTCCCAGCTGCATGTGAGGTTACCGCTGGACGACTTTACCATGGGGTACTGCGTGCGCTGAACGTTGCACCTACACAGCTGCATCCAAACAGTTGGGCCTATATGCAAGCCTTCCGTGTTTTGTGCCAATCACTATATCTACAACCTTCTCTACATGCATTTTTGTACTTCTATGACACTAGGCCCCGCCAGCCGACTACTTGGTTATCTTTGGTGAGTCGTCCTAGCATCAGCAGATTAGACGTGTTCTCTAAGTCCTTCAAGCATTTCAAAGACGGATACTTTAAAGTTATGGTGAAAGAGGAAGGCAGATCTCATTTCTTTAATGCAGATGGGAGCACAAAGTTCCCGTTTAGCTGGACGGGAAGTCCTTCTCGATATAAGGACATGGGTATCGACGAGTTGTCGACGGTTGATAAGGAGGTGGTGGAGGTCTTGATGAAGTTTACCGATAAGTTACCCACTAAGGGTCTAGTTAGAGTTTATAATTCGGTTCACCCGATTATTGATATAGAAGGTATCTGTTTATTACTTAAATTGTATTAATGCTTCTAAGTTGACTTAACCAGGTTTTGATGTGTTGTTGTAGGGCACATGGCTCAATCCAGAAAGAAGAACCTAGCACTTTTCCAAGCGTTGAGGAAGGAGATGGCCGCCAAGGCTAAAACAGCCGGGAACACTAATGTTCCTAACTTGCAGGAGTTGCTGGTTGAGGTGCACGTGCATGGCGATACTAAGAGGAAGGCTGAGTTGCCGGCTCGACCCGACAAGGGTAAAGATGTCAAGAAGGTCAGGGCGGCATTGCTTGGGGCGGGGTCAGCCAGTGGGACGAAAGGGCCAGAGTCTGATTTGATTGAGTTGCCAGAAACGTCTGTTAGGAAAGATATTGCTATTAATCTTCCAGAGACAATCATCAACTCTATCGACGGTGTGGAGGCGGATCATCTCATAAGGACCATGGTTGAATTTGGAAGCAAGGCATTGATACTGAGTCGCCGGGTTGGGTCTTTGTATCGACAAGAAGTGAAGGAGGGAGGTAGGGAAAAGGTGAAGGAATTGCAAGGAAAAGTTGATAAGTTTGAGGAGGAGAGGGCCGCTTGGAAGAAGGAGAGGGAGAGTTGGGAGGAGGAGAGGAAAAGGTTGGGAACTTGGAAAGTTCGTTGCTTGGATTTGGACGAAAAACTTAATAAGAGGATAGCGGACCTGGAGGCTGACTATGATGACTTGAAGGAAAACTATGAGGGTTTTGAGGTTGAACTTGATGATTTGAAGGGTTGTATTATCCAAGAGCATATTAACGGGTTCCAGAAGGGGTTGCGACAGGCGGCTTTCTTTTATAAATATGTTGATGCTGCTGACTCTAAATTTGATGTAAATAAAGATGTTGTTAATGGGCAGCTCATTAACGAAGCTGAGAGTAGCCCGAAGGAGGAGGTGGAGAAGGAAGTGACCGAGGAGGAAAAGAAAGCGGCGATTGCCGTGGAAGGTGGCGATGAAAAGGTGGAATAGGACTTTTATTTTTTATGATTTGAAATCGTTAGAGCCTATGTCTGTAATTATTGGTACATCATGTGTGTGGCACTTCGTACATTTCTTTGCTTTTATTTTGATATGATTAATGCTTTAAGTATGCTATATTGTTTGTCGGATGTCGATAGTATTTATGTTTGGCAAATTCAGGTGTTTGTTAAGGGTGTTCGACCCAGGCCGCTTACTTGTGGTAAGGGTGGGGAACTTAAACGAATTAACCAACAACTTAAGGGTGTTTGACCCAGGTCGCTTACTTGTGGTAAGGATGGGGAACCTAAACGAATTAACCAACAAGTTAAGGGTGTTCAACCCAGGCCACTTACTTGTGGTAAAGGTGGGGAACTTAAACGAATTAACCAACAAGTTAAGGGTGTTCGACCCAGGCCGCTTACTTGTGGTAAGGATGGGGAACTTAAACGAATTAACCAACAAGTTAAAGGTGTTCGACCCAGGCCGCTTACTTGTGGTAAGGGTGGGGAACTTAAACGAATTAACCAACAAGTTAAGGGTGTTCGACCCATGTCGCTTACTTGTGATAAGGGTGGGGAACTTAAACGAATTAACCAACAAGTTAAGGGTGTTCGACCCAGGCCACTTACTTGTGGTAAGGGTGGGGAATTTAAACGAATTAACCAACAAGTTAAAGGTGTTCGACCCAAGCCGCTTACTTGTGGTAAGGGTGGGGAACTTAAACGAATTAACCAACAAGTTAAGGGTGTTCGACCCATGTCGCTTACTTGTGGTAAGGATGGGGAACTTAGACGAATATGAGAAGTGAAGTAAAGAATGGTCGTAAAGTTGGGAACCCTTTGTGTTATTCATTGAATATGGGGTGCCTCGTTAATACCTCCCTGGCCAAAACCCTCCTTAGGGAAAAAAGACCAGGTGAGGAAAAAGAGTATACCCAGGGTTACAAGTATTTTGATGTGCTAGAATACATGTTTTTAACTAAAGTAGAACTTGAGATGGGACACATTCCATGTATTGGGTATTTCTTCCCCAGATAAATGCTTCAGGCGATATGCTCCTCCTCCAGCGTCTTTACGTATTCCGTATGGGCCGTCCCAATTGTCGGAGAACTTGTCATCCTTCTTTCTTGCACTGTTGGCCATTCTCCACACTAAGTATCCTCTTGTGAACGATCTTGGGCACAGATTTGTGTTATACTTTCTGTTTGGCGGCTAAGTTGCGTATCTGAGCTTTTTCTCTGAGCTCGGATAGGAGGTCGAGGTGAGTGGCCATGTTTTGATGGTTGTGGGTTGGGTCATATAGTTCTCGGCGCAGGGATGGTTCGCCAATTTTGACGGGTATCATAGCGTCTGCACAGTAAACTAGGCTGAATGGGGACTCGTTTGTTGCTGACTGAGGGGTGCACCTGTAAGCCCATAGCACTTCTACCAGTTCTTCGAGCCATCGGCCTTTGGCGCTATCTAACCGTTTGCATAGTTCTACTAGGATAACTTTGTTGGCCGCCTTTGTCTGTCCATTGGTTTGTGGGTGTTCCACAGAACTGGTTATGTGTTTGATGCCCAGACCGGTGTAGAATTTGGCTAGTTCCTTATCTATAAATTGTCGGTCATTATCGGTGATAATGGTATGTGGAACACCATATCGGCATATAATATCTTTCGAGACAAATTGTTGGACTTGCTGGGCTGTGATAGTGGTTAGTGGTTTGGCTTCTATCCACTTGGTGAAATAATCAACGGCTACTATTAGGAATTTTACCTGGCCCTTGCTGGGGGAGAAGGGCCCGAGGATATCCATTCCCCATTTAGCGAAGGGCCACGGGAATGGAGTTGTTCTTGTTTCTGGTGGATGAGGTTGCCATGTTTTTGACATGGTTTGCATTATTTGACGTAGTCCTGGTAGTCTGCTTCTATACTTGGCCAGAAGTAACCGGCGCGAAGGATTCTGGTGGCCATAGTGCGTGCGCTGGAATGGTAGTCGCAAATGCCTTCATGCAACTCCTTAATGATATATTGCGCTTGTTCTGCAATGACACATTTGAGAAGCGGTTGGCCATATCCGCGTTTGTAAAGGTCATCACCTATCATGGTATATCTGACGACCTTAGCTAGCCAAGTTTTGTCAGCATCTCGGCCCACTCTCGGGTCTAGATCTTCGCCCGATAGAGCGATCCCGGAGCTAGGTGGTCGCTCGATGTGGTTGGTTTGCTGGATTGGGAGTTGTGGGCATAGGCTGGCCATGTAGCATTCGTATGCCAGGCGTTGGTCATAATGAACGGTGAGGATGTCGGCAGAAGGGGAAGGGAATTTCATGGCCAAGTGAGGGGTGGAGACGACGGCACCGAGGGTGTTAAGCGAGGGACGGCCAAGGAGGACATTATAGGATGTGGACGCGTCAACGATAAGGAAGTGGATGGGAATGATTTTAGTTTGGGCTCCATCACGAAACACGGTGTGAAGGTCAATGTAGCCGCGGGTGGAAACTTGTTCTTCAGAAAAACCATAGATTGGTTCATCATACGGGACCATGGCAGTGTCTAGGAGTTGGAGTTTTTAATATGTTGCCCAGTAGAGGATGCCAACGGAGCTGCTCTGGTCAACAAGGACTTTCTTGACTACGTAGTTTTCGATTTCTACAGTGATGACCATGGGGTCGTCTTGTTGGTGATCGAGGCCGTGAAAGTTGTCGTTCGTGAAAGTGATGGGAGGCATGCGGCGTCTATGATGGGAATGGGTAATATGGTTGATGGATTGGATATGGCGAAGGTGTTTCTTTCTGGCAGAAGAGGTGGAGCCTCCACTAGCGAAACTACCAGAGATGGTGTTGATAGTGCCACGTAGGGGAGGGTCGGTAGGGGTAACATTGGTGCGAGCCGGTTGAGGGTCCTGGTTAGTGGGCTGGGTAGGGCGTTTGTCGTGGCGAGAATCATGGAGAGGGCGTCTGTGGTCAGATCGAGGAGGGTGACGAGCTCGAGAGGGATGATCATCTCTGCGGATGAAGCAGCGAAAGTGACCAGCATGAACCAGTTCTTCAATTTTATCTTGAAGTGCTTTGTAGTCCTCTGTAGTGTGGCCATGGTTGCGGTGGTAACGACAATATTTGGTCATATCCGCATTGGGGGAATGGTCGTCTTGCGTGGTGGCGGGATGAGGTCAGCTTGTAAGGCCTCATCAAGGAGGTGGGATCTGGGGACATTAAGGGGAGCATATCTAGTAAAGCGGGGTTGGCAGGGCTCTCGTGGTCGGGTATTAGGGCGGGGGGTGGTGGGGTGGGGTTGGCGGTGGTAGCTGCATAGTCATTGCAGAATTTGGTGTGGAGGGTCTGCATTTCCTCCATGCGAACATAGTCGGCAGCACGCAACTTGAGCTCGTGCATATAGGCAGGTGGGTAGAGGTAGACATTGTTGGCGAAGGGGTCGGGTTGGAGGGTAAGGGCCATACATTGAAGGATCATTTCCTGGTTGAAGTGTGGGGTACGAAGGGCTGCCTTACTGAAACGATTGATAAATGCCCTGAGCGGCTCACCTTGTTCTTGCCTAATGCCCAGGAGGGGGATTGTAGTGGTTTGATGTGGGCGGCTGCCAGCGAAATGGGTTGAGAAAATGTGTGAGAGGGCGTCGAAGTTGTCGATTAAGTAAGGTGGGAGGGTTGTAAACCATTCGAGAGTAGGGCCTTTGAGGGTGGTGGGAAAGGCTTTGCAGAAGACTGTGTCTTGGGAGGTGTACAGGGCAACATGGGTGATGTAGACTTTAAGATGTTCGTCGGGGTCGGTTTCACCAGTGTAGCGGTCCAATGTGAAGGGTTCCCACTGGACGAGAAAGGGGGTGTTGGCGATGAAGTCAGTGAAGGGGTGGCGACGTCTAGGTTGGTGTGGTGGTAGTGGATGGGGGGATGGGATGGTGGAATAGAGTGGGAAAGGTGGAGGTGAAGTTATGAGGGGGGATGTGGGTCGCAGGGAGGTAGTGTGGGTTGTAAGGTGGGGCATGGGTAGTGTGTAAGGTGGTGGGTATATTGTAGGGGACTTGGGTGGTGGGGAGGGTAGCAGCAGGGGTAGGGGTCGCGGTGTGTCCTGGTAGGGTGGAGGGGAAGTGAGTGGGATGGGTTGAGGGAATGGGTGTTTGTTAGGTGGTGGTGAAGGTGTGAGGGGTGGGGTTGTATTCGCTTTCTTCTTTTGTGGGCTGGAAGGCCGGTGACCTTGCGACTTCAGATGCCTCATTGGCCTTTCCCTTCTGAATGGGATCGGCCTCGATCTTTCGCCTGAGGCGAGAGTTTTCTTGTCGCGATGCCTCTATCTCAACAGCATTGCATTTCTTCAGATCAACCAGCTCCTGTTGCATTTTGGCTTGACCGTCAAGGATGGTGACCAGATCATGGGTGATGTTAGCGGGTCCTCAGGGGCCAGCATCAGCTTGCTTGTTAACTCTAGCTCTACTACGGGTTGAAACCATCTTCGGAGAAAAACGGGTAGTTAGGTATTGTATCGTGCCCCACGGTGGGCGCCAATTGTTCCTGCAGAGAACAAATAAGATCAGTTAAGCACAAGTATCACCTTACCCATATCCGTTATCTCCTTGGTTCAGTGGTCTTGTGCCTGGAAATATTCATGGTTGTTAATATAGGGGTTGATCCAAGCATTCCAGCCTCCTTTAAGATGTCAAGAGTGTATTTTCTTTGACATGAGTATATGCCCTTGCTACTCCTTGCAACCTCAAAACTAAGAAAATATTTCAAATTACCTAGATTTTTTAATTTAGAAGTGCAGTCAAGTAAATTAGTGATGTTGTTTATTTCATTTATATCATTTCTTGTTAAAATAACATCATCCACATATATGAGCAAGGCTCTGACATAAGAATCATTGAATTTTAGATATAAAGAATTATCTGCAAATGAATGAGTGTATCCATGAGAACATAAAAAATCTAAGAGTTTAGAGTACCATTGTCTACTAGCTTGCTTAAGGCCATACAAAGATTTGTGTAGATGACAAACATGACTTCTATCATGATGACTAAAACCTGGAGGTAACTTCATATATACTTCTTCATCTAAATTCCCATGTAAAAAAGCATTATTTACCTCTAATTGTTTTAAATGTCAATTATGAATAGAAGCTAAGGATAGGAGTAACCTGGTGGTTGTTATTTTTGCTACAGGTGAGAATGTGTGTAGATAGTCCAACCCCTCCTTTTAAGTGTAACCTTTGGCCACTAAGCATGCCTTGTAGCGCTCTAGGCTTCCATCAGCTTTATACTTAACTTTGTACACCCACTTGCATCCAATAGCATGGTTTCCTTTTGGTAGAAGTGTCACAGTCTAGGTTCTGTTCTGCTCAAGAGCTTTTAGTTCCTCTACCATAGCCTTTTGCCAATTTTCATGTTGTGAAGCAACTTCATATGATTCTGGTTCTTCGTGAGAGTTAATGGAGCAAACAACCTGCTTGAAAGAAGGATACAACCTAGCTAGACAAACATAAGCATCAATAGGGTATCTAGTTTTCTTTTCTATTTTAGTTAAAAGGAAAGTTTTGAAGTCTTGTAGGTAAGCAAGAACAAATTTGGGCCTAGTAGATCATCTAGGCAAAGGTCGCTCTAGATTAGAATCTTGTTCATTATTATTATTGTTGATTTCATCTTGTGTGTCAGTATGATTAGTGTTCTATGTAGTGTTGTTTTCAGAAGTGCAATCATCCTTCAAAACATCATAGTGAAAATCAACCAAATCAGAGACATAATTGTTAGTTTGTTCAAAAGTAGAGTTATTCATACTAGTCAAATTTTTCTGAAGTTGTTTAGTTTTAAAAGGAAACTGTTCTTCATAAAAGATTACATTCCTAGAAACATCAATGCAATGAGAGCTCAAATCATATATAATGTATCCTTTTTCATTTGGTTTAAGGCCTAAAAACAAACCTGGTTTGGCTATAGGATCAAGTTTTGTTCGATTAGTAGTGATGGTAGAAGCATAACACAAGCATCCGAAAACATGTAATTGTTTCATATCAAAAGGATGTTCATACAAAATCTCAAAAGCAGTGGAATTTTTACGAAAAGGGGTAGGCAAGCAATTTATTAAGGTGATAGCATATTGAACAGCAAAGTTCCAAAAATTTTGAGACAATTTTGATTGAAAAAGTAAGGCACGTGTGACATTGAGAATGTGTTGGTGTTTTCTTTCAACCAAACAGTTTTGTTTAGGGGTCTCAACGCAGCTAGTTTGATGAATTACACCCTCAGTGTTAAAGAATTGAATCATGTTAAATTCTAAACCATTGTCTGTTCTAATCACCTTAATCCTTTTCTAAACTGAGTTTTAATCATGACAACAAAATTTACTAAATGAACGGGAGCCTCGGCTTTCTTTTTCATAATATATAACCAAGTGAATCTAGAATGATTGTCAACAATGGTAAGAAAGTATTTATCACCATTCATGGAAGTAACAGTACAGGGTCCCCAAATATCCACATGTATCAAATCAAAAACAGAATTGGCATAAGATGTACTACTCGGAAAAGGCAACTTTCGTTGCTTAGCTAAGTGAAACACATCACAATTAGAATTGGTAGGAAGAGTTACATAGGGGAACTTTTTATTGAAAACTTCCATCCTTTTTTGTGAAGGATGGCCAAGACACATGTGCCAAACGTTGTCTTTCACAATGTTGTTACAGATCTGCGTAGAAGAATCCCCTTTAGCGCGAGCACCATTTTTTATCACATATAACTCTAATTGAAGGCTAGTTGTACCAATCTTCTTGGTGGATATCTTGTCCTGGATAAGACACTCATTAGTTGAAAAAATAATGGTGCAATTCGAACGAGAAATAAGCTTGGAAATAGATATTAGATTATATGAAAAATTGGGAACAAAAAGAACATTTTGTATGAACAAGTCTTCAAAAATTCTTACGGTACCCAAATGGGTGGCTTGAACCTTACTTCCATCAGATAAATTGACACTTATAGGTGATATTTCTTCAAAGAAAACTAAGTTGGATAGAGAGCAACATATGTGATCCGTGGCACCCGAATCGATAATCTAGTAATTATGAGAATTGGAAGTAATCAAAGAGACATGATTTTACCTTTATCTATGCTACAGGATATAATGGAACCAACCTGATTGGTAGAGACATTCTCACTACCATTACCATTAGCCTATTTCAGGAGATTCATCAAAGTCTGGTATTGTTGTTGAGATAATTTGAAATCTTGTTCCTCTGCAATCAATTCACTCTTTGTTTCTTGAGTAGTATCAACATTATTCATGGTGGTTCCTCTATTGTTTGTCTTGTAGCCATGTGGGAAGGGAAGCCATGCTTCTTGTAGAAATTATCAACAGTATGACCATTCCGACCACAAAAGGAGCAAATCTTCTTGATGCTTTTGGCATTCTTGTCAGTATTGTTCCCCGAAAGCCATTTTTTCTATAGCACACTGACTCAGTGTGACCAGCCCTTTCACAATAACTGCAAGTGATGTTGGTGTTGTTGATTTTGACCTCATTTCCAGTCAGAAAATTGTTTTTGCCAATTTTCCTTTCCTGTTGAACCACATAAGAAAAGAACTTTGAAATGGGAGGGATTGGATCCATAATCAGAACAATGGAAGTAATGTTTTCGTATTGTTCATTCAGACCCCTCAAGAACTACATAACATGGTCTTCGATCTTCCTCTGATGAAAAGAACTAACGAGACCACAAACACATTTAACAGGGCAACTACAAACCAAATTTGGACAAAAACTATAGAGTTCATCCCAAATAACATGAATCTTTGTGAAATACTCAGTAACAGATAAACTTCCTTGCTTGAGAGAGGATGCTTCAAGTTGTAATTCTGAAATATGAAGTAAATTTCCTTTCCATATCTCTTCATACTTGTTCATCCACAATATGCTTTGTCTGATCGAGGGTGAAATAGAGTGAGTCAACCAAGATACCACCATATTATTACATCTTCTCCATAGATCGGATCTATCTTTGCCGGTTCCGAAGCAGTTCCATCAATGAACTCCATCTTATTCTTTGCACTAAGGGCAGTGAAAAATGATTTACTCCATGAGTGATAGTTGTGTGATTCGAGAACGGGTGATACGAGAGAAATTGTTGGATTTTCGCTGGGATGACAGTAAAGAAAACTATGTGGAGCATTGAAATCGTTAGTAACAACAACAACTTTTGAATCATTCTCCACGACCATCAAAGAAAGAAAATAGGGACAAGAAACCCTAAAAAAAGAAACGAAGAAAGAACGAAGGAGAAAGGAAAGGGAAAACAGAGTGATGTGCAGCAGAGCTCTTCTAAAGAAACAAATTATATTTGTGGAGAAGTGCAAAAGAAGAGCTATGATACCATCTTAAGAAACATGATTCTCATTAATAGAGGAGAAATTGTCAAGCGGAAGTGAAGAATGTTGGTGCACATGGAGAGAAGAAAGAGAGAAAGCAAGACGCAGTAAGAGACAAAAGAAAACTGATATTATTGCAAAAGAGAAAAATGTGTATTTCTATCTACAAAAGCAGAGACTATAAAAGCATATCTAGGAAAGCATTAAGGAGCTGTTTTGGAAAAGTTAGATCCTGCAGCAAAGTCCAATTTCTTATAGCACTGGTTGAGACCCAATTCCTTATAGCGCTGGTTGAGGCCCAATTCATCATCAGTGCTGATCGAGGATACAGATTGCCCATCTTGACATTCTTACTTATTTTTATCTTTAACTAACATTTAATTTTTATGATCATTATAGATTACATTAGTTAAGGAGGCTATATTGTTGGTAATGATTAGATGTAACATTAAAATAATGAAGTGTAGAAAGTATTATTATTTTTATTTTATATTATCATTACGGATACATTTTAGATATGTTGTTTTACTCCTTATTGTCAATCATCCTATTGCCTTGGAATATATTAATATTATATTCTTCTTTGTAATTCCTTTTGAACCTGCAGCTACCTATGGTTGTATGGTCAAATATGGTTGTTAGTCATTAAATGAGCACAATACTTGGGTTGTAGTTTTCTCATTCGCACCAAATCTTTTAAATAAATTTGTCTTTTTAGATACTTTTGTTCCTTAAAATTTATTTCAAAATAAATAAAACTTATTTTACGGAAATATAATTTTGATCGGTATCAATTAGTCGTATTATATATCAAATAATAATTAATGTTAAATTTGACTTCCAATTAATCATATAAATTGTTACTTAGTATCCAATAGCAAAGAGAAATATATGTTTAATTTTTTATGGATGAAAAATAAGTAAAACTTTTTATATAATTCAAATAAAAATTCACTAAATTTATAGACACCAAAAATATATTTAAACATATAAAATTACAATGAAATTTATTTCTGAATTAATTTTTACATAGGAAAGAATTACTTTTTACTTGCGGTTGACGTTTCTTGATTCTACGTTGGATGTTTGGTGTGATTGAATTATGTGTAGCACTGTAGTTTGGATGCTACGTTGCATGCGGATTGGTCACTTTGGATATGCGTTTTGTGGTTGGTCTTGGTCTGATTGCTTTTCTTGTGTGAGCATGTGTATAGAAATGTTCAAGGAGGAAAATCCTCTTTTTCCCTGACCTTATAGTTGGATGAAGCATTTCAACCATGCTGAAAAATTGAAATACATTGTATTTGAATTATTTATATTTAAATTTCCTTCATTTTCTAAATAACTTGTCTGGATAAAAAAATTAAAATATCTTATATTTCAATTTCACGTTTGGATAAAATAATTAAATTTCTTATGAGATAAAATTTCATTTTATCAATATTTATTTTAAGCTTAATTATGTTTTGAGTTCATGATAAATTTGGAAACGAGTCGGTCAGGCTTGTCGGGTCAACGAGTCGGTCGAGTCGTTGGGTCTGCCCGACACGTTTGGGTCGTCAAGCCTGCCCGACACCTCTTGGTCGTCTGGCTCGCCAAACTCGTGTGGGTCGCCGGGCTCGCCCGTCCTACTTGGGCCATCGGATCAACTGACTAGTCTTGGTTGTCAGGTCGGTTCAGCCTGTCTCTGTCTTCGAGCCCACTCGACTCGTCTGGGTCGTCAGTCTTGTTTGGGTCGTCAGGCCTGCCTGACCCGTTTATGTCGTAAGGCCAGTTCTGTCCGTCTGTGTCGTTGGGTCAACCCGACACATCTTGGTCGTTGAGCCTACCTAGGCGGTGTGGGTTATTGGGCTTGACCAACTTGTTTGAGTTGTCAAGCCCACCCGACCTATATGTGTCATCAAGTCAACCCCGTCCATTTGGGTTGTCGGACTTGTCTGGGTCGTCGAGCCTGCCTGACCCGTTTGGGTTATCGGGCCCGCCTGACCCGTTTGGGTCGTTGGGCCCGCCTAACCATTTGGGTTGTTGGGCCTGCTCGATCCGTTTGTGTCGTCAGGTCGGTCTTATCCGTTTGGATCGCCTAGACAGCCCAACCTGTCATGGTTGTCGGGTTTGCGGGGTCCGTTTGGGGTTGAGTCTAGAGTGTGAGGTTGAGTGAGAAGAATTTCAAATTCCAGTTTTTTTTAGAGTATTTGAATTTCTTCTAATTTAGCTAATTGAAATACTTCAAAAAAAATGCATGCATTTTAAATGCTTTTTAATTTCTCTTTCCAAACAAAACATTTCATAACAAAGAATATCAAAATCTCCAAATAAATTAATCACCCTCTTGAATTGTCTCATCCAAACATACCATAAACCTTTTACAAATGTATGCGTAAATAAATTTACATTTGTAAGACCCGGGAAATTTAAATAATTAATTAATAATTATTTAATAAATGTGGGTAGTGGAAGCCTTTATGGCATTTAATGTTAGTATGGTGATGTGGAAAAGTACTAGCTCAAGTGGTTGAGAGTACTTTAGTTGTGTGAGACGACTTGGGTTCGCGTCCTATGTATGCCTTAGTGTGTTATTTTATGCATTATTTTGTGATTGAGTAGTTGTTGATGAAGGATTATCTTGTTTTCTTTTAGAGTTATGAATATGGTGAAGTTGTTTAAGAAAGCTTTTTGAAAATTCCCACTGGACATTAAGATAGCATGCTATCTAGATGTGAAGGTTCATTTCTCAAGCCCATGAAAGGAAGAAGAGAGTTGGATTCAAGCTTAAACACACACGGCAATAACAACACTAAAGATCAAAATGAAAGAAGAAACAATAAAAATGGAAAGCATGGAAGATGAAGAATGGAAGAAGCACGCCACTCATAGGGGGGGATCTAAGCCAACCAAGCCCTAGAGATGAGTGATGGTGCCGCCACTTGCAAGCAAGATAAGGCAAAGGTGAGTTCACTTCTAGGAAGGAGAGCTCACGAAAATTTAATGGTTGAAACACAATAGTTTAGAAACAAAATGATCAACCCTTTTATAAGACAAGGAGCACCCTTTAAATAGGAGTTCATAGGGGTCCTTTAGCAAATACAAAAACATGAAAAAGGATTAACTAGCAAACCCTAAACCTAATGTGAGAGTGAGTCTTGGCCAAGTGAAGGGAGATGATTGGTGGAGGCATTCCCATGAGGATTCTAGGCCAAAAGAGGAAGGAGACCAAGTGACCTTCTAAGGCATAAACCACAAAGGCAAAAGGAGACAAGGTACATGTCTACTTTTGCTTTTGCTTTATGCTTTTTGCTTTCCTCTCTCTTCCACTTCATCCAAGTGCTCCAATCACCAAGTGCCACCTAGCCATGCTCTACTTTCTCTTAATTACCTACAAAACAAGACAAACAAGGATTAGCATGTTGGTTTAAGTTAATCTAATATTTGTCAAAGGTCAACTTTGGATCAAAGTCAACAAGTCAACCAAAATAAATCAACTAGAAACCAACTTAGGGAATTCAAACTAAATTAATGAAAAACAAATATAAAGGTGATGGAATAGAAGACTCCCCTCTAGACATGCTTCTAGTGATCCTTTTTGAGGGAGCTTCTAAGGAGGTGGTCACGCCTTCATCATCCTCCCCTTCTTTGAGAGAATTCGACCACGAATTCTTAAACCATTCTTTGGGGGAGGCCAACCCTTGATGGCCATCACTTTTTCTTGGTCCACATGGACCCCATGCTGATTTATTTTGAAACCTAGGAAGATCACATGATCCATCCCAAACACACATTTCTCCATGTTAGCATACAAAGATGCTTTCCTTAAGGTCTCTAACACACTCCTTAAATGATGCAAGTGGTCATCTTGAGACATACTATAAATGAGAATGTCATCAAAGTACACCATAACAAACTTCCCTAAGAACTCTCTAAGAACATGGTGCATGAGTCTCATGAATGTACTAGGTGCATTGGTCAAGCCAAAAGGCATGACTAACCACTCATATAATCCAAACTTAGTCTTGAAAGAGGTTTTCCATTCATCACCTTCTTTGATTCTAATTTGATTGTACCCAATCTTCAAGTCTATTTTGGAAAATATGGTTGCACCATGTAACTCATCAATCAAATCATCTAATCTAGGAATAAGATGCCTATACTTGATGGTTATGTTGTTGATAGCCCTACAATCTATGCACATTCTCCATGTTCCATCCTTTTTGGGGACAAGAATCACGGGCATTGCACAAGGACTCATGTTATGTTGCACCCACCCCTTTTCTAACAACTCATTCACTTGTTTTTGAATTTCCTTAGCCTCCTCGGGACTAGTCCTATAGGCTGGCCTATTAGGCAAAGATGAGCCTTGTATGAAATCAATTTGGTGTTCTATACCTCTTAAGGGTGGGAGACCCTTTGGAGGTTTTTGAAAAACATCTTTGAACTCATCTAAGACTAATGACAAGTCTAAGGGACATCTAGAGTGAGGATTTTGGAAGGAGGGGGAAGATTCACTAGGATAAGCTAGGATGATGGGTTTTTGGGCAAGCATTACCTTCTTCACCCCTTTGAGGGTGATCATGCTCTTCTTGGACTCATTGTCATGCCCTTGCGCCTTCTCTTCTTTTCTTTTCTTTATCATTTGCAATTGGTCCTCATTGACTTCTCTTGGTGAAAGAGGTAGTAATGTGATCTTTTTTCCTTGGAAGCTAAATGTAAATTTGTTGGCATGACCATCATGAAAAGCTTTCCTATCAAATTGTCATGGCCTTCCTAATAAAATGTGGGTTGCTTCCATGGGCACAAAGTCACATAATACCTCATCTTTATAGTTTCCAATGGAGAAGTTAATAAGGACTTGTTTGTCCACTTTAATCTCACCTTCCTCACTAAGCAATAAAGCTTATAGGGCTTGGCATGAGGGATGGTTTTCAAGCCAAGCTTATCCAAAACCCTTGTGCTAGCCACATTAACACAACTTCCACTATCAATTATGAGGGAGCAAGTTTTGTTGTTCATTTGGCACCTTGAGTGAAAAATATTTTCTCTTTGGTTTTCAAATTCTTTAGGCACTTGGCCTAGCATGCGCCTAACCACCAACAAACCTCCTTCATTAGGTTTGATTTCATCCTCACTTGAAGATTGGGAAGAAGTGTGGGAGGAAGAACTTTTAGGGGAGGAGGGGAGAAGAATGTTCACTTTCAACCTCTCCTTTAGGGTTCAAGATCATGTTCCTTTTTGTTGGGCAATTTGAAGCAATGTGACCATAGTCCAAACACTTAAAACATTTGATGGAACTAGTTCTTGAACTTTGAGAAGAGTTTGGATTTTCATGGGAGGTTCTAGACGAATTGGTCCTAGGTGGGTGGTCTTTGGAAGGAGGTTTCTCATCCTTTCTTTCTTTTCCTTTCCAAGTTCTAGAGTAGTATTCATTGTATGAAGTATTCCTCTTGGCCTCTTGTTTCTTTTTCAATTGACTTTCAACTTTTAAGGCCAAGTGTAAAATTTTGTCAAGAGTGGAATACTCATACAACTCAACTACATCTTGAACTTCTCTTCTAAGACCACTCACAAATCTAGCTACCTTTTCTTCTTCACTTTCAAATTGGAGTCCTACTTTGAGAAGCATTGACTCCATCATTTTAAAATATTCATTCACACACATAGACCCTTGTTGAAGCCTTTGGAGCTTCAAAAGAGTCTCCCTCTTATAGTAGGAAGGAACAAATCTAGCGTGCATCAAAGTTTTAATGTCCATCCAAGAGGTCGCGGGTGGCTCTTGGTTAATATTGTCCATACACAATTGATGCCACCATGTCATGGCATAATCTTCAAATTCTAAAACTACTAAATCTACTTGTTCTTGATCACTAACTAAATGAATATTGAAGATTTGGTCCACTTTTTGCTCCCACTCTATGTAGAGGTTTGGATCATTCTCCCCCTTGAACTTTGGAATCTTGATTGGTGGAGGTTGTCTTTGTGGGAGTTGATTGCGCCTTCCACCACCATCATAGCCGTGTCTTCTTCTTCTTCCACCATGGCTAGAGTCCTCGGAAGAGGACCTCCTCCTTCTCCTCTCATCTTCCCTAAGCTCAAGTCTTTGGATGTGCTCTTGTAGGAAGATCTCACTTTGCCTCCTACCCGCCCTCAATTGGTCAAAAGTTTCTCTCCTACTCACTTCCATCTCACGTAAGATGTTGGCAAGGGTCATTTGTCCACTTTCTTGGGCCATAGGAGTCACCATGGGAGGGGAATAAGGTGAGGCCGACTCCTCCTCTTCTTCTACCTCCAAGATTGGATCCATATTCATGTTCCTACACCAAAAACTCACCAAAAACCGAGACAAGGAAGAGGTTAGCAAACAAACAATTCCAAACCCGAGACCAAGTGTGGTCTTCTCAAGCACCCAAGTGTTTTTGATCACACTCCCAAAGCACACAAGCAAGGCTAGCACTCAAAAACCTTCCAAACAAGTGAAAACACCTTTAAAGAGATGAAAACCTTTTCAAAGCTCAAACAAGTGGCTCGGCCACAACACTCTAGGAAGACAAGGAAAAGAAAACTACTAAGACAAAACAAAGATTACCTAAAGACAAGCAAGCAAAGCTAAAATAAACAAGAAAGTTTAACTTCTAAGGAAACTTGTTTTTAAAGACAAAACTTGAACAAGACTAAAATAATGAAAAGCACTTTTAAGAACTCTATGGAAAGCATTTGAACAAGCCAAGATTATACCTCAAATTATGCATACACCATGAAAGATCATAACCAAGTCAAAGCATGGAACTAATTTGCCAATATCACCCAAAATCCAAGTATAAATTTTGGTAGCATAACACCTAGTAAAAATGGCCAAATGGATTCACCAAGCATTGTAAAAGCTCTCGGCCAAACTGTTTTTGGTCTTGAAAACACTTTTTCTTTTCAAAACTAGGTACTTAAAATGATGAGAAGGATGTTTTAGGGTGTCTTGAACACTTAGTTCCTTAAAATTAGGTCAAAATCAATTTCAAGGAGCATACAACAACACAAGGCATAGATCTCAAGCAATAGTTCAAAAACTTAGAAACAAAAACAAGAAAACTCAAAGAAGCATATGACAAGAGACTCAAGCAAAAGTTAGACACATTTAAAGACTCAACATGACATACACAAAGACACAAACATGTAGCTATCATGCATTTAAACTCATGGATTTGAGGCTCAAAGAGTAAGCATCAAAAGACATGTTATCCAACCACATTTAGGAGCAAAAGAGTCACAAAGCCGAAGCCAAAATTGCCACAACATAACCTGAAAACGTTGTTTTTCGTATTCTCGGCAGCTCTGACCTTTGCTCACTCATTTGATCATAACTCTCTCCACAGAACTTCAAATGCGTTAATTCTTTTTTTGTTGGAAACTCGACTCACAGAGCTTTATTTTGATATAAAGAACGTTACTTTTGGACCATTGAGCTAGCTGCAGTATTTTTTTCAAAAACGCACACGTTCCTGCCAACACTGTTTTTATGTGGACCATTCAAAGATAGCTACACAAGACAAGGTTAGAACATGAAAACACCATATTCAAGGACAACCAAAGCTCTAGATACCAAATGATGAAAGATTATCTTGTTTTCTTTTAGAGTTAATAATATGGTGAAGTTGTTTAAGAAAGCTTTTTGAAAATTCCCACTGGACATTAAGATAGCATGCTATCTAGATGTGAAGGTTCATTTCTCAAGCTCATGAAAGGAAGAAGAGAGTTGGATTCAAGCTTAAACACACACGGCAATAACAACACTAAAGATCAAAATGAAAGAAGAAACAATAAAAATGGAAAGCATAGAAGATGAAGAATGGAAGAAGCACGCCACTCATAGGGGGGATCTAAGCCAACCAAGCCCTAGAGATGAGTGATGGTGCCGCCACTTGCAAGCAAGATAAGGCAAAGGTGATTTCACTTCTAGGAAGGAGAGCTCACGAAAATTTAATGGTTGAAACACAATAGTTTAGAAACAAAATGATCAACCCTTTTACAAGACAAGGAGCACCTTTTATATAGGAGTTCATAGGGGTCCTTTAGCAAATACAAAAACATGAAAAAGGATTAACTAGCAAACCCTAAACCTAATGTGAGAGTGAGTCTTGGCCAAGTGAAGGGAGATGATTTGTGGAGGCATTCCCATGAGGATTCTAGGCCAAAAGAGGAAGGAGACCAAGTGACCTTCTAAGGCATAAACCACAAAGGCAAAAGGAGACAAGGTACATGTCTACTTTTGCTTTTGCTTTATGCTTTTTGCTTTCCTCTCTCTTCCACTTCATCCAAGTGCTCCAATCACCAAGTGCCACCTAGCCATGCTCTACTTTCTCTTAATTACCTACAAAACAAGACAAACAAGGATTAGCATGTTGGTTTAAGTTAATCTAATATTGGTCAAAGGTCAACTTTGGATCAAAGTCAACAAGTCAACCAAAATAAATCAACTAGAAACCAACTTAGGGAATTCAAACTAAATTAATGAAAAACAAAGATAAAGGTGATGTAATAGAAGACTCCCCTCTAGACATGCTTCTAGTGATCCTTCTTGAGGGAGCTTCTAAGGAGGTGGTCACGCCTTCATCAGTTGTGGGTTCAACCCTTGTTGAGAACAAATTAATCTCTTTATTTTTTTTAAAGTACTTGTGGTCTGAATGTGAAGCCTAGAGACAATGGGCAGCCAAGGGAGTTGGGAGAAACAGCCCATAATGACCTATGAAAGGTGGTAATAAACATTAAAAAGAACCATTATTCGTTTTTATTTTTTTACCGCAATTAGGAACCATATGAAAGGGGAAAATTAGTCAATTTGAAGGGTTTTAGAAGTCTGAAACCTATAGTGAGAAGGGAGCACGAATTTTGAGTGGGAAAGTGAATTGGGATCGAGAGCAAAGTTGTGGTGGTTAAGAGAGCAAAAAGGGAGGGTTCTTAGGTATCACAAAGCCAAGGTTAGGCAACCTTTTGAAGCAAAGATTCACAGGTTAGGGGAGTTCTCTTGCTTGTTTTATGATTGTGAATTTCGTATACTTTGGGATGCATGTATAAACTGTATTTGATCATGAATTTTCGTGCTTCTCCTGGTATGAATCAGTGGTCCAATTGTTGCTATGTGGATGGTGTCAATTTGTTATGCATTGTATGGGAATTTTGGGGTAATTGTTGTACTGTTGGTGTTAAGGGTCTATTTTTGCAATTAGAGTGACTAATTTGATGTTCAAATGATGCACAAAATGTTAAATCCTGTGTTGTATTGTTGGACATAGTTGAATGGGGTTTTGGGTTTTTGGGTAAAGGTCTTTGCGTGTATGACAGGGAGAGTATTTGCTATTCTCGCTCGAGCTAAACAGGCTCGCCTAGGCGAGAATAGCAGAAACAAAATTTTGGGTTATGTCTACACATCTCGCTCAGGCGAGAGCTGCTCACCTAGGCGAGAATTTGTGAAAACGTGAGGTTGTGCTCGAAGGTCTCGCTCAGGCGAGGAGCCCAGATTTTGAGCGACAGAGTATCTCGCTCAGGCGAAAGGTACTCGCCTAAGCGAGAAATTGGGGTTGATGCATGTGTGTTCTGATGTCTCGCCGCCTAGGTGAGTGTTGTAGTGTTGAGCGAAGGGGGATCTCGCCCAGACGAGATGAGCTCGCCTAAGCGAGCCTTCGCACGTAAACCCTAGCAGCAAGCTCGCTTAAGTGAGGAAGCTTAGCTTAGGCGAGACAGGCCTGGTCGCTTAAGCTAAGGCTTCTAGCCCAAGCGAGTTTAGTGTAGTTTGTGTGTAATGATTGTACTCTTTGATGAATCGTTGATCAGGAGATGTTGTGCCATGAGCGGGTAGGTTCATGGATGGTGGATAACATGTGATGGTATGAGCGGGGAGGTTCATACTCGATTACTCTCCTGTGGGGATACGAGCGAGGTAGGTTCGTATGTTCCGTGCTCACAGTTGAGAGATGTTGCGTGCGGGGAGGTACGTAGCTTGAGGATCACATGTGTTGGACTACGGGCGGGTAGGTCCGTAGAGTAAGACTACGAGCGGGGAGGTTCGTAGAGGCAAAACCACGAGTGGGCAGGTTCGTGTGAGCATCATGAAATCTTGAGTCCATGGCTAACTTTGTTGTATGTTAGAGGTTGAAAAGCCTTGGGGTGGGTTGTGATTGTAACCACAGTCTATCGATGATAATAAGATTGGGTGTTTTATATTATTTAATTTATGTGATTTTCTTATTTTGTTGAACTCACCCTTTTTGGTTGTGTTCGGCAATGATCGTGTAACTCGTTACACGGGAGCAGATGATAATACAGATGATGCTGATAGTGCTCGGACTGCGGAGTGAGGGCTAGCAGGGCTAGAGCTAGGGATTTTTACTAGTGGTTTTATGATTTTTATGGAAACTTGTAATAATTTTTTATTTAATTTTCTTTGAGTATTGTCGCTTTGAATATTGTATTTTGTTTTCCCACGGGATAATAAATGTTGCGACGTTTAAACTTCTTTTATATTATTACATTTTAATTAAAGTAATTTTTTTAAGGATGTTACAACATTTACCCAAGTTTTTGTATAAGAAGGCATGTGATCTCTACACAAATTGTTGAAGAAGTTTATTTTGTTGGTCTAGAGAAGTGCAAAAATAATTTTATCAACGTCTTTTATAAACAAAAGAGGATAAATTGATTACATTTGTAAAAAACTTGATGTGACTTGGAATTATTTAGGTCAATGGAAGGTAATTTCACTTGGTAAAGACTTATATGAATTTGTTTTTTTTTTCTTTTTTAGAAGACATGCGAAAGGTTTTGACTATTGGAACTTGGAATTTCTCTTCTTGGCATTCTTTGTATTTCTGCTAGGACAAAATATTTGTCCTACCTTCTATGAAACTCATGAAAACTCAATGTTGGATTCGTATTCATTGTCTTTATTCCTTGGAGTATTGGCAGTCAAAAGCAACTTTCTCAATAATACGTGGTATTGACACACATTCATCTTTAGATGATTATACCAAGAATAAGTTTTGAGGTTTCTTTGCATATGTCTTGGTTGATGTTAATTTTTTATCTTATTTGCTTAATAAAAATTTAGTGGAAATGTCAGAATTTGCATTTATTACTACTGTGGAGTATGAGAAATTGACTCAATTTTTTTTTTAAATTGTAAAACGATTTTTCATGATCTATCTAATTGTAGACTGTCACAATAGGACGCCAATTTTGTCTTTGGTGGGAGAAAACAATTGGCACAAAAATACAACAACATAACTTGTGGTTCAACTTTTTATGGTGCAACCTGTTGTGGTACATCCTACATTCTTTGGTCACGGCTTGAGTCAATGGTAGTTAATCATGATAATATTTGTGTTGTAGATGGTTCTTCTCTTGATAAGAATTTAGATTTTACCATGTGGTGTGTCAATGGAATCAGATTCCTTGGTTGGTATGCTTTCTTTGGAGGATGTCACTCTCACAATCAGTAGTTTGCAAGGTTTACAACAACTAGATTCATCTCATTATATTTGAGGCATATCTTAATTCTTTGATATCTAAGGAAGCTCATTTTGCTAAAGAAATGAAATTAGCTGCTATAGAGGCTAATACGCTTGATAAAAGGAAAGATTATAACACTAAAAAAGATTATGAGTCAGCTCAAACTAAGGAATGTAATAGGAGTAGACCAAAGAATGTTAATACTAAAACCTCTAAAACAACGACTAGTAAAAAGCACTAGTGAGTTTTAAAGTCTTTTTTTGAAATGTGTGAGGGTTGATAAATCATAAATTTTCTAGTATGTTGTGGAATTTTTCTTTTTTTAGTAAGATATATGAAGTTCAAAATATGAATGAATTTTATGAAAGAAACACGGGTTTATTATTACTCAATCATTTCTTTTTTACTTTGTTTTTTCATAATAGGTATTTTTGTCTATGTGATGAATTTGGTGTGATTTCTATGTTTTTTTTTCTTTTTTATTCTTTTAATAAAGTCTTCGTGTAATAATAATGATGTATATCCTTAACTTATTCGAAAAAATTACTTTTTATTTTTTTTTTAGTAATTAGAGATCTTTAATAAGTATTTTCTGTAATTATTATATTAAAACAATACCTCTTCGTTAATTCGAACTATGCTGTTGGAATATTGTTTTAAAGGTTGGCATTATACAAAAACAAATGATTATATACTTGATTGCAATTTGAATTTGTCCTAGTCTAACCATTTATATACATTTAATTGCAATCAAGTATATGTACAAAAAGACCATAAAATCAAATTGTTCAACTTCAATATTTAGTTTTTTTTTTTTTTTAATTAATCGTAAGGTACCCAGTTTCGTACTAGAGTGTCAAATTGGTACCCGTTTTTTAAAAAAGTGTCAATTGCATCCCAACTTTTGAAAATTGCTTCAATTAGGTCCCTTTCAGACAGAGTTGACTAACGCCGTTAGTCAACGTGCCACGTGTCAATCTGTGGTTTTTTTGATTTTTTTTAAAAAAAATTTTAATTTTTTTTTTAATCTTTAAATTTTTTTTAAATTTTTTTTTTTAAAAAATTAAAAATGCCACGTGTCAAGTCTCTGTGTGTGACACGTGGCATTGTCAGTGCCACGTGGCATTGTAATGCCACGTGTCAGTGTCACTATTAGATGTCATTGTATTGATTTCGATTTGGTCCCCACATATGTCTTTTTGTTTCAGTTTAGTACCTAAGTATGTGTATCTGATTCAATTTTGACCTAATTTTTTTTAAAATAATTAAAATATTTTAGTAATCCATTTTTTATAAGATTAAAAATAATTAAGTATAAATATTTTTACAAAATTAAGTACTAATATTTATAATGTTTCTCTCAATTTCAGACCAAATTTATTATTTGTATGAATGTTATGCTATTTATAAGTACTAAAATGACTTTTACCACTAAATTTTAATATAAATATCAAATACTTAATTTTTTTAAAACTTTTATACTTAATTACTTTTAATTTTATTAAAAAATATTTTAATTATTAAAAATTATTAGGTCAAAATTGAATCAAATACATATAAGTAGGTACTAAATTGAAACGAAAAAACATAAATGGGGACTAAATAGAAATCATCACAATGGCATCTGATAGTGACACTGACACGTGGCATTACAATGCCACGTGGCACTGACAATGCCACGTGGCACACACAGGGACTTGACACGTGGCATTTTTAATTTTTTTTTTAATTTAAAAAAAAATTAAAAATTAAAAAAAAAATTAAATTTTTTTTAAAAAAAATCAAAAAAACCACAGATTGACACGTGGCAAGTTGACTAACTGTCTGAAAGGGACCTAATTGAAGCAATTTTCAAAAATTGGGATGCAATTGACACTTTTTTAAAAGCGGGTACCAATTTGACACTCTAGTACCAAACTGGGTACCTTACGATTAATTAAACCTTTTTTTTTTTAATATAGCAAGAGAAGAGAATGAACATATGTGTGTTTGGTCACGGGAAGGAATTTGAAAAGTGTGAAAAGAGAGAGGGAGTGTGAAAAAGTGAGAAGAAAATGAAATTTTCCAGCGATTGAATTAAAAAAAACTTTAGTACTTTTCACGGGTTTAAAAAACCCAATTACGCATATAAATCAGTAGAGGTTATTCTAATTAGGGCTGAGCAAAGTTAGTTTAACCGTACTAAACTACAGTTAACTGAACTATTAAAAACTACAAATAATTGAACTAATTATACTAATAATTGATTTGAACCGTAAAACAATTCAGTTTGAAGAAATTGTACTTTGATCAGTTAATTAAAAACTGAACTGAAATCCATTTTGATCTTTTGTTTCGCTTTCTTCATTTTTGAATTTACGATGTCATGACGTTGTGCAAGCATATGTATCATATAAATTATCAAGCTATACATTACTTTGTTCATATTTTTTAACTATAAATAATTTATCAGAGCTTATTAATTAAGTAATTATAATATATAACTCTTAATAAATAAAATGATTGTGTATTTAACTTGTCTTATAATGTCATTAATATTTTAAGTGATTTTAATTCTGAAATGGTTCTTAATAACAACAACAACTATGATACGAGAGCACCGATATGTAATACTTTCATTTAAATAAAATAGTTATTTTTTATTTTATATACTTTATATGATTTTATATGAAAACTTTATATACTTTTTAGTTGATATTTTTAAATTTATTTTAAGTTTTTAAAAATGATGAAATATTTTTTTTTGTTGTAGATATAACCTCTCATGACGAAGTGAGACCTTTAAGTGTAATTAATTTAGATGATGGAAGATGTATTAATATTTTGATTTTAGTGTATTGAAATATGATGTATATTTCAAGTATTATTTCCTAAGTACTTTTAAATTATAAAACAGTGCAATTCAATTCAAAATTAGGGCAATTCGATTACATTTCGGTTCAAAAGTAGCCCAGTTGATCCAAAATCAGTATAATTTGGTTCAAAAATAGTGCAATTCAGTTCAAAATCAATGTAATTCAATTCAAAAACGATTCAAAAACAATGTAGTTAAGTTCAAAAGTGGTGTAATCCAATTAAAAAATAGTGCAGTTCAGTTCAAAAATAATTCAAACATAGTGCAGTTCATAAAACAATTCAGTTTATAACAGTTCAGTTCATATTAGAGTGCAGTGCAGTTCAATACAGTTCAGTTTATTAGAAAAATTAGTAGTGCAGTTCAGACAAACTATTTTTTAGTTCAGTGCAGTTATTGATAGTGCAGTGCAGTTCGGTATATTTTGTCCAGCCCTAATTCTAATCCCTCCTAATAAACCCCTTAAAATTGAGATTTTTTTTATTGAGCTTATGGTGGAGGGTTTTAACAAGCAAGATTAATATTACTTAAAGTTTAATTATGGTATTTTTTTTTAAAAAAAATACTATCAACTAAATAAGAATTTATGATTTTAAAGTAATTCTTACAAAAGGAATGACAGTCAATTATATAACAATTTTATGGTGATAATGTATGATTAAAATTTTTCACATTGTGAATATATTCTAACAAAATGTTTTCTTATACTGTTTTGAAATTTTGGTTTTCAAAATTTTGTATGATTTACTTATTTTGTTATTCGTGGAGAGAGGTTTTAGTTTTATTTTTGGCAAACATGATTAAATCACTATTATGAATGCAACTCCTTCAAAGTGCAGGTTATATTTTAGGAAATAAAATTAAAAACATTATATATATTAATTAAAACACATGCATTACGTGTATATATATATATATATATATATATATATATATATATATATATATATATATATATATATATATATATATATATATATATATATATATATATATATATATGTATGTATGTATGTATGTATGTATGTATGTATGTATGTATGTATGTATGTATGTATGTATGTATGTATGTATGTATGTATGTGTGTGTGTGTTACGCGTGTGTATTTTTGTTATAAAAGAAAATCATAAAATCATTCATATTATAATGATAAAAACAAATTTAACTAATTTTATAATTTGATTGTAGATAATTTTTAGTTTTTAGTTTTTTGAATAATTTTTGTATTAAAATAGTTATTTTAATTTAAAAGAATAGTTCAATTTTAGAGAGAAAAAAAGTCAAATAAAAAAATAGTTAAATTAAAGAAAAACATGTTTATTTAAAGAATAAGATTGGTAAAATAATTATTTTTATTAAAAAAATACTTAAAGAATAAAATTAAAACAATGTGTACACCAAAATAAACGTTCTTCAATAGTATTATATAATATTATATATATATATATATATATATATATATATATATATATATATATATACTTATTATTATTATTATTACATTGTTACAAAAACATAATAATGAAAATAAGCAAAAATCAATTCGTTATAATTTTGTATTTCAGTTCTAAATAAATAAAAATAATAATTAAATAGTACAAAAATTATATTTAATTAAATAACTTGAAATTTTTTCAAAAATAGTAATATGTAACTATTATATTTAATATTTTTCTATAAATGGTAAATTTAATTATACGATTTTCTTACCTTTTTGTCCCTCATTAATATGGTATTGAAGTAGTAAGTTTTGTAAAATTTATTCCAAAAGAGTAATCTTGGAATTAATTACAAGAGTAATTTTAATTACTCAGAGATTACTTTAAATACTAATTAATTAATTAATTAGAGACTAGTTTCTACGAAGACTAATTTATAGACAAATTCATTTGGTATTTAAAATTTTGTAACTATTATTAATTATCAATTTAGAGACTAATTTACAAATCAATTATATTTTTTTATTCATAATAAAAATTATTTTAGTTAATAATGATTTTTAGTTTATAAATTAGTTATTATAATGATTAATTATTTATTGTTATTAAGATCGGTCATTATTTATATATTTTCGTTATTGAATTAATACAATAATAATCTTTTCCCTTGTAATCCTTCCCTCCTAAAGAGGTCCAAACATGTTTGTTTGTTTTTTAAGTTGGATTTGAGGGAGAATAAATGGATGGACTTGAGGGGATAACGTGGAAAAGTAAAATTGTTTGTTTTAAGGAATAAGTGAAAAAATTTGAATGAAAAGTTTGTAAAAGTTTTGTGAACAATTTGGTGGGTGTGATAGATAAAAAAAATGTTTCAATATATTAAAATGTAATATTATACTTTTTTCCTTATAGTTAAAATTAATAGAAATAAATTGTATTTAGTTAAAATTAATTTGAAGTTAGTAGAAAATACAATCTATTTAGTTAAAAATAATAATTAATAGGTAAAGCAAACTATGAACCTGATAAAGCAAGTTATGCAGAGGTCACACAATGAAAAAATTGTCAAGAACATGCGTAATTCAAACCAAACTGTAGGGCATACTCGTAAAAATTCCTTACATGTAGGGATGGCAACGAGGCGGGACGGGAACGAGTTTTACTATTCCATGCTCATCTCCGTAAAAATAATTCATCCCCATCTCCATACCGAAGCCCAACGGGTATTAAAGTTTTATTCCATCCTCATCTCCACGGGTAACGGGTATAATCTCATACTCATACTCATATTTTTTTCCTTACTACTTCAATATAAATTTTAATTAATTTTTATAAAATAATAAAAAATTACGGTAAAGGAAACATAATATTATCAAATATTCAATATTAGGAGGATGGTTGTTTATTCGATATCAAATATTTTGAAATAAATTATAATTGTTTACATTTTAGATTGGAATACCAAATAAAATTTCATGAGAACTAAAACATTTATTAAATTTGCAAACTGCAAACATTAATGAAACCTAGTTGATAAAATTTAAAAATATTTTTTAAAAATTTAAAGAAAAACAAATATTCAAATTAAAATATATTTTAAATGTTTGTTTACTTCAATTTTTTAAATTCTAATGAATATCTTTTTGTATACACTAATAAAAATGATAATACATTACTTAATCAAAATGACGCAAATAATAAATAATAAACATAATAAAAAAAATTTAACATGGATATTGTATCTTTTGAACTCCACTATATGTTGGATGGTGATAAAAAATATTCATGACAATTACATTAAATTTTGATATTGTAGTAAATAAATGTTATTTATAGAAAAAAATTACAGTATGATTGATATAATGAGTTAGAAAATAAAAAATAATTAGATAGAATATATTGAAATAGTATTCTACATGATGAAAATAAACAACAAATAAAAATATTAAAAAATTAACAAATGTATGTCTTAGAAACTCTTGAAAGAAATCGCACAAAGGAAAACGAATGTATAATTAAGGGTATGATAAGATGAAAAATACCTTAGACATCTAAAATCACTTTTCAAATATCAACATATATACTCAATGGTTGAGAAATAATTGTTTTAGCAAAACAAAAGAGTTCTTCAAATGAAACAAAAATTAATAAAAATAAGTAAAGAATTTTTTTTATATTACTTAGTAAATGAAATGTTTATGTTATTAAACACTTAAATTGAGAGTATTAAACATACTCATGTGAAAGGAAAATATACAATAAATAAAAATATTAAAAAATAATAGAAATATTCAAATATGAGACATAAATTTTTTTTAATTGACATACATTATTTTAACATAATTATATAAATGTTATGATAAGATGAAAAATATATTGGAGATGCGAATGAGTTTCATGACAAACCAAATAATTATAAGAAATAAAAAATTGAAATATATATATATATATATATATATATATATATATATATATATATATAGGGTTACTTAATGAATTGTGAATATTTTAATAATTTAAACGATGACAGCGGGAACGGGTATTATGGCGGGTATTGGCAGATCTTGACAAAAAATGTTGGAGGGGCTAAAGTAATATAATTTTAAGATTATTAGATTCGATCATTAGTATAATGCTTTAAGAAATGAATTCTCTAACTGAATTGATAATTAGTCTAATGCTTCAAAATATGTGAAGAAATAGAGTTTATCTTCTTTTCATCAATAATTTCTTTTTTATCACTTTTAAAAAATGAATTTATTCTTTTATTTTTTATCAATATACTTTTCTTTTGTAAATAACATTAAAAAATAATTTATCACAATATTTTTTTTTATAATTGAGACACATAATTATTAAAATAAAAATATATTATAATCAAGTCATAATTAAAAACCGGTTATGAAAAAACACATATACATTTTTTTTTCTATATTCATACAAAAATGAATATACAAAAAAACTCATGAGATAAAAAATAATGTTTTTCATTATTGAGACAAGAGACAAGAAAAAGATGTGATAAATGAGAAATGAGAGCAAAAATAATGAGTTTGTTTCTAACTTTTTTTTTTCTTCAAGAAGAAAAAGAAAGCATATGAGAGTAAGAAATGATTACAATATTAGAGTGAGAAATTATTACAATTTGTGAAGAACTAAAAAGATAATAAGAAAGAAAATAAAAATTATCTTAAAAAATATTTGGTTTAATTACTCTTTTGGTTCATATTTTGGTTTAAAAATGTTAAATTGATCCTCCAGTTTTTATAATTTTAATTTGGTCCCAATTATTGAAAAATTGATACAATTTGATCTTTTACGATAAATTTTGTTAAATTTTTTAAAACATATCAATGACTTTTTTTTATTAAAATTGAAACTCTTAATATATGGTTTGCTTTGTTGGTGTAATTAACATTATTGTAGGATCAATTTTTGACAAAAAGAGAAACCAAAACAAATTAAGCCTAAATATTTTTATTCTTTATTATATTTAATTTTATGTTTTATTATCTATTAACACTAAATTTTTTGTGCTTTATAAAATAAATGAAAAAATACACAATTTAATTTTCATCAATTTCTAAAATATACTCCCTACAATTTAATAAATTTTAAATATATATATATATATATATATATATATATATATATATATATTATAAATTTAAAAAAATTTAAAATTTTGGGGGGCACCTCCCTGTCCCCATTAAAATCCGCCACTGATGGCGGGGATATGTACATCCCCATAACTATCCCCATACCCAATTGAAAAAATTGGAGATTCCACATACCCATACTCAATCAATGCGGGGATTTTTCGTCAAAACGGGAACGAATTCGAACGATACCTACGGGACGAGTTTATTTGTCATGCACAATACACACCCTTATATTTTTACACCTAACGTAGATCCGTTTTCACACTTATCTCGCAAATTTCCGTGTCTTCACTCACTCACAAATGACGTTAACCAAACAAACAATGTACTTGTTCTTTCCATATGTTTCCATATGTTGAAATATTAAATGAATGAAACAAACTTACTGATAAATGTTCATTATCATTTTATTCATAACTTTTCTCAAAATGAATTATTCACTATCATTCATTCATATTAATCTGAATATTGAAACATTTATAAAGGTTAATTCTAGTATTTTCTTCAGTAATTATATTCACAAGTTACGAATCGTAATTATTTATTTCCAACTTAAGAAATTATTAGAATCAAATATAATTAAATATTATAAATATTATAAGAAAATCAAAACAACCTAATTTAAGTATTGATGGACAAAATATTACTAATAAAAACAACCAAATATATAGGTTTTAAAAAATAGTTTTACTTAATATTATATACAGTTATTCAAATATTATATATAATAAATTATCATAAAAAGAAAAAAAAAATTAAGTAGATAAAGTGGAATTTTTGTACAACTAGGGATGGCAACGGGGTGGGGCGGGGACGGGTTTCGCTATCCCATACCCATCCCCGCATAAAAAATTCATCCCCATCCCCATACCCAAACCCAACGGGTATCAAACTTTTTTCCTATCCCCATCCCCACCGGGTAACGGATATAATCTCGTACCCATACCCGTACCCGTGTTCTAACTACTTCAATATTAATTTTTATAAAAGAAAAAAAATTACGGTAAAGAAAACATAATATTATCAAATATTCAATATTAGGAGGATTTTCTTCGATGCCAAATACCTTAAAATAAATTATAATTGTTTACATTTTATATTAGAATACCAAATAAAATTTCATGTGAACCAAAACATTTATTAAATTTGCAAACTACAACATTGATGAACTTAGTTGATAAAATTAAAAAATATTTCAAAAAAATATAAAAGGAAAACAAATATTCAAATTAAAATATATTTTAAATGTTTGTTTACTTCAATCTTTTAAATTCTAATGAATCTCTTTTTTATACACTAATAAAAGTTATAATATATCACTTGATCAAAATGACACCAAGAACAAATAATAAACATAATAATAAAAGGAAAACAAATATTCAAATTAAAATATATTTTAAATGTTTGTTTACTTCAATTTTTTAAATTATAATGAATCTCTTTTTTATACACTAATAAAAGTTATAATACATCACTTGATCAAAATGACACAAAGAACAAATAATAAACATAATAATAAAATTTTGACATAGATTTTGTATCTTTTGAACTTCAATATATGTTGGATAGTGACAAAAAAATATTCATAGCAATTACATTAAATTTTTATATTGTAGTAAATAAAAGTTATTTATACAATTAAAGTGAAAAAAATTACAGTATGATTAATAGTGAGTTATAAAATAACAAATAATTAGATAGAATATATCGAAATATTATTCTACATGATGAAAATAAACAATAAATAAAAATATTAAAAAACTAACAAATGTGTGTTTTAGAAATAATTTGAAAGACTATCGAAAGAAATTGCACAAAGGAAATCAAATGTATAATTAAGGTATGATAAAATGAAAAATACCTTAGAGAACTAATTATTAAATTATGTTTGAAGTGGTTAAAATTAAATAGAAATATCATTAGTGACAAAAAAATTTGTCATTAAATTACAAATAAATTAGTAATTAAATTGGTCACTAAATCAAGTACCGATTCGATCATTGAATCGGTCACTAATTTAGTCATTGATTCAGACAATAAATCAACTACTACCACCAATGACGAAAAATAGTGACTGATATGGGTTACTGACTAAATCAGTCACCATTTCATGTTTTTCTTGTAGTGAATTATCATATACTATTCCTAAATATCATTATATATATATATATATATATATATATATATATATATATATATATATATATATATATATATATATATATATATATATATATATATATATATATATAATTTTAACCACTTCAAACAGAATTTAAAGTGAAAAAATTACATTATGATTAATAATGAGTTATAAAATAAAAAATAATTAGATAGAATATATCGAAATATTATTCTAAATGATGAAAATAAAAACAATAAATAAAAATATTAAAAAACTAACAAATGTGTGTTTTAGAAATAATTTGAGAGACTATAAAAAAATCACACAAAGGAAATCAAATGTATAACTAAGGTATGATAAGACAAAAAATATCTTAGAGAATTAAGAAAACTTTTCAAATATCAACATATATACTTAATGGTTGAAAAATAACGAAAATTATTTTAATGAAACAAAAGAGTTCTTCAAATTAAACAAAAATTAATAATAATAATAAGTAAAGAATTTTTTTTATATTATCTTAAATTGAGAGTATAAACATTCTCATGTGAAAGGAAAATTTATAATAAATAAAAATATTAAAAAATAATATAAATATTCAAATGTGAGGCATAATTTTTTTTTAATTAACATACATCATTTTAACATAATTACATAAAGGTTATGATAAGATAAAAAATATATTGGAGATGAGAATGAGTTTCATGACAAATGAAATAATTAAAAGAAAAAAAAATAGAAAAAAAAAATAAAAAAAAAATATATATATATATATATATATATATATATATATATATATATATATATATATATATATATATATATATATATATATATATATATATAGGGGTTACTTGATTAATTGTGAATATTTTAATAATTTAAACGAGAATGGAGATATGGCGGTGACGGGTATTATGGCGGGTATATGTACATCCCCATACCCATCCCCATACCCAACTGAAAAAGTCGGGGATTCCCCATACCCATACCCATACCCAGTCAATGCGGGGATTCCCCGTCAAAACGGGGACGGGTTCGGGCAATACCCACGGAGACGGGTTTATTTGCCATCTCTATGTACAACACATATGATAAATGAAAGCATACTCCACTACAAGCCGAATGCGTACAACCCAAATACCTTGAACCAGATACATTTGAAGGGTTTTTCTTCCTCCATCCCGATTTTTTGTCCTGTTCCTCCAAGTTTGACTATGAAGATTATTATGTTCTTTTAAAAAAAAATATAAATTATAAACTAAATATGTTCATAGCCGATACCCAAAAATGAAATTAGGTATCCCAATTTCTAAAAGTTTGTACCTTCGATTTCTGAAAGCTGATAATATTGATTTCTGAAAGTCGATAATATCAAATTTTGAATCCTGATAACACCAGTTTCTGAAAGCCGTTAACATTGGATCTTGCAGTTTAATAAAATAAACTTTGTAACATACTACAACCATGGCGAAATACTATAATTTAAAAAGATAAATATTAGAGATGAGATTGAGATAGTGAAACTCATTTCGCCCCGCTCCGTTGCCATTCCAAATAAAGATTAACATCGACCACAAACGTTTCGATCTCCTCAACTACTCTCCGCACGTTCTTCACAACCACCATCTGTACAATGCTCGCAACGCATCTTAGTGCATCCTCCCATGGTAACAAGTAAAAACATAAGAATGTTATCTAATGAAAGTGTTATAATGATTTTGTAAATAAAGTTACTCACTCGTAGGCTACCTAATAATCTTTTGGGTACGTGTACATCATCTGGGATTGCATGGCAACGTCGGGTACATGTGAACCAATGCAACGACTCCCCATGCATATCCACCACATGTCGTAAGATCTCTCAACAACAATAGGTACGAGACATTGATGTATGTTCCACTCTTGTCCGCAAAAATTGTGCACCCACTAATATCCAACTAGTAAGCTCGTGCGAAATACCCTTAACAACTAAATCAGTGGTGCCACAACACCAACAATATCTGAATAGACAATATGACAAAATTTTCCCATTATAGGTAGATAAGGAAGCATGAACATGTGATCTTAATAACTACTAAGTAAGGAGGTATCATATGGACCTCAAGGATATTCAAATCCTTCGTGGTACTCCTATTTCACTTCTCCAACAACTTGTGACTTGTCAACAAGGGCTTGAGGGTCGCTAAACAAGAACAAAAACAAAACAAAAAATAAATAAATAGTCCAACCAGGATTTCGCAAACCGGTACACCCACATCTTAAAAATCGACAACACCTGGTTCTAAAAGCAGTAACATCGATTTTTGTAAGCCGGTAACATCGAGTTATGTAGGTCGGTAACAATGGGTTTTGAAAGACGATAACACCGGGTTCTGAAAGCTAGTAACTACAAACCAAAAGGGTAGCAGCGAAATTATAAAAAAATTGGGGTGTAGAAAGAAAAATTGGGGGTGCAGGAAGAAAAACCCCATTTGAAAACTAAAGCCCATCACTAAACAAAGAGACTTTTGAGACTTCTTTTACGAACATTTCTTCTTGCATCTCCAAGATTTCTTCCTGGACCCCTAAAATTTTCATAATCATCCACTACCCCTTTCACTATTTGAGCCAGGTAAATATTAATTTACCCCTCTCTCTTATGCTTTTAAAGAATCACCAACCCTCACCCCCCTCATTTAACCTAATGTGTCACAAGCTCTTCCCACCCCACACCACACCTATAAACACAATCATTTTTATTCTTCTTCCAGTTTCGTGCACTTGCACCCTATAAGCTCTTATTCGTGTCACTTCCTTCGCGCACTAAACTCTCATTTCAGGTAAGTTTAAATAATTTGCTCACATCAGATTTAAAATTGGTTATCGGATTTGAAACCGGAAGAACCATATTATATTAATTTTGTTTGACTTTGACCATAACATTTGAAAAAAATTAAAAACAAAGAAATCTGATTAAAAATTCAAAAGAAAATTAAAAAAAAAAAACAAAGAACTAGATTTCGAAATCCAGTATACTTCTTAATCAGATTTAAAAATTTAGTACACTTCTTTACCGAATTTCAGGATCTGGTGATTCTGGATTTCAGGATAAGGTGATTCCGGATTTCAGGATCTAGTGATTCCGATGTCAGGATCTGGTGAAGACGTTGTCTTTTTTTTTTTATTTTTGTTGGCATATTTTAAGATTTTTTTTCAAATGTGGTAAGGACTCATGGTGCTCATACAATTTAAAGACAAAGCTCTGAACAAGTTGAGAGAATAAGACCTATTGCGTTTGCTCGGAGAAGAGTAGTCCTTGAAGGTTATGGTGATGTTGTTGCAACAAGGGTGGATGTTGTTGATGAACACCGACATGTGGAGGAGCATCCCCTTGTTGACGAGCTGCAAGATGTTAAAGAAGTGCAAGAGGAGCATGAACAAGGAGTTGGATGCATGATCTTCGCGAACAAGAGGACCACCTACATTAGTGTCTCATATCTATTGTTGTTTAGAGATCTTAACACATGTGGGAGATATGCATGGGTAGTCATTGCATTGATACATATGTATGAGCAGCTAGGAGGCACATGCTTTGCATATATACATGTAATAACCATCAATTTTAGGAACAAATATATAAGAATCTTACATGTTTAATCTTTCATTACTCCCTTTACTACTAAAAAAACTCATATTTCATGTTAATTTTTTTTTAATTTTTTTTTTGCAGGAAATACTTACAATTTTTGTTATGAAAAAAAATTGTTGTCAATGTTTTTACAAAATATTTTGTATAAAACACTTTTCACAACAAATTTTGTAAGAAATACTTACGAATTTTATAATTTTGTAGGAAATAATTACTCACCAAGGAATTACCTACCAATTAAAATTCTTAGAAAAAATAACAGGAAAAAGTCTTTTCTTATAAATTTTTTTAACAAATTTACAAGAAAATACCCGTATAATATAAGAATTTTTAGTATTGCTTATAATTAATAAATTCTAAAGAATAACCTTCCGATGTCCAAATTAACCAATTATAACTCCTACAAAACACAAAAGTAATACATTATTATCCGAAAAAAAAAATACATTTACAGAAAATCAAATTCGATATTACCAGATTTCAGAATTCGAAACTACAAAAGTTTAGAATCCGAAACTACCAGCTTTCAGAATCCAAAATTATTTGCTTTTGAATTCAGAACTATCGACTTGCAGAATATGAAATTATCGGATTTCAGAATACGAAACAATCGAATTTCAGAATTTGGAACTATTGAATTTTATAATCTGGAACACAACTCCTAGATTTCAAAATTCTCGATATTAGTTTTCAAAATCCGAAACTACCGGATTTCATAATCTGGTAACACCGCTTTTCAAAATCCGATACAATCTGTTTATAGAATCCGGTACACATTTAATGATGTTTCACCCCTTTCTTCCTTATTTTCAAAATTTAGTTTTTACGGATTTCAAAATCTGGTGCAGACAGATTTCATATTTTGGTGAAAGACTTGGGGTGCAGTCTCTCTTAAGCACGTTGGAGCAGTTTGTTGAGCACAGTAAATAATGATTGATAAGGAGTAATTAATGCTTATTTTATTTATTTAATAATTTATATAACTTTTTTCAGGAACATAATGACCAATGGAGCAAAAGTTGGGGTGCAGGAAGAAAAATATAGTTGCTGGAATAAATGCCCTCTTTTACATCATCCGTAAGGCCCAATAATTATGCTATTATAGGCCTACGATAATTTTTTGTAATAGGAGGTTATCATATTGATTAATATGCTAAATTTGCACCATTTATATTTCAAATAGAACGACATGACGTCAAAATAGCTAAAAATATAAATCATAACCATAACCATTTCTACTATCACATACTAGAATTTTACTTTATTTATTTCTTGGACTTTAAACCTATATATCTATATATAATTTTTTCCTCATTAAAAACGACAAAATTGGAGTTTGTCTCTCGTAGAAACTGCTAATAATAACGAGTTGAGTGAGTTATGGTTGATGCATATTGGCCATCAGTTTGGTTTAAATATAAGATTGTCTTATTACCTATCTCATTATTTGTAGGAGTCTGTAAGAAGAAATTGCAGTTTTGTTTAGTATATGATATTATTAGATATTCACAAATATTTTTATATTTTAATTTCTTAATTTAAATATAATTATTTAAAAATAATGCATAAAATTATATAAATATAATTTTAAATGAAATATTATTTTTTAAGTAAAATTAAAATTAAATTATTTAATTAAAAATTAATGCAAATAAAAATGATTTTTCTAAAAAGTGTAACGTCCTATTTAATTATTAAACGAAATTAAAGGAAACGTCACGCAAACGATAATGCAATAGCGTAGTCTTGGGGTCCTTAACCCAACCCCTACAACCTGGGCACACCACGATGCCAACGGAAACCAGATACAAGTCTAACAAAGAGTGTAGAGTAGAAATGCATAAAGCGATACATGGGCCATAGCCCTACAGAAAACATGAAGAAAATAACTCCAGCCCAGATGGCTAAGAAGCGGAATCACCATTCCCTTGTTGGCCACGAGAACCTCGCCCATCTGCTCCCATCAATCAAATTGATGATCATCGCAAAAGAAAAAGCCACACCACAGAACATACAACAAACAACAAAAAGGGTAAGCTAGAGCCAATAACTTATTCATCATACAGTCAATTATATTTTCACCATCCCATATCCATACAACAACTAAACATGTCATGACTCTTCATTCAATACACTATGACTTGACTCGACTCATCCGGATACGTATAACCTGGTCGGATTCAGCGGATGCTTGCACTTGTGGTGGATACCTCTGCTCACCCCCGAGCTATGTGTTACAAGTGTTACAATGAATCAAATTTCCCTCACCACAAGGTTAGCCCTTAATGAATTTCGGGCCTCCTGCTACTCTCACCACAGGAGTTAGTCCGCTCTAGGTGAGACTAACTGACTCCTCAGAGTGTCAGGATACAACCTTACCTTGAATCCTTACCTAGCTATACAGATGGGGCACCACCATGAACACCCACTAACAGGGGCCATGGGATTACGTCCCGACCACTGAAGCGCGACCCTGAAAGTCTCACCTAGAGACCCCAAGGATTTATGCACTAACACAGACCAAATATGATCATACAATCAAACAATATTCACCATGCAAAGATACCCTCATTATGTCAACCTTTAAAGCCGTTACCTTTCTCATTTCCAGATCCAACCTATTCCAACTCATCATAATCCATCCATGTACATAGAATCCAACTCATCTCATTATCATGCCACTTTAACAACACCAAACTCATTTAGTTCATATGCCAATACTCATACCAAACCGATCATTTATAATTCATGAATCATGCTACGTATGCATCACACTCCATTATATACATGTCCCTCATCATAACATTAATGCCCAACCAAAAATAGATCATTCAGAAATAAGCAAACGTCCAAACGCAGCACTGTCTCGCCCAGCACCTCGCTTAGGCTGAGGGGTCTCGCTCAGGCAAGACAATCTCGCTCAGGCGAGTTCCCCATCCGCCTAGGCGAGGGCACAAAACAAGAACAGGGATAACGCGGGATCTCGCTTAGGCGAGACCCCTCTCGCTTGGGCGAGTTGTCTGCTCGCTCAAAATCACACTCTGGTCGCCTGGGCGACCACTCGCGCAGGAAGCCCTGGGCGAGCCCCTGCACATCTCGCCTGGGCGAGGCAAGCTCGCCTGGGCGAGACTATCAGTGTCTGCCACTGTTCACACCTGCACAACGCATACACACACCCAACAGAGATTTCCAGGCAGTTCAAACACCCATAGCAGTACACAATCTCAAGGAATCCACAAACCACAACGATACAAGACAAAATACACCACACGAAGAGGGTCTAGCTTCCCTTACCTGGAAGTAGCTAGAAGGTGCCTCGACTCTAACCAACGGAGCACGGCAGCTCAAGGAGGGGACTTGCGAGGTGGAGTGAGGACAGCTTGATCGAACTTGGAACGGTGAAGAGGTAAACCCTAGCAGAAGTGCGACTGCGACTCTTTAGGATTAGGGACAGTTTCTGAGAATGAGAGAAATGTTAGGTTTAGGACAGACTTGGGGACCTTATCTGTTGGGCCGGCCTTAGGCCCACTTACAAGGACAACCCACTATTTTTAGAGCAGAAAGAATTAAAAGATTTTTAAAAGGGCCTTACAAAAAGTAAGTTTAAATGAATTACACCAAGATATAAATTTTAAAAAATTAATTTTTAACAAAATAATTTCAATTTTATATGTCTAAATAGAAAAAAATGAAAATATGTTAAGTTAAATTTTAAACAATTAAATACTTGTACCCCTTAATCAAAAATAACCATTAAAAATATATTTGTTTAGTATTTTACGTGTGGATATCCATGAGTATAATTTTTTTTACATCCCAACAAAGTTTATAAGCGATAAAATTAATCTCAAATCTTAGTCTCGTTGTCAGATTTATTATTTGTGAATATTTTTAAAACAAAAATAAAGAACTAATGTTGTTGGTGATTAAGGAAAATACATTTGTTATAAATAATTTGTTCGTTATGAGACAAAAGTGATTCAATAAGAGAAGGTAACCCACATTACCTAAAAAAATACATTCTAATAACTTACACTAAAATTACATTTAACTTGAATATATTATTTTAACCCTAAAATTATTGGTCTAGAACTTTAAACAAGTATATTCCAACATTCACTAAAACACTATTATCTTCAAAAAAAATTACAACGAGTAATCACTACTAAATATATTATTAAGTACACTTATGATAATTATAGTTTAATAATGTTTCGGTATAGGGACTGACCTAGGGATGACAACGGGGCAGGACAGGGACGAGTTTCGCTATCCCATACCCATCTTATAGAAAAAATTCATCCCCATCCCCATACCTAAATTCAACGGGTTTCAAACTTTTGTCACATCCTCATCCCCACCGGGTAACGAATATAATCTCGTACCCATACCCATATTCGTTATTTTACTACTTCAATATTAATTTTAATTAATTTTTATAAAATAATAAAAAATTAAGGTAAACAAAACATAATATTATCAAATATTCAATATTTGGAGGATGATTGTTTCTTCAATATCAAATACTTTGAAATAAATTATAATTGTTTACATTTTAGATTAGAATACCAAATAAAATTTCATGAGAACCAAAACATTTATTAAATTTGCAAACATTAATGAAACCTAGTTGATAAAATTTAAAACTATTTTTAAAAAAATATGAAAGGAAAAAAATATTCAAATTAATATATTTTAAATGTTTGTTTACTTCAATTTTTTAAATTCTAATGAATCTATTTTTTATACACCAATAAAAATTCTAATACATCACTTGATCAAAATGACGCAAAAAAAATAATAAACATAATAAAAAATTTTGACATAAATATTGTATCTTTTGAACTCCAATATATGTTGGATGGTGATAAAAAATATTCATGGCAATTAAATTAAATTTTTATATTGTAGTAAAGAAAAGTTATTTATACAATTATAGTGAAAAAAATTACAGTATGATGAATAATGAGTTAGAAAATAAAAAATAATTAGATAAAATATATCAAAATAGTATTCTACATGATGAAAATAAACAACAAATAAAAATATTAAAAAATTAACAAATGTGTGTCTTAAAAACAATTTGAGAGACTATTGAAAGAAATTGAACAAAGAAAAAGAAATGTATAATTAAGGGTATGATAAGATTAAAAATACCTTAAAGATCTAAGAAAGCTTTTCAAATATCAACATATATATTCAATGGTTGAGAGATAACGAAAATTGTTTTAGCGAAACAAAATAGTTCTTCAAATGAAACAAAAATAAATAATAATAATAAGTAAAGAATATTTTTTTATATTACTTAGTAAATGAAAAGTTTATGCTATTAAACACTTAAATTGAGAGTATTAAATATTCTCATGTGGAAGGAAAATATACAATAAATAAAAATATTAAAAAATAATAGAAATATTCAAATGTGAAACATAAAAATGGTAGGGATAGGTATTATGGTGGGGATATGTACATCTCCATACCCATCCCCATACCCAATTGTAAAAGTCGGGGATTCTCCATACCCATACCCATACCCAGTCAATGCGAGGATTTCCCGTCAAAACGGGGACGGGTTCAGGCAATACCCACAGGGGCGGGTTTATTTGCCATCTCTAGACTGAACGCCTATCTAAAACACTCGCTTAATCTCCTTTTCCTCTGTTGTCGCTTGGTTCCGCTTTTCTCCTCCTATTCGGTGTTCTTTCTCTCTCCCATTTGGTTGTCCAGACGATCGGGGTACCTTTCAATTAGGCTTCGTTTCTTAAGTCAGTTCAATTCCGTTCGGGGTAAACAATTAATGATGTAATAAATGCAAAGTAAAAGTCCTTACCAACATACTTTGGGTTCCTATTTATAGTTTTTTATATGGGTCAGTGATTAAGGTTTCCTTAATTGAGTCCCAATTGTATTTTAAACCTGATTACTAACTTGTTTTACTTTAACTACAAATCTTATCTATTGGATCCGCCCGATTAACGCTGCCGAGCATTCGTGCTTTGACCGGTCGTGTCTTTGCGCCAAATAGTTGGATGAGAATGACAAGTCATGATCGGTGTCACCGACGTTCACATCAAGAAAGATCTCAATGTGATTTTCAATTACTTGCTACCGAAGCCGTTTGGCCATTGCGGATGACCTTCAACCGTTTATCTTTGGAGTCGTTCGGTTGTTGAGCTTTTAATATCACTTTGGAGAAATTACCACATCAACAAGTCACGACTTAAATTGTTCGCCTATAATGGGCGGTCTTCAACCGCTTATCCTTGGGCTGTCTGATTAGAGATGTTGATCGACCTTATGATACAAATAGGAATGATTCATCAATATGGATTATTCATCAACCTTAATAATTATTAATATATATTAAGAACCTTGATTAATAATTTTTAGGAAGTTTATTCTTTAACTATATTTTTTCTACTCTTATTATCCTGAAAAGGGAAATATTGTGCATTTTAAATTGAAAACTATCTTTTGGACCAATTTAACCTTCCTTTGTCCTTGATACCGACAAATAGTAGTACAAAAATATTCACAATTTTTTTATATTTGAAAATATATAAAAAAAATTCCAAGTTAAAATTATTTTTTGTACGAATTAGTCTATAAAATTGTCTTAACGCTACTAATAAACAACAAAGAATTGTTTTTATGAATATAGTTTTAAAATTTTCGTTTTTGTTATGAATTAATGGTCGTCCATTGATTTATACAATTACTCATATGATTGATAATCATATTATTCATTACTCTTTATGTAATATTTTGTATTTACTATTTGATTTTATATCCTTTCTGGGTTACCATGTTGTATCTATAAATATGACTCGTCCTATCAGTAATAAGACACACATACAAACAGAAGTTGCTCCCTACTCTCTCATTCTCTATTCTTCCTCTCCTTTGTCTCTCTTATTACCTTTATTTTATAACACGTTATCAGCACGAGGGTTATCCAACTGAGCGTGAAGGCATTTTTTTTCCCTAAGAACAACGCTCTACATTCCTCAACCGAGGTTCTTTCTAATCTTTTTCTCATTCACAAACTTTATCTCATATTTTTTTTTTGTGTAATGATAATTGTTTGATTTATTTTTTTCTCTGTCATATTATTATTATTATTATTTGATTTTAATAATTTCATACATGAAATTTGATTATATTCATATTTTATATGCTAGTTCTAAAACATGTCAAATCTTGCAAAGCTTGAATTTGTGGCCCTTGATATTTCGGGGGAGAATTATTTATCATGGATTTTAGATGCTGAGATTCATCTAGATGCAATGGGTCTGGGTGATGCTATTAAAGAAGGAAATAAAGCATCTGAACAAGATAAAGCTAAAGCTATGATTTTCCTTCGTCGCCATCTTCATGAAGGGTTGAAAATTGAATACCTTACTATAAAAGACCCTTCTGTATTATGGAAAAATTTAAAAGAAAGATATGACCACCAAAAAACTGTGATTTTGCCAAAAGCTCGTTATGATTGGATGCATTTACAGTTGCAAGATTTTAAAACTGTAAGTGAATATAATTCTGCAATGTTTAGAATTACTTCTCAATTGACTCTATGTGGAGAAAGAATTACTGATGAGGATATGTTGGAAAAAACATTCTCAACTTTTCATGCAACTAATTTGCTTTTGCAACAACAGTATCGTGAAAAAGGTTTTCACAAATATTCTGAATTGATTTCATGCCTTCTTGTGGCTGAACAAAATAATGAACTCTTGATGAAAAATCATGAGGCCCGACCAACTGGTTCTGCTCCATTCCCAGAAGTGAATGCAGCAACATCTGATCCATATAATCATGGACGAGGTCAAGACCATAATAATAATCGTGGTCGTAATTTTGGTCGTGGTCGTAGCCATGGTTGTGGTCGTGGTCGTGGTCGTGCTATTAATCATGTTCGTGGACATGGTTATAAAGGAAATTTCAAAGAGAAACTTCATCAACAGAAGTGGAACAAGAATGCGAAAAAGGAAAAAGAAAGGGGTGAAAATAATGGCAAAAAGGCTGAAAATATATGTTACCGTTGTGGTAGTAAAGGTCATTGGACTCGTGCCTGTTATACACCAAAGCATCTTGTTGAACTCTACCAAGAATCACTTAAAAAGAAGAATGTAGAAACACACTTTGCTTATGAAGATGGTGATTCTGATTATGGTCATATGGATACTACTCATCTTGATATTGGTGATTTCTTTTCTAAACCCGATGGAAGCATTGATCACCTTATTGGTGATGGGAGTGTTAGAAAATAATTTTATTTTATTTTATATTATGTTATTAAATTTTAAGACAATGTTTTATATTTAATTCATGTTGCTTTTATATGTACAAGTTTTTATGTTTTTATGAATAAAATCCTCTATTTTATTTTTATTTTTTCTCCTCTTACAAAGTAATCTCTAATATTGATATTTATGTTTATATGAAGAATGAATATTGGCATTAACACCAATGATGATGATTCGTGCCTTGCTGATAGTGCAACAACTCATACAATTCTCAAGAGTAATAAATTTTTCTCTTGTTTGGTAATGCGAGAAGTCAATGTTAGTACTATTTTTGGTACTACAAATATAATTGAAGGCTTTGGAAGAGCTACAGTACTTCTGCCAAGAGGTACAAGATTGCATATTAAAAATGCATTTTATTCTCCTAAGTCCAATAGAAACTTATTAAGTTTCAAGGATATTCGTCTAAATGGATATCATATTGAGACAAATAATGAAGGAGATGTTGAATATCTTTATATCACTCAAATTGAGTCAAATAAAAAATGTGTATTGGAGAAATTATCAGCCTTCTCTTATGGCTTGTACTACACATATATTAATGCGATTGAGACGCATGTTATTGTAAGCCAGAAGCTTACAAATAAGAATGAATTTCTTGTTTGGCATGATCGGTTGGGTCATCCTGGATATATCATGATGCGAAAAATAGCTGAAAACTCATGTGGACATCCACTTAAAAGTCAAAAGCTTCTTCAGTCTAATGATTTCTCATGTACTGCATGTTCGTAGGGAAAATTGATAATAAGACCATCACCAGAAAAAATTAGAAATGAGTCAATCTCATTTTTAGAACGAATACAAGGTGATATTTGTGGTCCAATACACCCACCATGTGGATCATTTAGATATTTCATGGTATTAATTGATGCGTCCACTAGATGGTCACATATTTGTTTACTATCAACTCGAAATCAAGCATTTGCTAAGTTATTAGCACAATTGATCAAGTTAAGAGCCCACTTCCCAGATTATCCAATTAAGAAAATTCGTCTTGATAATGCTGGTGAATTTACATCTCATGCTTTTAATGAGTATTGTATGTCAATTGGAATTGAAGTTGAACATCCAGTAGCACATGTTCATACTCAAAATGGACTTGCAGAATCATTGATAAAACGTCTAAAATTGATTGCAAGACCTTTACTTATGAAAGCTAATCTTCCAATGACTACTTGGGGATATGCAATTCTGCATGCTGCAGTATTGATTCGCATCAGACCAACAAGTTATCACAAATACTCTCCTTTACAGTTGGTTTTTGGTCAGCAACCAAATATTTCTCATTTAAGAATTTTTGGGTGTGCTGTATATGTCCCAATTTCCCCACCAAAAAGGACTATGATGGGTCCTCAAAGACGTTTGGGAATATATGTTGGATATGATTCTCCATCGATAATAAAATATCTTGAACCATCAACAGGTGACTTATTTACAGCTCGATTTGCTGATAGTCATTTTGATGAATCAGTTTTTCCAACGTTAGGGGGAGAAAGAAAGAAACTGGAAAAGGATATTGGTTGGAATGAATTATCATTATCTCATCTTGATCCTCGTACAAAAGAGTGTGAACTAGAAGTTCAACGGATAATTCATTTACAAAAATTGGCCAACCAATTACCAGATGCTTTTACTGACACAAAAAGGGTAACTAAGTCACATATACCCGCTGCTAATACTCCAATCAGAATTGATATTCCTGTTGGACAGTCTAATATAGCAAACGAATCTCAAACACGCCTAAAGCGTGGTAGGCCTGTGGGTTCCAAAGATAAAAATCCTCGTTTGAGAAAAAGGGAAAAAAGGCAAGATGGCCTAATCGAGGGGGTAAAAGTCCCAAAAGATTCTTTTGACATAATCAATGATTCGGTTCCAAAAGAACCTCAGGTACCTGAAATTGTTGAAAATGATGAGATCTCAATAAATTATGTCATGAATCATAAAATATGGAATCGAAATAAAGTCAATATTGACGAGGTTTTTGCATATAATGTAGCAAAGGATGTTATAAGTGATAATGATGATCAAGAACCAATGACAATTGAAGATTGTTGACAAAGAAATGATTGGCCAAAATGGAAAGATGCAATCCAAGCAGAATTAGATTCGCTTGCTAAACGAAAGGTTTTTGGACCTGTAGTTCGCACACCTAAGGGTGTAAAACCTATTGGGTACAGATGGGATTTTGTACAAAAACGAAATGAGAATGGTGAAATTGTTAGATACAAAGCACGGTTTGTTGCTCAAGGTTTTTCACAAAGACCTGGTATTGATTTTGAAGAGACATATTCTCCAGTATTGGATGCAACAACATTTAGATATTTAATTAGCCTTGTTGCACAAGAAGGTTTGAATTTGCACCTCATGGATGTTGTTACAGCCTATTTGTATGGCTCTTTGGAAAATGATATTTATATGAAACTCCCTGAAGGATTTAATGTGCCTAACAAAGCAAATTCTAAAGAGGATTATTCAATAAAATTGAATAAGTCCCTTTATGGATTGAAACAATCAGGACGTATGTGGTATAACCGTCTAAGTGAGTACTTATTAAAGGAAGGGTATAAAAATGACCCTATTTGTCCTTGTATTTATATGAAAAGATCCGAGAATGAATTTGCCATAATTGCTGTTTATGTAGATGACATAAACATAGTTGAAACTCCTAATGAGCTCACAAAGGCAATTGATTGTTTAAAGAAAGAATTTGAGATAAAGGATCTTGGAAGGACAAAGTTTTGTTTGGGATTACAAATTGAGTATTTAAACAAAGGTGTTCTTGTACATCAAGAAGCGTATATAACGAAAGTGCTTAAAAAGTTCTATATGGACAAATCACATTCACTATGCACTCCAATGGTGGTGAGGTCATTAGATGTTGATAAAGACCTTTTTAGACCTCAAGAAAAAGATGAAGAACTACTTGGTCCTGAAGTACCATATCTTAGTGCTATAGGAGCACTAATGTATCTTGCTAATTATACTCGACCTGATATAGCATTTGCTGTAAATTTGTTAGCAAGATATAGTTCTTCACCTACAAGAAGACATTGGAATGAAGTAAAACAAATACTCCGTTACCTTAAAGGCACTATGAATATGGGCTTGTTTTACCCAAATGATTCAAAATTAGATCTAATGGGTTATGCAGATGCAGGTTATTTATCAGATCCTCATAATGGTCGATCACAAACAGGATATTTGTTCACATGTGTGGCACAATGATTTCATGGCGATCTGTGAAACAAACAATAACAACAACATCGTCAAATCATGCAGAAATTTTAGCATTACATGAGGCAAGTCGTGAATGCGTTTGGTTAAGGTCTATAATTCAACATGTGCGACAAACTTGTGGTTTATCCTTGAGAAAAATGAAACCAACAACGATATATGAAGACAATAGTGCATGCATTGCTCAATTGAAAGAAGGATATATTAAAGGAGACAGAACAAAACATATTCTTCCAAAATTCTTTTTCACTCATGATCTTCAAAGAAATGGTGATGTAGAGATCCAAAAGATTCGCTCATGTGAAAATCTAGCAGATTTATTTACAAAGTCTTTGTCAAGGAGAACTTTTGAGCAATTGGTTCGCAGGATTGGACTCCGCCATCTTAATGATGTAAGTTTACATGAGGGGGAGAAATAGAAGATGCAAAGAACAATATTATATAGAATGATGTACTCTTTTTCCTTCACTAGGTTTTTATCCCAAAGGGTTTTTCCTAGTAAGGTTTTAACGAGGCACATTCTTTTATCAATGGACACCCAAGGGGGAGTGTTATGAATTAATGGTCGTCCTTTGATTTATACAATTACTCATATGATTGATAATCATATTATTCATTACTCTTTATGTAATATTTTGTATTTACTATTTGATTTTATATCCTTTCTGGGTTACCATGTTGTATCTATAAATAGGACTCGTCCTATCAGTAATAAGACACACATACAAACAGAAGTTGCTCCCTACTCTCTCATTCTCTATTCTTCCTCTCCTTTGTCTCTCTTATTACCTTTATTTTATAACAGTTTTCAGTTTTTTTTTAATAAAAGGTAAAAATTGGGTATAGTGCACAGTACACACAATGTGTAACCGTATATAACCTAGTTGTGATGAGTGAATATTTTGGGTTTTTCTTCCGGCACCCCCAATTTTTCTTCCTACACCCCAACTTTTTTAGAATTCCGCTGCTACCCTTTTGGTTTATAGTTACCGGCTTTCAGAAGCTGGAGTTACCGACTTACAAAAGCCGGAGTTAACGGCTTTCAGAAGCCGGAGTTACCGGCTTTCAGAACCCGGTGTTACCGGCTTTCAGAACCCTGTGTTACCGGTTTTCAAAATTCGATTTTATCGATTTTCAAGATACGAACAATGACGAAACATGAATAAAAATTTTAGGGGTGCCAAATTTAATTTTTTTATATATAAATTAATTTTCTAGTTAAATAAAAAGTTCTTTATTTTCTTTACTTAAACCATTTTTATAGAGTGATTCATGTATGCACTTTTCAAATTCTAATATTTCTAAATCATTGAATTCACGCAACAGAGGTATTCTAATTTCTATTTCAAATCAAGGTTATCCAACTAATTCATTATATGTAGTAGAATTTGTAATGCAACCCAAGATATATCCATAAATTTTACCAATTCAGCAGAAAACACAACAACCTTTAAATTTCATAATTTAAGGGTGTAATAATTTGGGTAAAAATATAATTAAGGTTCATGCCAATTTGACAAAAGAATTCCTAAAATCATAATTATGATTCATACTAATTTGGGTAAAACTTAATTTGGAAAAAACATCATAGGAGAATCATAAATTTAAGATACATAAAACATAATAAAATATTAATGATTTATGACAAATATTGAGATAATCATTTATCTCCTTACTTTTCTTTTTTACTTTAGTACTTTCTTGATGACTTATTGAAATTTTTTTTTATTATGACCAGAGATAGAACCTTAATATAAATTTTCTTAAACTTAATATAAATAATATAATTATATATAAATATAATTTTAAAATATAAAAAAAATATATATAAAATAATTAAAAACAAAAATTGGGGTTATCGGCTTTCAGAAACTGGTGTTACCGGCTTTTAGAAACCAGTGTTACCGGTTTTTATAAACCAGTGTTACCGGCTTTCAGAAACCGGTAACACTGGTTTTTATAAACTAGTGTTATCGATTTTCAGAAACCGGTGTTACCGGCTTTTAGAAACCAGTGTTACCGGTTTTTATAAACCAGTGTTACCGGCTTTCAGAAACCGGTATTACCGGCTTTCAGAAACCGGGTAAGGAATTTCATTTTTGGGGTGCGGGCTGCGGAGATATTTAATTTATAATTTATTTTTATTTTTTTTAAGGATATAATGGTCTTCACAGTCAAACTTGAAGGTGCAGCAAGAAAAATTGGGGGGTGCAGGAAGAAAATCCCAATATGTTTTAGGACCGAAAGGGAAGACGGAGTTGTTGATAGTTTGGGTCAATTGAAGTCTAAGATAAGAGATAGCGAGGAAAGAGATCAGAAATGGCGTCTAAAGCTCCAAAGAAGGCTCCAATCTGTTGGATCACCACTCCATCAAACACATCCTGAACGAGTCTGTCTCCGAGTTCTGTAAAACCCTAATCCCCTTTTCGATGTCTTCCGTTTTCAAACTTCTTTTTTTCTCTCATTTGATATTTTGTGTTGGCCAATTGGACTTGGACCTTATCGAATTTTGGATGGGTGTAGTGGTAACGGTGGTATGTGAAAGACGTGAGATTGAGCAATATAAGGTGCAGCAATGGGGCCATCATCATCGTGACTATTCTCTTCCAATTGAGTGTTGACAATTATTATTGTCTTTAACGTATTTTTAATTTTATATTTAATCAAATTATTTTTATTCAATAATATATCATACACATCAATTTTTTTATTTACCGTCATTACTAATAATAATATATTTAAAGATAATTAAATTTGAAAGAAGCAAATATAAAACTGTTTTTTAATCCAATAATGGCGTAAACGGGAAAACTAAAATCCTACAAACAGGGTAAGAAAAACTAAAATACTACAAATAATGTAAGAAGTAAGTGAAACTCTATGCCTAACATAGTTCAATGTATCAAAGAAGAACTAGTGAAAAGGGACAGAGGAGGAGTTTCCTCTTCAAGTTCCCCAATTGGTAGAGACTCCTTTGCTTCTTGTGTCAATTCGACTAGTTTCGTTAATTCCAGTTGCGGTCTCCTTGGCTCTGGTACCGATGGTGGACACGGTCTTTTTATCACCCACATGATAGTTAGGATGAGGAAAGGTAATCCTACAAATATAATCATTATCAACATTGACATATAGTCTAACTTGTGATCATTTGGCGGCTCATTCTGATCCCTGCCGGCAATTAGGATGAACTTGGTGGGATGCTTCTTGGTGGATATGACATTTTGTTCGTGCTAGTAAGAAATGAAGTGGCAACTTAGCAAGAGGAAGGATCAACAAAAGTCTACGATCATGTGAATAATTCTCCCTGCATGTATATATAATGCATTATCTTGTGATTCACTCTATGTAAGTTTACAGAAAAATTGGGAAAGTCAAGAGGATGAATCAAAAACTAAAAATAACCATTCTTCAAATTGCATTATAATGCTAATATTGAAATACACTTATTAAACTGCACTAACTGAAGAAAAACTAATTGAGATATTCTCTCCTGAAATCTAGGAACATTTTAATTGACTAGGAAACATATTCAACAACTGAAAATGAAAAAGATATTAATAAAGATATCACATGCAATCATGTGAAGTTTAAAAGATAAATATTTGTTACTCCTCCATGATTTTGGAACTTCAAATTCCAATCTTCTGCCTTAGAAATTCAATTTTGTTAGTCGGAGTGGCTTAGTGAATATATCAACAACCTAGTTTTCAGTTTTGCAAAAAACTAGAAAAAAAAATCCATCTTTTTGTACCTCTCTTATCTGAGAAGAAGAACTAGTGAAAGTGGACGGATGAGGAGTTTCCTCTTCAACTACCGCAATTGGAAAAGACTCCTTCGCTTCTTATGTCAATTCAGTTAGATCAATCAATTATAGTTGTTGTCTCCTTGGCTTGGGTACCGATGGTGGACCTAGTCATTTTATCACCCACATGATGGTCAGGATAAGGAAGGGTAATCCCACAAATACCATCATTATAACCGTTGACACATAGTCTAACTTGTAATCATTTGGTGGCTTATTCCGGTCCATAGCCGACAAATGGAATGAACATGGTGGGATTCTTCTTGGTGGATACATCATCTGGTTCGTGCAAATGACCTTCAGTTAAAAATGAAATGGGAACTTGGCAAGAGGAAGGATCAACGAAAGCCTAAGATAATGTGTATAATCCTCGCATGCTGTAGGTATATATAATGCATTATCTTGTGATTCACAATATGTGTAAGTTTACAGAACAACTGGGAGAGCCAAGAGGATGAATCCAAAACATAAACAGTTGTTATGCAAATTGAATTATAATGGTAATATTGAAATACATTTATAACACTGGAGAAACGAAAGAAAAACTAATTGAGATATTCTCTCCAAAAATCTAAGAACATTTTCTTTGATTAGGAAACTTATTCAACAACTGAAAATGAAAAACAAACAAATAAAGATATCGCGTGCAATCATGTGCAGTTAAAAAAAAATATAATACTCATCTTTGATTTTGGAATTGCAAACTCCAATCTTCTGCCTTAGAACTTAAAACTTGTTAATTGGGAGTGGCTTAGTAAACAAATTGACAACTTGGTTTTAAGTTTTCTAATAAACTGGAACAACGACTACATCTTTTTGTACTTCATTTATTATAGAAGAAGACCTAGTGAGAGTGAACGGAGGAGGAGTTTCCTCTTCAACTGCCCTATTTGGCACAAACTCCTACTTCCTGTGTTAATTTGGCCAGTTCCGTAATTTCCAATTGTTGTCTCCTTGACTTTGGTACCGAATGTGGACATAGTCTTTTTATCACCCACATAATGGCCATGATATGGAAAGGTAATCTCACAAATACCATTATTATCAACATTGACACATAATTTAACTTATGATCATTTGGAGGCTCATTTCAGTCCACCGTCGACAATTGGGATGAACTTGGTGGGATGCTTCTTTGTGGATGAGGCATCTTGTTCGTGTAGATGACCTCCAGTTAGAAATGAAGTGGCAACTTGGCAAGAAGAAGTATCGACGAAAGACTAATATCAAGTGACTAATCCACTCATGTTGCATGTATGTATAATGCATTATCTTGTGATTCACAATATATGTAAGTTTACAAAACAATTGGAAAAGCAAAAAAGGTAAATGCAAAACAAAAACGGTCGTTATTCGGATTGCATTATAATTCTAATGTTGAAATACACTTATAGCAATGCATTAAGAGAAGGAAAACTAATCAAGATATTGTCTCCTAAAATTTAGGAACATTTCCTTTGACTAGGAAACTTATTAGACAACTCATAAATGAAAAATAAATAAATAAAGATATCACATACAATCATGTGCAATTTAAAAAATAAATATTTAATATTCCTCCTTGATTTTGGAACTACAAATTCCAATCTTCTACCTTAGAAATTCAAACTTGTTAACTAGGAATGACTTAGTAAAAAAAAAAAGCAAACTAGTTTTAGTTTTGGAATAAACTAGAAAAAAAACTCCATCTTTTTGTACCTCCCTGATCAGAGAATAAGAACTATTGAAAGTGGACAAAGGAGGATTTTCCTCTTCAATTGACCCAATTAGCAAAGACTCCCCTGTTTCTTGTGTTAATTCGGCCAGTTCCGTCAATTCTAGTTGCTGACTCATTGACTCTTGTACTGATTGTGGACATAGTCTTTTTATCACCGACATGTGATACCATCATTATCACCATTCACACATAGTCCAACTTGTGATAATTTGGTGGCTCATTTCAGTCCATGGTGGGCAATTTGGATGAACTTGACGGGATGCTTTTTGGTGGATGCGACATCTAGTTCGTGCAGATGACCTCAATCACAAATGAAGTGGCAACTTGCCAACAGAAAGGATTGACGAAAGTCTAAGATCAAGTGAGTAGTCCTCATATGCTGTAGGTAGACATAATGCATTATCTTGTGATTCACAATATTTGTAAGTTTACAAAACATATGCGAAAGCCAAGAGGATGAATCCAAAAAAGAAACAGTCGTCTTGCAGATCGCATTATAATGCTAATACTGAAATTTGTATTGCTGTCAGATTATTCTGTCATCAAAATCTGTCGTACTTACATAATTTAAAATCTGTTAGTAAAATTCATCGATAATTTAAAATATTTTTTATCGATCGACGGATAAATCCGTTGGTAAAAAGAGCGGGAAATTTCTCGTCCAAATTTGTATTGCCGACGAATTATTTTGTTGGTAAAATTCGTTGTAATTAAGAAGACGAAGATGTAAGACCCGATAAATTTAAATAATTAAATAAATAATTATTTAATAAATGCGGGTAGTAGAAGCCTTTATGGCATTCAATGTTGACTGTTGGGGAGTGAAATAGTACTAGCTCAAATGGTTAAGAGTATTTAGTTATGTTGAAAGGACTTGAGTTCGAGTCTTATGTATGCCAATTGTATGTTGTGTAAATGGTGCATTTTTTATGTTATATATTGAATGAGAGTAGTGATAATGTAATCCTAAAATTATAGGGTTTATCACGAAACATGTATTAGTTGAATTGGTTGAGCACTTGCTTTGTGATTGAGTGGTTGTGTGTTCAAATCTTGCTGAGAATGAAATTGACTTCTTTATTTCTTTGCTAATATAATTGAAGTCTGAATGGGAAAGGTGGGTAAACCCTAGAGACATTGGGCCCATGGGAATTGGAAAAACAACCCATAATGAGCTATGAAAGGCAATTAAAAAGCCTTTTCGTTATTTTTGCCATTAACCATAATTAGGACCATATAAAAGGGGAAAATAGGGTAATTAGGAGGGTTTTGAAGTCTGAAACCTAGAGAGTGGTAAGGAGCACGAAATTTGGGTGAAAAGAGAGTCAAAGGGAATCAAGAGAGCTGAGTTGGGGGAGCTCTAAGGGAAGCCAATTTGGGGCAAGAAGAACTATCAACCTTCTCTCTCTCTTTTTTTAAGCAGAGAAAACCAGGTTAGGGGAGTTCTTTCACGTGTTTATCTGATAGTGAGTTTTGTGTACCCTAAAGTGCATGTATGAATGTGTTTAATCATGAATTTCGTGATCTACATGGTATGATTCAAAGGCATAATTGTTTCTATGTTGTTTGAGAAATCTTTTATATATTTGTATGAAAAGGAGGGGGGTTTTTTGAACTATGGGTTGCTAAGGGTTTAATCTCGTTTTTGATGGATAATTTGGGGTTAAATCATGTACATAATACTTGTATCCTATTTTGCATTGCTTGGTAATGTTGGAATGAGAACTTTGGGATTTAGTTTTGGTGTCTGCGTGCGTTCATAGAGAAGACTTCTACTATTTTCCCTCAAGCGAGCAAGGCTCGCCTAGGCGAAATTAGCAGGAACTCAAAGTCTGATTCTGCTCAAACATCTCGCTCAGCCAAGAGTATCTCGCCTAAGCGAGAAATTGAGGAGTTGTGGAGTTTTACTCGAGTACCTCGCTCAGGTGAGGAGCCCATGATTTGGGCGACTAATCATCTCGCTCATGCGAGAGGTGCTCGCCTAAGCGAGAAGTCGTGTCAGAATGTGTGTGTTTCTGCTGACTCGCCGCCTAGGTGAGAGATTTTGTGTTGGGCGAAGGACGATCTCGCCTAGGTGAGAAGAGCTCGCCTAGGCGAGAAGAGCTCGCCTAAGCGAGACTTCGCAGTGAGCCACTAGAGCACGCTCGCTCAAGTGAGAAGGCTTAGCTTAAGCGAGACAGGCCTAGTCGCTCAAGCTAAGGTTTCTAGCCCAAGCGAATATAGTGCAGTTTGTGTGCGTGGTTTTGTACGAATTGAAGTGGACGTGGATCAAGAGATATTATGCCATGAGCGAGTAGGTTCATGGATGGTGGTTAACATGTGATGGTATGAGCGGGGAGGTTCATACTCAGTTACTCTTGTGTGGGGATAAGAGCGAGGTAGGTTTGTATGTTCCGTGCTCAAATTTGAGAGATGCTGCATGCAGGGAGGTACGTAGCTGGTGGATCACATGTGTTGAACTACGGGCAGGTAGGTCCGTAGAGTAAGACTATGAGTGGGGAGGTTCGTAGAGGAAGGACCACAAGCGGGCATGTTCATGTGAGCATCATAAATCCTGCGTCCATGGCTAACTTTGTTATGTGAATTGAAGGTTGAAAAGCCTTGGGGGTATTAAGGACTTGGGCAAGGTCTAACTATAATAATATAACTGGGTTTAATTATATTATTGAACTTATGGGTTTCTTTTATTGTTAAGCTCACCCTTTCTGTTTATACTTAACAATGATCGTGTAATTCTTTACACAAGAGTAGTTGATGACATAGGTGATGCTGCTGATGTTTGAGACAGAGAGAGGAGATACGTTGGGATGGAGCTAGGAATTTTGTTATGTTTTTTATTATTTTATCAGAATTTTGGAATTTGTAATAAGACTATTACTTAGCTTTAATTGGATTTTGACGCACTGAACGATGTTTTAAATTTTCCCGCGTTTGGGAATAATGAAGATGAGGTTATTTTATAAATTATTTATTCATTTATTTTAATTAAGTAATTTATGAAGAAGAATAAGAAGAAGATTTGGTAATTATCGATGAATGTTTTGGTCGGTAATTACCAATGGATTTACTGACGGATTTTTTCTTTGATAATTACCGTTGGAACATGATTTATGTTGGTAAAATTTTACCGACATATTTTTGACTGTTGGTAATCCATTAGTAATTCTGGTTTAGCGATGGATTTAGAACATTACCGACAGATTTTGACCGTCGGTAATATCAGTTTTTCTTGTAGTGGTAAAGTTCCCCACTTTTGAGTGTATCTCAAATATATCTTTTTTCTGATATTGGAACCGCAAACTCCAATCTTTTGCCTTAGAAATTCAAACTTGTTAATTAGGAGTGGCTTAGTAAACATATCAACAACCTGATTTTCAGTTTTGTAATAAACTAAAACAACTCCATCTTTTTGTACCTCCCTTATTAGAGAAGAAAAACTAGTGAAAATGGATGGAGGAAGAGTTTACTTTTCAACTGCCCCAATTGGCAAAGACTCCTTCGCTTTTTGTGTCAATTTAGCCAGTTTTGTCAACTCTAGTTATCGTTTCCTTGGCTCTGGTATTGATGGTGGACACAATCTTTTTATCACACACATGATTGTTGGATGTGGAAAGGTGATTCGACAAATACCACCATTATAAGCATTAACACGTAGTCTAACTTGTGATCATTTGGCGGCTCATTCTGGTCCACTGCCGAGAATTGGAATAAACTTGGTGGGATGCTTCTTGGTGGATGCGCCATCTGGTTCGTGCAAATGACCTCTGGTCAGAAATGAAGTGGCAACTTGGTAAGAGGAAGTATCGATGAATGCCTAAGATCAAGTGAGTAATCCTCGCATGCTGCAGGTATATATAATGCATTATCTTGTGATTCACAATATGTGTAAGTTTACAAAATAATTATGAAAGCTAAGAAGATGAATCTAAAGCAGAAATCGTCGTTATTCGGGTTGCATTGTAATTATAATATTGAAATACATTTATAACACTACACTAACAGAACAAAAACTAATTAAGATATTCTCTCCTAAAATCTAGGAACATTTTCTATGACTACGAAACATGTTAAACAACTGAAAATGAAAAATAAAGAAATAAAGATATCACGTGCAATCATGTGCAGTTTGAAAATTAAATATTTATTACTCCTCCTTGATTTTGGAATTGCAAACACCAATCTCCTGCCTTAGAAATTCAAACTTGTTAACTAGGAATGGCTTAGTAAACAGATTAACAACCTAGTTTTCAGTTTTGTAATAAACTAAAACAACAACACAAGACCACAAAGTGTAAGGGTAAGCTAGTATAAAAAAGAGTTGTCCTAAGACCATTTAAAATCATATCAATTATAAGTCATACATAGATAACTACAAATAACTCACATAACTGCACACAAATAGTTGACACTAAACTCAATTATCTAGATACATGCATTTAGAATCATAATCGTTGGCGACTTGCACTTGTGGTGGCTTCTACTGCTCAGCAGAGCCATTGGCAATGAGTTTCACCCTACCACACTATCCAAGCTCCAAAAAATTTTCACAAAAATACCTACAAATAATTAGAAACGAAAATTAGACCAATTAATGCGAAGTTAATCAAAATTAGGAATAATGGCCCAATAAAGCCCACAAGACGAAAATACACTAAAGATAGACAATTAAGCACTAAACATCCATAAATATGAGCATAAAAAGGCAATGGAATAAGGCAAAATAATGACTCATCTCACACATAAGGTTAATCCATGATCATTTAAGGCTATTATCCTGCCTTAGACTAGGACCTCCTACTAGTCTTACCACATGAACCATTCAACTCTATTTGAGTGTGAATGATCATTAGAGTTTCAGGAAGTCACCTTACATGAATTCATAGTCCAATGCATACACTAAAATAAAACCACCATAAAATCTCCCCATGAGACCTATGGAATTACCTTAAACACAAAAAATGCTCGTGTATATATATATATATATATATATATATATATATATATATATATATATATATATATATATATATATATATATAATTAACAAACCTATTTTCATCATAGTTTCATAATAATACTTTCACAATCATATACATCCTTAATCACATTTTTATTCACATATTAATAATTCCATCTCAAATTTCAAATATAAAAAAATTACATATTTTACTACAACATATCAAGTCAAGTCTCAAAATACCAACATCATTCATGCATAGCTTCATACATCCTATTTTTAAAATTAACTCAATCAATCATAGGTTGCAAAAAAGGAATTGAAAATTGAAAATTAACATATTTTCACTTCTTCTTAGCATGCCAAACCAGAAGACACAAACTACCACAATTTACATGCACTCATCAATTTAACACATCAAAACACAACAATTCAAGCAATTGAATACATCAAATTATAACATGCAAGACAAATTTTACTTCTATAAACAAAAATAGCTTTTGTCACCTCAAATGTAGAACAAGATTGAAACAACTAAACTACAAAGACGATTTTGTGCATCAAAACCCCAAATCAACCTCGAGAAGCCAAAACGAATAAATCACAAAGAAGAATGAGGCTCTTATCAAAATTCAAGCAGAAACAACAACCTTAAACTAAAAGAAAAAGAAAAAGGTTGGAATTTACCTTACATAGAGGAAGAAATTGTTTGGGTAGATTCGAAGAAGACTTTGCCACAAAGCCAAAAATGGTCTCTAATTCAAGAAAGGATGAAGATTCGGATGAGAAAGATGAAGAACAAGGTTGGGTTGAAGTGGAAAAAGGAACTAGAGTTGAGAGAAAAGACAAAGGCTTATATTTTTAGAAACTATGACATTTGAGACTGTGTTTTTAAAGAATGAGTTTTTACAATTGAGATACCCATGATATTTTGAATTAGTTATATGGAGGTTTGGATGATAAAGTCAAGAAAGTGAAGCTTAAATGCTTTTGTTATGCATGAGATCAAACTAACAAAAAAGGCCAGAATTATTCTTATTTCAAGATAGATAAATTAGTAATTGTTAGATTGAAGTGGTGATTTAAACCAAGAAAGGGGAGGGGTTGAATTGGTTGTTTAAAACTTTTTCGAAAGCTTAAAACCCTTTTGATTGAATCAAATAGACCACAAAATTTGAATGCAAAAGCTGTAGAACAATACACTTTTAATTGGTCAAAAAATAAAACAACAGATTAAAGTGAAATAAAGTGAGTGAGATGAAGGGAAGGGAATGGCACAATTGTTTTTATATTGGTTCACTCAATCACAAAGCTACATCTTGAGCTTGGTTTCCACTATGTTCAAAAGTTTTACAAATCACATACCAAGATTACACTTTTGAACAAAGAAATACACCAAGATATTCGAATCACAAAAATCTAGCCTACAACCTTGCAAGAATCACACTCACAGATCTCGAATCACATCAGGTAAACAAACAGAGGCATAAGAACTACAAAACCTAATGGTGACTTGTTAACTCATACTTTTTCAGTCGTTTTTAAAGTCAAACAAAACCCAAATAATTTCCCCTAATGAATTATAGAGAAAATGACTTAAGATCGAATCCAAGGAAATGATGTGTATTAAGTATAGCTTGCGTAATTAAATCTTGCTAAAAAAAAGAAAATAAAACTAAACAAAGGGGGAAAATTGAATCAATTAAAAGAAACTAAAAAAATGAAAATATAAAAACTAAATTAAATGCATGAATGGAAATATGCCATGATATGCATGAATGCAATGCTAAATGCAGGATATTATATGGAATATGAATGGGAATGATGAATTGAATCTAAAAGGGGAAGAAAGTGAAACATGTAGTGCCAACTTTATGAGAATATGCGTGAATATACTATGATAGTAGCAAATCAATGGTTGCAGCCATTTACTCAGCAAAACATAAGTGCATAGTGCCAATCAAATTGATTGAAACTTGCAGTAAAAATTGGTATGTGACAACATCAACACACCCACATTTTTTTTCACTAAAATGCAATGCATATTTAAGATCAAATGAAATCTAATGGGAGTGATGTAAAGAGGCTAAATTGGAATGAGAAGGTGTATATATGAATGAAGGATGTGTGTGCACATTTGCCATGATAAATTGCCACTGTAAGTCACGAACCACATACAAATTTAGATATTATGAGGCTGCAAAGAAATTAGACCACGACAGTTGTAAGAGTGACCAACAAAAGTCAAAATATATTTAAGCATAATAGTGGGCCGTGGATGTGTGAATGCTCAAGTATGACAATGGAGTTGGCAATTTAACCATGATGCACTAATAAAAACTAATAATCAGAATCAGAAGGCAAGGAAACTAAGATATTATTGGACTAACAAATGCATATACAAAGCTCTACGAATATCAATACCATAATTCATGACTTAGACACCAACTAATGCAATAAACTAAAGCTAAAATAGAAAGTTTAAACTAAAAGCAAAATCAACACCTTAAAATAGAATTCTAAACAGATTCATGGAATTAGTACTGCAGAAATTAACTAAAACTTGAAGGAATGGATTACTCATGGTTTCATCTACACTCGAGAAGACATCTCGATATTGTATGTCCACTTTGGGATCACGTGATTTTCAAAAGGAAATATTGACTTGTGCATATTACAAACCATGCTTAACACATTGATTCAAAAACAAAAACTGAACATTGAACTTGGAAAGCAATAAAGGAAATCTAAATTGCTTCAGAATTAAAGGCATAAATCATAACATGGAATTTAAAATTGCAAAAATTAAAGACACAAAAACTTAAAACACATCAAAGCTTAAACAACCAAATTGAAAGCCGAAAATCAGAAACAATAAGGAAGCATTGTATTTATTGCAAATTTGAGAAAAAATACACAAGAGAAAGAAAGCTTTGAAATTAAAATGGTGCAAGGAAGTGGGTGAACTAAGTAGAGCTACCTAACACACTAGGGAAAACCCCAATCTCAGAAGGCTACTTTGTGCTCATTAGATATGGACTGAACCCTCATACATTAAACTTCCTCTCCCTCACTCACAGGAATACGAAACTCTCGAACATGAACTCTCAAACCCTAACCTCCACACATTTCTCTTTTTCTCACTCTGTCAAGGGCCCTCACTCACAAAAACCTAATTTCTCCCTTTAAAAATCCCACACCAAAACCACGAAAACCTAACCCATTTTGTTGCTTGCTCTCGAATCTAGAATCGCAATCTTCAATTCTTTTCACCGTGTCGTTGATCATCCTTTATCGTGCCTCGTTTGTCCATCTCGAGTCAGCTTTCATTCCATCACGATCTCTACTTTAGATCTTCAGCCTCCACCATGCATCATCAGATTTTAGCGTCTAGGGATCGCTTTGAGATGGATTCACGTGATCAAGTTACAACACACATATGCTCTTTCGTAAAGTAATTTCTCTTGTGATTCCTTTGATCACCATCACGAAGGTTGGATCAGAAAAATGGAACAGTGCATTTTGGCCATCAGCAATTAAGTTGACCAAAGGTCTCTCTAATAAAAGATGGAAATTAGAGTCAATGGTTTATCATGCAAATCAGCCATTTGAAAGGGACTTCCTTGCAAACTAAATTATTCAAATGGGGGTCTTAAAAAGAAGAGAACTAAATGCAACAAAAATACTCTTAAAAACAACTTTTTTCTCATATTTTTATGAAAACTTTATTATTCTAGACAAATAACAAAAACTACTTAATTAAAGAAAACCTAATAATTATTTAAACTAAAAAGAAATTTTTAAAAAGGAAAAATACTGAAAAATGGAGTGTTAAATAAGGCATAAGCACTACAAAACCTGATGGTGGCTCTCCCTAGCCAACCATACACGAGTTCTTTAAGCTAATCCCAAGCCAAAATGCCTCTAAGATCAACCAAGATCTTCAATCTTCACCTTGTAGTTGTGTAAAGTAGAGAGAGAGAGAGAGAGTTTTCTAATGATGAATAATAGATTTTCGTGCTCAAAAAATCAGAATCGTGCCTTTGCTATAAAAAACACAACTTATATAGTCTGGTTTAAGTGAAATCAATCGGTTTAATTTTTCGTACAATCAGTTGATTTCACTTGACTTGAGTGAAATTAGTCGATTGAAAAACAATTCAATTGATTTAATACATTTATACTAGAAACTATATACAACAAGTCTTTTAAGCTATTAAAACCCATTTTAACAGATTAAAAATGACACACTAAGACTAACAAGACATCTAACCTATGTGATATAGCCTACCAACATGATGAAACATGTAACCATCATATTCTAAATATTATTTCCAAATTTAATACAATAGAAACATGATTCTTCAAGCGGATATTCATCAATCTTCATCAACCACATATGATCTTTATACACAAGACTTTATTAAATCTTTGCTTCAAACTTGCTTGTGACAACAGTAACAATTTTAAAATGTTACAAAAGGGTAATTCGTAACATTTTTTAATAGTTACAATAATAAAGTAAATTGTAACATTTTTGTAGTGTTCGTAAATATGCTAATTAGTAACATTTTTAAAAATGATTCTAATAATACAAAAAAGAGTTCCTAAAACCTTTTAGTATACACAACATATGTATAAATGTTGCCTTTACAAATGGTAACAATTTTTTAGACTTTAGCAACATTTTTTAAATGTTATTAAAACTAATAAATGTAGTAGTGTTAATCCCTTTTAGTCCATCAACTTTAGAAATATGTGAATTTAATATTTTTAACCAAATATTATTAAGTTTATTAAACGTTCTGAACGTGTTTCATGATAGCATTTGAATTGTTTACACCATTTATATGATGATACTTTTGTGAATCGTTGAATGAATGGGCATGAGGGTTAACTTTAGGCTTGGGGAAGTATTGAAAACATGATGATGATGATGATGATATTTGATATCCAGGTTTTAAATTGTTGTGATGTCGTGTTTGAATGAATGTAATTAAGCATGTATGGATGTTGGAAGCATGATTGATTGATTTTTCCATGCAATTGGATGAGTGGGTCACGCCTTTGGGGTTTTAGGGATTCTTGCAGGTGAATAAATCTGGATTTCACACATGAATTCTCGTGCACCGCTAGGCGGCAGGTATGCACTACCAAGCGACGCCCAATGCGCAACAGAAATATGTTTTTTAATGTGTTGGCAAAGGTTGGGGGACTGTAGGAGTTCATTTTTTTTGAATGCATATTATATTGATATAAAATGGACCTATGGTTACTATTGTGAGTCTAATGTATGGATATATGATTATGTGATGATATTAAACTCTTTTAATATGAGGAGTTGGATTAAAGGGACTATTGTAGGTGCTATTTGAGGTAAATTTATGACTTAGCATGAGTTGTATGCATTATTTGGTTGGTGGTTTGAGTTCCATATTAGCATGATTGATTCTTTGTTAAATTCAAATGTTGACGTGGTCTCCATTAGTGAATGGATGTGTGTGAAATTAAGATTGATGCATATGATGTATGGTAGTGCATTTTGAGACATGTTGAGATATATGAACATGTGTTTTATATTCTTGATGTATGCCTTGGATGGTGGGATATTGGACACTATTTTGGGAATCACAAACCAGTAGTTTCATGCTACTAGTATAACACCTAGTGGTGTTGTTGGATTACTAAGTGATAGGCAGAACAAGAAGGCCTTAGAGGGTGTGGCACCAGGCGGTGTGCAACAGAAATCGCTGGGCGGCGCTTCTACTCCGCAGGGAATGGTCTAGGCACATGTTATGGGTTTTTGTGTGTTTTACGTGCATAAGTGTGATGGCCTGGTTATATGTTCTCGTTGAGAACTTGGGTTTATGATATGCTTGAATGTATTACAAGCAAGGAGGTTTGTAATTGAGTTTGGACGCGTGATAAATACGGACGGGGAGGTTCATATTGGTGGTACTCTTGTGTGAAAGGTACAAGTGAGGATGTTTGTAGGTTTTGCACTCACATTTGATTGTTTTACGAGTAAGGAGGTTCATAATTGGTTGTGTTCACACGTGTTGGACTACGAGTGGGTAAGTTCGTAGAGGTTGGACTAAGAGTGGGCGGGTTCGTAGATGGGTCTGGTATCCTTAATGTATGGATAATATATTGATGTGTTTTGATGTGCTAGTCTCATATAGGATATGAGAATATGGTTGCATAATTACCTTGAGATGTAAGGTTTCAAAGTATGGTAATCTTGTCAAATTAAGTTGTTTGGGTGACATGTTCTTGTTATATATGTATGTTTTATTTTGATAAGCTCGTCCTTTTTGTTTGTGGTTATGTGATGATCATGTGGTAATGTCACATGGGAGTAGATGTGGTTTCAAGTGATGTTGGCGAGGCGTTGGTGTGGAGATGTGTGCTAGCTTGGGGTTTTTATTAAGAATCATATTTTTGAATACTTTTAATTGGTTTTGGATTTTGGAGTTGTAATACTACATTTGAGAATTATTGGTTTTATTTTCGACCATTGTTAAAGATTTGAATTTTTCCTGTATGGTATCATATGTTTTTATTTTTAATTATATTTTATTATACCAAGTAATATCCGCCTAAGGTGTTACAAAGATCCCTTGAAAAAAAAAAGGTGATGATGGAAATAAAGATCGATTGATGCAAAAGATTGAAAATTTATAATTTTTTTGTTTCACAACTATCCTTGTGTAAAACTCTAACCCATATTGAACCATCTGATCATGGTCACTAAAAAAAGTCTTTGAGCTAGAACAACTTCCGCTGAAGTTTTCTTTGGGTGAGGAGGGTCTACATATGTTGCGGAATCTTTTCCTATCGAATTTTAGGTCTTCTATTTTTTTACGATGGCACCATTATAATTAAACTTCAAAAATAATAAAATATGAATTAGATAAAAATGTTAAACACAAATGCAATTATAGTAGGTAAATGATAGAGTGGAATTGAATTCATTATCACAGTAAACCATAACATTGCAATCATTAATAAAGGAATTAATTACAAACAAGCTACTCAACTACTTCCCATCATCTACTCATTAATTTATTCTATCGTTGACGTGGTGGCATGTCCTTTAGATGTTTGGTATGGATGGGATTTAAGCACACAAAATCATAACATTGTTCCATATTTGATCATCCTATTTGTTCCTTTTTGCTAATATTTTCCAAATGTTGCTTTCTATATTGAATTGTGACACATCATGTTGGAAATATTTACTCATTAATTTCCTTTAATTTCCCGATAACTATCACTTGGCGTTCCACTATGGATGAATTATTTTCAAAATGAGAGTTTTCAGTCCCCATAACATCTATGAAACCATCTAGTTCAATAGTCAACTTCTCATATTGTGAGTTCCTTAACAAATGATTAGGGCTTTCATTTTGATCCATGAGATGATAAGGTACCATCATGTGAAATAAATGGCATAGGTTGAGTCAGGTCGGGGTTATACTCATGCATCTATGAGAGCAAAGGTGGAGTTAGGTCAATACCACCTTCATTGCTCCTAAATCTAATCCATTTGATCATTAAGATCCACCTCCAATCTTTCTTATTGCCTTTGACATCTTACAATGATTTGTGTTCACACTTCACCACCTGTTGCATGATCTGCCACCAATAGTTCCTCCATCAGGTCATTGTGCCAAATGGGTTTTGTTGAAATGACAAAAAATAATGTCAAAAATAAGTGGAAATCTTAAAAGATAAATGGTGTGATGTCTATGAGTTCATTGAGTGGATTTGCGCGGAATGGAATATCCAATTGCTTTGAAGTTGAGGATGAAGTATCAGACGACTTGAGCAAGGTATAATGAATGAATGTTTATTTAATTTTTATATCAATAGTTCATAATATGTTATCAAGAATTGTATCATGTTCTTCAATTTCAGGCAAGGCCTATTTATTTAAAAATGACGTAAAAATGAAAACAATCTTCTACTTTTAAAAAAGACCTAACGTTAGGGATTTCTGTAAAGGTAATGTTGCTCCAATACCTAACCAAAGGGCAACTACAATACCAATTAAAAATATGGCAGTTATTACTAGATGACGAAATGGATTTTCGAATTTATTAACATGCTGCAAAAAGGGTATTGTTAATAATTCGAAGGTACCAAAACCATTAAAAGAATGCCCAATGCGGTGAAATGGAGGGTTAGTCCTATTAAGCACTACAAATTGATGGAGGAACTATGGGCAACAGACTGTGCAATAGGTGGTGGAGTGCAAACGCACATAAAGCAAGACGTTAGAGGCAACAACAAAGATTGGAGATGGATCTTAACGATTAAATGGAATACATTTCAGATGAACCTTTGTTTGAAGGTGGTACTTACCCAACTCCACCTTCACCGCCGTTGATGGATGAGTATAGCCCTAACCTGACTGATGAGTCCATCTTCAAGAATAAGGAAGCCAAGGAGAAGTCATGCGGAATTGATGAAGCTTCCATGGAGAAGGATGAAGGTGCGAAAGTTAGAAGATGAGAGGAGAAGTGGTGCAGCAATGGTGTTTAGAGAAGCTCTCAAGTGAGGTTGGGCCAACACTCAAGGAAGGGGGCTAGAGGAAACCAAGAAGGAGAACTCTAGCCTAAGTTGATTCACAAAAAGAGAGGAGTCTAGAGTCATCTCAATAGAATTTCTCTACTATATTCATGAATGAAAATACAAGGGTCCTAAGCTCTCTATTTATAGGCTAAAATGAGACCAAGGAGTCTCCAAAAAGTGGAGGGAAAAAGGAGTCAAAAAAGTTGAATTTTGGAGCCAAAAAGGAGCATGTGGGAGGTGTGACTTGCCACCTAAGCAAGTCACACTTGTCTTGCTATGGGAAGCTAACTCTCATCCTTGGAGAGCAAGTTTGAGAAGCTTCTAGGCTTTTCTAGAGTAGACACACTACTCTTGGCCCATTTGGCCCAATTCTCCTTTTTGGTCCAAAATTACTTCTAAAGCCCAATTTCCTCTAAGGCCCAATACATGGCCCAAAGAAAACCCTATTCTACTGGGCCCAAAATACAAAGCCCAAAAATAAACCCTATTCTAATATTTACAAACAAAGAGTTTTAGGCTAGGTCTTCACATCTTCCTTGGCCCATGTAAAGTTCATCTTGGGCCTTGTATAAGCATTGGAGGCCCATTCCTCTTGTATCCTCCTAGCCATTGCTCTTGTTGTGGTCCCTTAGTTAGAGGCATCTCATCATCCCCTCCCTCTTGAGAAGGATTTGTCCTCAAATATGAAATTTTTGCCTCATCATCTGTACCACTCAAATATTGGGCTAATTCTCTTTGCACGTCCAACTAGCTTAAGCAAGCTGCTGGATACAATGAATCCACACTAAGAACATTAGTAGGCTGCTGGCAGATATTGTAGTCTAGGCCCAAATACACTGCATAATAAAACCCGTTTATTAGACTAAAATTAAATCATTCAAAAATATGTATTTATTTAATGACAAAGAAAAACTAAATTGGCTAGGCCATTGGCCCTAGTTGAAAAGCCCTGTAGGGTTATATTCATCATCCCCTCTCTCTTGAAGAGGATCTGTCCTCAGATCTAGAGGATTCTTTAAGGCCCACAACTTTGAAAGCTTGATTCCTCCAGGATCAAAAACACATCGACAAAAATCATCAAATAAATTTTCATTAAAATTTTGGACATCATGTAGACTATGTTTTCCGAAGACACATGACAATGGGATTTTATGTTTGGAAACATTTTCAATGAAACCCACTTCACTAAAACATTGATTTTCTCTTTGACCTAATTGAGTCCAAAAAGGTAATTCTAAGTCAGAGATTGACTTTTGCAAATCTTTTGAGGAATATGGAATGATTGGTGAAGATGGAAAAACAATTTTAGGGAGAGTTAAGACAAAGTATTAATGACTAATAAAGAAGAGTTGAAAGATGGAATTACTCCCTTGAAGTCTATGCAAGGAGCCGTAGGATGTTGTATCTCTACTTCCCTAAGCATTATTTCTTTCCTCTCAATATCTTCCTCTTTTCTTTCAAACTCTGCCTCTTGTCTTACTCCCTTTTCCTCTTCATATTCTATTCTTTTTTCTCCCTCCTTTTGTTTTCTCAACTTTTCCTCTTCTTCTCTTAATTCTTGCTCAAATTTCTCTCTTTCTTTTTGCTCTCTTTTCTGAATTCTTATTTTTTCTTTTTCTTCCAACTCCCTCATCTCTCTTAAGAGTATTGTGAGTTTTCCCTCCTTCCTTCTTGCTATCTCAATTTTCTTTTTCTCTATCTCACGATCAAAATCAAAGGAAGGTGGTATGAATGTTCTTCTCATGCATGCTCTCAACTCACTCCAATTTTGAATGGGAGATTTTCATCCTTTTTCCACTCTAAACTGCCTATAATCCCACCACTCTCTTGCATATCCTACAAAACTTGAAATGCACAAAGTAAGAAAGTAGTATTTACTATGTCTAAGATGGAATGATTGCACCAAATCATCTATTTCCCTCTCCCAAGATACGTATGATAATGCACTTATGTCCTCACCAAAGAAAGGGAATGTACTTTCATGTGTATGATGCATTTTATCTTCACTATGACTACCTAAATGCAATCTATTGTACAAACGATAACTCATTTTGGAAAACACTTTTGAAACACTTATCTAAACAACTTTTCACAAAGAAACTTTAGGAATTTTAAAGAGAATATAAAGGAAAATATTTCTAGAGACGTTCCCAAGAAAGGGAGGTGAGTCTCATGGACAGGCTTAGAAACCAAACCTTTCCTAGCCAGAAATCTCTAAATTTCTATCACAAAAATTCTCAATAAAATTTCCCAACAAGACAGATCTTAATTATGAAAAACAAATTCCAAAGTGTGTGAAATCTTATGACCAAAGAAAGGTCAACTAAGTGTTTAAAGATTTGCACCTACATATCACGGTGACCTAAAACATAGAAGCAATCATACAAATTACACACAAAACCTTGACATTTAAAACATAAAGGCAGAAAACATAAAAACTGAAAACATAAACTAGATGAAAATGCTAAGTGAAAATTCAAGTGGCCTTTGGAACCCCTTGAACCTCACACTACACCTTAAACTATTACAATTAAATGCTAAGGATGGGATTGCTCTAAAGCATTTTCCCACCTAAGCCAAATAAAAGGAGAAAATTGAAAGAAAGAAAATTACACAAAATCTGTGACATCAAAACAGCAAAAACCAAAATAAAACTATGTTATGCCAAGCTATGTCTCTCAAGCTCTCGGTCCAGCCTCCAAAGTGTGTCTCCCTCAAGTGTTTGCTTTGAATTTTCTCCTTTGTGAACTTCACTTGTAGCTTGGAGTTCCACTTTGGTTTCCACCTCCTAAGATGCTACCTTGAGTATTTGGTTACCTCCAAAGAAATCTTCCACCAAGAATGCAACACCAAACCAAAGAAGCCAATAAGGAAAAACAAGAAAAGCTTAAATGAAAGAAGAGCTAAACTCAAGTGGAATATAGTTGAAACATACTCAAAGATTTAACAAAGAAAGACAAACTAGAAATAAGGCAAAGAAACAAGTTAAGCACACAAATGAATTACCTAAATAATGGCACTAGAATGGATTAAAAACAACAAAAAACAAGCTAGAAATCTACATATAATTTGAATTTTCAGCCACTGCCAGTCCAAAAAACGTGAAATTCAACCTCTACTTCAGCGATTTATCATTTTTTCATTTCTCAACATTTTTCAATGATTTTTGTTTTCTTTTTTTCGTCTATGATTTAGCTACAAGAGGCAAAAATCAGATCTGGATTTGCAATAGCCAATGTTTTGTGATAAAACAAATACAGAAAGTGTGCAGACAGACAACACTGGAACAGCAGTAAAATACAACAAAAAAATGCTCTCAAACTCAAGTGATGGTTGTGATTCTAATGTACTTCTTTTGCCACTTTCTTTTAATCTTTTCTTTTGATTATTTTTGGCACTTGCTTGTACTCTTTTTGTGCTCTTTTTCTTTCTTTTTTTTATAGCTCTTACAGCAGCTAGTTTCCACCACAAATTAGAATCACCACCACACTATGCTTGATCATTTGCATTTTAATAGAAACAAAAGAGAAGGAAACTTAAAGGAATCAAAAGAAGATTATGAAACTCAAGGAAACACAATGGAAATTAACTCTAAAGAACTTGCTAAGAACTAATTAACAAGTATGAACTCAAATGCGAAAATTAAAAGCACACAAAGCACACTAAAAACGAAAATGAAACTTAGGTGATTAAGCAAGCACAAGGAAAATTCCCACTAGACATTAAGATAACAAAAGTTATCTAGATGTGAAGGTTCATTTCCAAGGCTCCAAGGGAGAAGAGAAGGTGTATTTATGAACCAAAAATAACAGCAAAACAGTAGCAATACAGTAGCAAAACAACAGCAAAACAGTAGCAAAATGGAAAGCTAAACAAAGTTAAGACATAAATGAACTACACATTACTCTAGACAAAACATATGGATGAGAAAATTGAAATGACTCAAATAGATGAAATAGAAAATGAACAAGACTCAAATGAAAATATAACAGGCATACAAATTCACCATGGTTGAGTTCTTAGGCACATTGGCCGAATGGTTCCAAAGGAACAATGATAAGAACCATATAACTAATGAGGTGAAAAGAAGAAAAACAACAAGACAATCAAAGGAAGTAATGAACAACACGGAAATTGAAAGAAAAAGCACAAGGAAGATGAACTTATCTCTTGGCGTCAAGCTTGATCAACCAAGGCTCTAGATACCATATGATGAGTCCATCTTCAAGAGTAAGGAAGCCAAGGAGAAGCCATGCGAAATTGATGAAGCTTCCATGGAGAAGGATGAAGGTGCAAAAGTTAGAAGATGAGAGGAGAAGTGGTGCAGCAATGGTGTTTGGAGAAACTCTCAAGTGAGGTTGGGCCAACACTCAAGGAAGGGGGCTAGAGGAAACCAAGAAGGAGAACTCTAGCCTAAGTTGATTCACAAAAAGAGAGGAGTTTGGAGTCATCTCAATTTATAGGCTAAAATGAGACCAAGGAGTCTTCAAAAAGTGGAGGGAAAAAGGAGTCTAGAAAGTT